>NW_022279590.1:0-358333 GCF_009193385.2 Nasonia vitripennis
TTAGTTTAATGAATGTTATCTACATTTCAATGATAAATTACACAGTAAATAATGTTCTTTCACTCATAAAAGGTTGACAATATGTGCGAATTCAGTATGTTTCTTTTTTGAGATTGTTTTCATCGAGTGTTTACCTCAGCTGCCTGTTGTATTTTTAGGCAGTGAGTGAGTTTTGTGGGTATTCTAGTTCGATGCCGGAAAGTACGATAGTACGTCTTTTTGTTTGTCAGTGGTATCATACAGTTGTAGAAAATTTTCTTTAGTGATTTTATATAGATTTACATTATTCAATTTCAAAGTGAATAAAAGTTGAATAAAACCAAAAATAGAGTTTTCCGAACATCACAAAGTGGAACGAGAATTCTTCTCCAATGCATAAATTAATGATTTGATTCATTTACATTCACTCGTTTTATTCTGGTAGAAATGTAGCAGTCGTGCCTTACATGCAAAAACACAGCTTGTATAAATTTTACCGCTTGTTTTCATTTTAGATTGAAAAATGAAAATTAATCCGTTAAACGTTCTAAACTTATTATTAGCATACTTTCAAGCGTTAACATACCAGATAGTGTCACGAATTATCACGAAACAGAGTTGGCCGAAAAAAATAAAAGAAATTTTAATAGATGCAACACATGATTTCAACGATGTAGAAATGATTACTGATGACTCTTTGGATTTTCAAGAAGAGTATAAGACCATAATGCGGAAATAATTGAAGATGAAGTGCAACATCATTTTCCTGATCCGGATATAGCACAACAATCAATGTACAGCAGATAATGAAGAACTAGATTTTGAATACAAAAAAGAGCTCTAGAATTTTGGAGAAGTAGCAAAACGAAGCAAATTTAAGTCTCAAACAGTGCAAAACAGATTCAAAAAGTATCATCTATTAGTCAGCTACGTCGTTGGGCTCATTCAATTAATAAAGGTGGCACGTATAGAGAAAAAGTAGCACAAATTTGTCAGTATAACCCTGGATAATTTTCAAGCAGCTCTCGACAGTGGTTCAATTATCCATGATGAAGATATAATTCTATGGGCCTTACAAGCTAAAAAAGAAATTGGTTTTGATGATATTAGATTCAAAGCTTCTAAACATTGGTTACTCAAATTTAAGCGAGCACACCGAATAGTTTCTAGGAAATAAATAAGTTCATAACAAGAAAAACACTAGAAAGTAGTGCAGAACTTACGGCTAAGCTGAAGCATTTATCGATGACGTTAAATCGTGTATACCAAGGATTGGACTCGAAAATTTGTATAATACAGATCAGAGCGGATTTCAGCTAGAAATGCATTCTGGAAGAACATTAGCAGTAGAAGGAGAAAAGCAAGTGCAATGTCTGGTACAGTCAATTTCAGCAACAACGCATAGTTATACTATACAGCCACTAATATCAGCTACTGGACAACTGTTGTCACCGCTATTTCTTGTTTTAAAGGAACAAGTGGCAAGTTTGGCCCTATTGTAGAACAAACATATTTAGACCAGAAAACGTGTACGTGGAAGCATCCAAATCTGGAAAATTAACAACAAGTAAGGGAACTAATAACAATTTTTACATTGTAATATCGTTGATCAGTTAATTAGTAAGTCGTTTAATTGCAGATCACTTCAAAATCTGGTTGGAAAAAAATATTTTATCCCTATGTAGGCCATCACTCAATACTATTACTTGATTCTTGGAGTGGTCATTGTGACAAAGTTATAGAAGAAACAATGCCACAAAATAAAATTATTAACATAAAAAAATTCCAACTGGAACCACAGGAAAATACAACCACTTGATGTCTATGGATTCCGTATTTGGAAAAACTTTGTCCGAACATTTTCTGATAATGTAATGTTAATGGATCATGATATGAATTTACATGTGAGAAATAATATAATTAAACTTCAATCATTGGTTCACAACCAACTGTCTTCACCGAGATATATAGATTTGTTTAAATATTCCTGGTATAAAAGCGGTTACGTCAATGAAAAACCAGATAAATTTGATAATCCTATAGATTTCAGTTTTGGAAAGTCTTGTGCAACACATTGTGAAATAGAAGGGTGCACAAACATTGCAATTGTACGATGTGGTTGGTGCAAAAAAGCATTGTGCTTTAAACACTTTATGAGGACTATCATTATTGTAAAAACATCGTAAAATAATATATTTTATGCTCAATACAAAAAATGCACTATGGCAAAAGATAAAGATTGTAGATTATTATTATACTCTAATATTATAAACAAAAATACATTATAAGTTGAATTTACAATAAAGGAATTTCAATAACATTCTGATAACAATTTCTACGGAAATTATAAAACTGCTTCACACACAGAATTTTCTTGTTTACAAATTTAGGAATTTGAGGTGGTTTGGTTAAAAAGCACAACCATTTAGCCTATTTGTTCTTTAGGGGTTTAGGGTTTAAGGCTCTTTAGTTCACATGTACAGGCTACAAAGATCACACATTTATAACAAGTTTTTATGAAAGTTAAAATTTTTTTTCGACATTTTCGTCCACCACATTGGTTCCGCCATTTTGAATTTTCAAAATCTGATATCAGATTTGCAAAGAGCGATCTCGAAACCCTTATATACAAACCTTCTACAAAATATTATGGATTGAAGTATACTTATAGTTATTTTGTGTTAGGGTGGTTTACCCCCTAAAGGGTAGTATCTATGAAAAAATCGAAAAACTTAATTTGTTTATTATAGATGTTTACAAATTTTTTCCAATTTTTTTAGTCGTTTAAAACTTTTTTATTATATAAAATTTTTTTTCGATATTTCCGTCCGCCATATTGGTTCCGCCATTTTGAATTTTCAAAATCTGATAACAGATTTGTAATCAGCGACCTCGAAAACCTCTATATACAAATTTCTACGAAATATTATGTATTGAATTACATATTTACAGTTATTTTGTGTTAGGGGTGGTTTACCCCCTTAGGATAATATTTATGAAAACACCGAAAGACGTCAACTAAATTTTGTTATTAAGGATCTTTAAACATTTTTTCCAATTTTTTTAGTCGGTTTAAACATTTTTATTATAAAATTATGCCAAAAAATATGTTTTCAACCCCTAAAAAATAGGGGATGCTACCCTTACTCTTCAAATCACCATGAAATACTTGCTCTTTTTGTAAGAAATAACCTCCAATTTGTTTCATTGAAAAATATTAATTTTAAGCCGAGATATTTAAAAAAAACGCTTTTTGGGGGTTAACTTTAGGGGAGGTTTTTACCCCTTAAAAGTGAAAATTAGCCGATAAAAAAAATACGTGTCTCTTATTTTTTTATGTTCTACAACATATATGAAAATCATCAAAATCGGTGAGTTCGGGTTGGGTACCTTTCCTTGTAAGAGAATGGGTTAAGTTTCACATGTAAAAGAAAAATCTTCTTTTTATAAAATTAATAAGAAATATTGATAATGTATTTATAAATTGCTATGTATTCTGTATACAAATTTTATTAAAACGTTATTAATCAATCTTTCATATTGTAAAACTGTTAAAGTGTAAGTTAGGTACTACATATCTTGAAATAGATTTTATTTTAGCTATAAGGAACTATAGTTAGTAAGTATACCGGCCTCGCGAACAGGTAACTGCGTTTACCTCTGCGGGAATTTTACTATTATGTAAATAATATGTAATTTTTGTCTGGTTAATAAAATAAAAAAAAAATATATATATATATATATATATATATATATATATATATATATATATATATATATATATCTGTGTGGCCACACAGCACCCACTCGCACACACACACGCGCGCGCGCACATATACAAACCTAACGCGCACGCGCACGTGAAGACTCCAGCGTTAGTGCCTCGAACGACGCGGCCCGGATTAGATCTCGGTTTTTCCAGCCGGGCCGAGCGCATTTGAACAATTAAGTCATCCGCATCGAGGAGGCAGTAAAACGCTCGGGCCCGCGCTCGAACCCTTTTATTGCGGTCATCCGCACCTCGACGCGGGCGGCTAAAGCTCGCCGGCGCGGGTATTCCCTGGCGTAATAAAACATTAAATGGCCGGCCGTTTGGACCAGCTGCCCTCGCCACCGACGCGCTATCCGGACCGCGCGTGCTGCGTCCCTGCCAATCCGATCGGCGATCGGTACAGGAGGCGGAACGATCGAGACCTTCGACGGTCGACGCTGGAGCCGACCAGAAACAGTTCAACTGGAGCCACGACACGAGTCGCATCACCTCCAGATCTTGTCACGCAAATCAACGACAAATAAAACGACCGCTCCGAAACATCAAGTTCCGCGTTATTCGATTTCTTCACCTCACATTCTCCTTCACTCTCCTGCGTGACCTCACTCCCAAAGTGGTGATCTCGACGTGATCTGGCAGTGCGACGTACGTAAACGCACATCCACCGGACGAATTCAACTGGCGAGCATCGGCGCGAATAGTGCGAGTTCAGTGAAGATAAGAAAAAATGGCAGAATCAGCGACGCAGAACGCCTCGAACACCGAAGCGCAGCAGCAGTCAGTCACCGATTTCCTGCTGGAAGTCAGCCGGATTGCCTTCCGTGCGCCTCCACGTGTGCCAGACGAGCCCGAGATGTGGTTTAGCCAGTTGGAGCACAGTTTCGCCAGCGGAGAAATTTCCAGCGAAGCCAGCAAGTTCAGTTACCTCTGTAGCAGCTTGGATCCGCGGTACTCAGTGGTCATCAAGGACCTGATCATCACTCCGCCGACTGAGACGCCTTACACGACGACGAAGGAGGAACTCCTTAAGCGGCTGAACGTGTCGCAAGATGCCAAGACGCGGAGGCTGCTGGAAGACCAAGTGCTCGGCGACCGTAAGCCTTCGGAATTTCTACGCCATTTGCGCGGACTCGGCGGCACAGGCGTCTCCGAGTCGCTACTACGCACGCTGTGGCTCTGTCGTTTACCTACGAATGTGCAGTTGATTCTGGCCACGCAGCAGGATACGCCGCTTGACAAAACTGCACAACTCGCCGACAGCATCGTGGAGACGATACGCGGCGCGCCAGCAGTACACCAGCCGCAGATCGCCGCAGAGACGCCGCAGCCCAACTTGCTGCTCGAGGCGCTGACGACGCAGATCGCTCAATTCACGACAGTTTTTATATATTAATGTATTCTTATAGTATGAGAGAGGTCCATGATACCAGGTAGTGGAAAGTCATTTTAATAATAAAAGTTTGTATAGAATAATAAATATATTCAGATTATAAGTCAGGATGAGAATATTGCATTAATTATTGCATATATTCTATGTCACAATATGAATAAATAAATCCGCTTTGATTTTTACAAATAAAATTTTGAATAGATACGCTTAAATTTGCGTTATCTCTTTTAGTTCGAGAATTTTACAAGTATTTGACAAGTCTTTAATTTTATTATATGTATAGGACTGATACGCTTTAAGATGCGATATCGTGCCTAACTCTAAATTTTATAAGTATATAAAAGATTCGGAATAATTCTAAGTTTTTCTCTCTGATACGCGTAAATTGCGTATCAGGTTTGACAGGCTAAAGTTATAAGTCTTTTGAAAATAGAAAAATTTTACAAGTTCGAGAAATATTCGAAATAATTCTAAGTCTTTTATCTTCTCAAGGCGTAATTTGTTCGTGAGAAGAGACTAGTCGCATAAGTTGCGCTGGAGCTAGTGAGCTGGTACAGGCTTTGCCTTTTATAGGCTATGGAGAGAGCGGGGATCGAGCCACCGGAAAAACTCTCAAATTCATACATGCACACATACATACACACCTATATACAAAAATCATTCATACATGTATAATTCTATACGCGCGCCGCGCTGCTGCTCGCTCGCTACTCCTACTCGTATTGCAATTGCGCCGCTGCGCTCGCCGCTCGCTCTATATAGATATATACGCGCGTGTTGCGCGCTCTCCCCGCTTTCTGCTGCTTCCTGATGCTTCCTGCTGCTGCCGCTGGCTCGCTCGTGGCGCTGCTGGTGTTGCGCTCAGCTGTTTGCTTTGGCGCAGAATTAAACGCGCGTATAATTTAAACAAAATATTCAGTAAATTTTAGTTTTTTAGTTTTTTGCGGAGCTTGTACGGGTTGTTACACACTATTTACATTTTGCCCATATCTATATGTTCGAAAATTAGTTTGATATGCGGAGAGAGAGCGAGAAGGTTCGAGAGCTTGTTATCTTAATTTCAAATTCGACGTTTTCGCTAGCCCACACGGCACCAATGAGGTTGCCATGGCAACGAGCGCTCGCTCGCTCCTACTCTGTCTCTCTCCGCCTGTTTCGCGAGCGGTCTTCTGCCGCTTTCGCTGATTTGTGTTGTTTAGTTTTCGTATTGCTGAAGCGCTGTGAGGACTCGCCTCACAGTGTCGACCGTTAAACAATATCGTTTGTTAACGCGTCGGTGCTCTAACACTCTTCTAATACTCTTCAATTTTCCATAGTCAATACATTTGTAATCACACTCTTTTCTTTTCAATAAACATCAATAGTTTGACGGTATACATAGTATACCTTTTCATCTCAAATTTAAAGAGCGTGTTATTATTTTCACATTAATTGTTTTGATCCGCAAGTCTCTATCAAATTCGAGAGACTATAAATAAAAAACATATATATATATATATATATATATATATATATATATATATATATATATATATATATATTATATATATATATATATATATATATATATATATATAATTAGAGATATTTTATTTGTTTATAATTAATGTATATATATCTACATCTATTATTATATAAAAGTAAACGTAATGTACCTGTGTACTCTGAAGCCATTCAATTTCGGCCTCAATATTTAGGCCTCAAAATTTGCAGGCCTTTACAGATTTGGATCTTAAAATTTACGACTATATATATATATATATATATATATTGTCGCAAAGACTAGAGAAATGTACAAATATTGCACTATTATATAAAAGTAAACTTAATGTACCTGTGTGCTTTAAAGCCATTCACCTCTTTTCTCAATAACCGACATATTTTATTTGTTTATTAATTATTTAATATTTCATGATATACAATATTTTTTGTATATATCTTATTTGAATCATCATTATTTTTAGTTTCATATTTTTTCCATGTATTGAATTGGGATTAATGTTGCACGTTGATCTTCATTTATCTTCATTTATATTTAATGGTAATTTAAAAATTACATGCGAAGTTTTTCCATTTATTAATAAATTTGCTGCTATTACCAGTGCATGCTACAGGTAAAACACTTATTTTTTCATTATTCAAATGAGTGATAATTGTATTTAGTAAGTAGCTTTTTCCACTACCTCCAGGTCCATCAATAAAGAAACACTTAATTTGATTAGCTTTATTAATGACACTATATAATATAAGCTATTTTCGAATAAACAACGTAACATTTTCGATGCAGTAATAAATAATGATTGATTTTCAATTTTTTTTTGTTGCATAAAATTCTTCATAATTGGTTTCCTCAACATCCTTACTAAAATTAGGTAAATTGAAATCAGTCAGTGTATACCTTTGATTTGTTAAAATAGATTCGATATGTTCACCTATTTCTTTAGTTAAGAATGAACTGTAAAAATATGCTTTATATTTTTCAAACAATTCTTTAACGTTCACTGGGTGATGAAAAACACATATATAACCAAACAGGTTGCACAGAGCTTTAGGAAAATCACTGTTTATGACTTCTTCTAAGCATTTGTCCCATACTTCATCGGTGGTTATTAATTTTCTAGCTACAACTACTTCATGAAATGTTGTTTATGTAACATTTTTTAATGCTTTTAATTCTTCATAAGATTGAGCCCCTTTTACATGTAATAATGATAATCATAAAAAAAATCTTTCACGATCCTTCGGATTTACAAAATACATTCTACTTATAATTGGCTTCCAAACTTTGTTCTTGGTGTCCATTTCTTTGTTTTTTCATTGAGCACGTAAAAATATGGTATATCAACATACAAGTACTGTCTAGCTTGCGGATCGTTTGCATTTAGTTCAAACCATGCAGTCAAAGTTGTGTTTAAGTTTTTATTAATCAACTCTTCTTCTGATCCTTCCTTAAAGAATACACATTGTTTATTTTTTAAATGTACAGCTTATCGGTAAATTATGTATGATAAAACGTACATTGAATATTGTAGTAGACGATACATTGCTTCTGGAGGGCTTACATATCTTGTATTAAAATAGTGTTTTATTTCATCGTATTTGAAATTTTCTTCTTCACATTCGTTTTCATTATTACCTTGACTCATTTTTGAAAATGCACAATCATGACCCTTATAACAATATTTAAATAAATATTTGACACATTGAATAGTTGAACATACTTCAACATTAATATGACAATTAAATTTCAACAATAAATAAGGATTGCATGGAGCTACAAATCAATTATCAGCTATATTGTTTTTAATGAAACGAATTTGTTTTCCATTGTCACTTCGTCTATAAAGAGGATATCCAGTATTATTAAAAGTAGTTTGCTCATTAAATTTTTTCGAAAAGATTTTGGTACATTTTTTGTTTCGCTATTCATACATGGTGAATTTAAATTATTTTCACCACAAGGGCCATGTATCATTGATTGCTAAACGATATTATGTAACCTTGGATATTTTATTTCATCAGGTATTTTTGCACTTATAAATTTATCAACATCATCTGCATTGTTCAGTTTATGATTTTTATGAATAAAAGCCAACAAGTGCATATGTGGTAAACCTCTTTTCTGAAACTTAATTACATAAGTATATGTAATGCATTTTCCAAAAATGTTTTTTTAAGGATTTCATTTAATAATTCATTAACTTTTGCATTAAAAACTTTTGCTACTAAATCAGGTCTATCAATAGATCTTCATTTTTTCTCAAATTTTGTTTAATTTTCTTCTATTTTGGGTTACATGTCATGGCAATAAAAGAACTGGTTTACCATACTTTCGAACTATCGTCATTGCATCTGAAAAGTTTTGTTGTAACGATCGTGGACTTCCTGAAAATGTTAAAGGTAATATAAGCATTTTTCCAATTTTCACGTTGTCATCTTTGCTTTTATTTTGTAAATGATCCATGACACCTTTATATAAATCTGTCCTTAATTGGTGTTGATTTTTATTTGAAAAAAATAATTGTGAACCTTCAACTTTTACACAAGCATCAACAATGTATTGTTGAGTTAATTTTCCTAAATTTAAGTAAAGATTAAAATCATTTATAATGCTGAATTTATGACAATCAAATTGTAGCATTGAAATATTGTTTTTGTTATTTTTATTTTTCATATTGGGCATCCATCCAAAACCTCTATTAGGATATATAAGTGGATATGACATAGGATCTACATGTTTACTAATGTACGGTGTATTATTAGGAGCCCTATATTTTGAATATATACACACATTTCGCATCTTCTGGTGGTTGACCATTTTCACCTACAAATACCACAGCTACTTCATTACATTTAGCTGCGTTATATCTACGTTTATCATGATTAGAATTGCGTGTTAAATACATCATAATTTCTTTATTATTTAACTCAACGTTGTTTTCTTTTTCGAACGATTTTGTTCTTCCATTTCGACTTCGTGCATCATTTTGTAAGATTTAGCGTATATGTTTACTTGTCGAAAAAAATGATCTTATTCTTTTAATAGCATTAGAGAACATGAAACATTACTTTGTAATCGTGATTGCGAGGCCATTTCATTATCAATGATGTATAGTTGCCCATATCTCCTGGCTTCGTTTTCGTCTGGATGTAAGGTATAAATATTGTGGTGTAACGTTGTGGCCTTGCTAGCGCGAAATCGGATAAGTGTGTCCCACCGAGCTTAGGGACCGACGCGCAAGGCTACCACATTAACAAAAGGATCGTCGGGTGACGACGTCCTTCTGTGCTCGGCTTATTTATGAATAGAAGCAAGGGTTTTAGCATGCACAATAATGACAGCATAAGTCCTCAGCCATGTCCCTCACTTCTTCTTTGTGCTTCGCCACCACCACTAATGAAAAATCGTCAGCAAAGCTTACTACTGTTGCTCCTTCGGGTAATTCCAGTCTTAGTACCCCATCCTACATGAGAGAGAGAGAGAGAGAGAGAGAGAGAGAGAGAGAGAGAGAGAAAGAGAGAGAGACGTAATATTATTAAATCTAGGCTTTGTTTTTCTTTACGATTTTGCTTTCTCCTAAAAGAAGTTTTGTAATAGTGAAATTTTTAACTTAAATTTAATTATATACAAAAATATAAAAGTTTTTTTATTCAAACTCGGTTGGAAATCTATTTTGAGGTGTTTTCTCATATTATCTCCTTACAAACAACATCACATTTTCTCATATTATCTCATTACAAACTATATGAGGATGCTAAAATATTTTAATAATATATTCTATACAAGTTAATATAATTTTGATTATTTTAATTGTTTAAAATATGCTTCACAATAAATTATAATAACCCTTATTGACCTAATTTAATAATAATAAGATATAAATAAGCCAAGACCTTTTCCGCATCAAAAATGCGATAAAAAAATGACTAGAAAATTACGTTTTTTTTTTAAATTGAAAAGTAGACTTGAAAAGTGTTTAAATTTTGGTCTGGCCAGATTCTAAAAGAGTACAATTAAAAGTACCCGCCTATGAGTTGCTAGATCTGTTCAAGCATGAATAACAAAGTTTTTCGCGCTTAAAGTTGACAGACAAAGACGGACAAATTGGGTCAATAAGTATATTTGAATTATTTGTTATTTTATTATTATATATTTTTTTTTTATTTTAGAGATCATTTGCCTGATTTTTCACAATTCAATCAAAATGTCAAGAATGGTTCCTTGAACTTGGATGCCGAAAAAACGTTGTTGTTTTGTGAACTTTATACAGACAAATGGTTATTAAAAAAGCCCTGTATTTTTCCAATGACAAGGTAAACGTTCTATTTAAATGATAATATATTTAAAAAATAAACCATTACATAATTATTTATAATTTTAGTTCGAATACCTTGGGTATAGGTATATCATCAGATGAATTGGGATATCTTATTTTTCACAGTACTCAAACTGAATTGTATGACGAAAATAATATCATTTTTTTTTTGCGCTTACTTTGGTTACAAGCAAAAATATTTTTATATCAAGGCGAAGCTGATATTTCTATCAGGACTTTGGAACTAGTAAGTACATTCTTTTAAATTTAAAAAAGATATCTTTCATATTTTATATATTTTACTAGCATTTAAGACTTCTCTCGCATGTACTTGCTCAGTTTCATCAATTTAATATTACTGAACCCTTAGTAACATTCAATTATGAGGAGATCCGTATCTGGACAGATATGCGATGACATAGAACTAGAAAAGTTGTCCTGTATTTAAAAAAATGGTACAACTTTGACAAAAAAAGTGCAGAGAAACAGAGTTTAGCCCGTGGGAAAGTTAAGGAGATAATGCGCTCAGCTGTTCTGTTGGTTCTACGAAATGTTTCTAGTTTAGTGTGTCGTTTTTTATAACACTCTCTATAACAGTCTTTTTTTACCCCACTGTCATTCGAGCGCGCTAACGCTAATTTTCCTGCGCATACACCCATCTTGCGCATTGGCTGATTGCCGAATAAGGATCTTTAATAATCATCAAACGTGATGATCGCGGTCAAATCCTACGTTTAGAAAAATCCTAGTGCATGCGAGACTCTAGGTGTTGCGCACCTGTGTTGGGAGGCACAGCGTCGCAATTGGCATCCCTTGTAGGGATTCGCGATCATCGAAAGGGAGAGGTAAAGTGTTTTCGCGAGTGTTAGTGTAAAGTGCGCGGAGTGTGAGCGACGAAAAGATGCGCAGCGGGCCACGAGGCAAGCTGCTGACGTCTTTTCATGTGGAGAGAGACGGCGAGGAAAGCTCAGCGATCAGTCGTCAGCTGTTGAAGTCGCACCATGTTGTGCGATGAATCAGATGACGAAACGGCCGTTCGTAGTGGGACTCGGAGTAGAGCCCAACGATAAACGTGATAGCGTGGGAAGCTCTACCGTGTCCCCACGAGATGTGCTGCGACGCGTGCGTTCTAGCGACAGCGAGTCAGCCAACGGCGACGACTGGCAGAAAGTACGTCATAAGCGTCGTCGGCGGGGCTCGCGAGTAAAGCTTTTCGACGAAAGTCGGAAACGAGGAGACTCCTCGGTCTCGTTGTCGAGTGACAATGAGAGCCAAGAGAGATCTTCGAGTTTGTGCTCGAGTGAGAGAGACAGTGTGTGTACTGTGATCGCGAGGTGCGAACGGCCAGGTTACTTGCGGTTGTCCGAAAGGACGATAGCAAGAAGCGCGGCCTGCGCAACCTCCAGCACAGTCAGTGACGTGGCCGAGAGAGATGTGTTGCGAGGAGGCTCGGGCTCAAGCATAGACGTCAGCATAGACAGCGGCTATGCGAGCCGAGTGAGTGTCGATCGCAGCGAGAGAGACGCTCGTGTGAGAGAGTTGGAAGAATGCGGACTCACTCTTGAGGATGCGAGAGCTCGAGTCTTTGAGGAGGAGCTTTCTGTAGCTTGGCGAGAAGCTTACGAGGAAGCCCTCCTGGAAGCTCGAGCGAAGCTGCGGGACGAGTTAGCCACGCTAGAGCATGAGCGGCGGCTGCAACGAGTCCGTGAGGAGGCGAGGGAGACGGCGCGAGAGCAGGTACGGTTCGAGGCGATAGAGCAGACGCGTAAAATGGAGGAAGAGCGAATAGGGCGAAAGCCATGTTTGCTAGCCCCAGTCAAAACGACTGATTCAGTTCGCCCAGCTACTCTAGACCAGCTGAGAGGCAGACCGTCTGTGTTCACGAGTGATATTGGTGACGCGGACAAAGAGTTGCTAGAGCCAGAGCGCGAAACGGTGCGACGCCGCGTCTCTTGGGGCAACTCTGGAGGTCGGCCGAGTATGCAACGGAGCTGTGTGAGCTCGGGTGAGGAGTCGGAGGAGGAGAGTGGACAAGGAGAGAAGAGTGCGGAAGAGGAGTCGGAGGAGGAGAGTGAGAGGAGAGAGAAAAGTGCGTCGAGAAAGAGACGGAGACAGAGAGGTTTGCTGAGCAGTGACAGCGAGCTCGAAGTTAACTCGATCTGCGAGTCTAACTCAGCGAACCTGACATTATCCGAACGCCGGAAAAGATCAGCCGACTCGCTCAGGGCTTTGGAGTTCCTGAAGCATTGGGAGCTCCAGTTCTCGGGCGAGAGTGATCACGAGGAGGCGGAGGAGTTCTTTGATCGACTGTGTGAGTGCAGAGTAGCGTTAGCGGTGCAAAACCGCGAGCTGCTAGCGGTGTTTCCGTGCATTTTCAAGTTGCAGGCAAGCCGCTGGTATCGGGCGAAGAGAAAGAGCCTGCGAACATGAGAGATGTTCTGCCGGGCCTTTCGTCGCCGATACATGGTTCCGTATTGTCGGGAGGATTTGGAGGAAGATCTGCGCAAGCGAACGCAGCACAGAGAAGAGAAGATCGCGGCGTATATCGCGAGTCTTCAGTATCTGGCTTCGCGCTTTCGCCGACCTCCATCCGAACGTGATTTGCTTCGTATCGCATATCAGAACCTCCTTCCGGAATACCGGAAAGCTATTGGCGAAAAGTGCGTCAACAGCTGGGAGGAGTTGGGGAGGTACGGCCGACGCTGGGAGCGGCTAAAAGAGTTAGATAGCCGTTACGCACCTCCGCTGCCAGCGGAGAAGATGCGCGTTCCTGGTGCGGCGTACAAGGAGGAAGGAGAGACCCAGAGAGCCGCTGCAGTCGAGAGGACAGAGCATGCAGGCCCTGGTGACGAGTTGCCTTCTATCGAGGTTGAGGAGAGGACGAGTGAGAGAAAGAGAGCTTCAACGAGGAGAAAGAGAGCTACCGTATGGGGCGGCCTGGTGCGTCCGACCGCTAATGCCGTGGCTCGAGGGGAGAGGCGAGGAGATGGTGCGTGCTTCACCTGCTGTAAAGTGGGGCACCGGGCAAGATATGATCTGCTGGGCATGCCAACAAAAAGGACATTCACGAAGGGAATGTCCTGCGCGTAGGCAATTGCCACAGACATCATGCCAACTTTGCAGACGAGTGAGCCACTCAGGTCTGTGTCTAGATTGCCGGAGAAAAATGGCAATGATAGAAAGACGGAGAGCTGAGGAAGGAAGTGAGAAGAGAGAGAAGTTAGCGGAGGTGGAGAGAAAAGGATGTGAGAGAGTAGTGCTAGAGAGATGTGCAGGGGAGAGAAGAGTGTTGACCTGGGACCTAGTGAAAGGGTTAAGGTAAACTTCTCCGAGAGAGGAAACATTGTTAAGGGGAGGGAATTGCGACGTTGCAAACGTCGCAGCCGCGTCGATACGAGGAATCTCGTTCGATGCGGCCAAGCTCTGAGTGCGCGGAAGAAACAAGCGAGTTGGATTGTTGTTGTCGGTGCCAGCCTGACGTCGAGTTCGAGGAACGGGCCGGCTAACCGTCCACGTTAGCGCGAGAGTGAGCATCGTTGGCGCGAGAGTGAGCCTCGTCGGCGCGCGCGCTGATTGGTCCTCCGCATGTCGCGAGCCAATCAGCGGTCGCCGATGTGCGACTCGCTATCCGCGCGGACTGCCAGCCAATCAGGCGCGAGGAAGATGCGCGGGCCCGTCGAGCGCGAGTGGAGAGTGAGCGCGTGAACGAGCGGGAAATCGGAGAGTTCTCTCACGACTGTCGACGGAGTACGTCGACGTGCGAGAGAGATACGTGGCCTCCTCTGTTACGAGGAGATTTGGGAGAGTCTCCCGAGGTTGTGCGAGTGTGCGAGAGTGTGAGATAGTGACAGGTGCAGCGCGTTATCACAAGCAAGTGCCGACGCCCGGACGAGCCAGGAACCATCCGCACGAGAGGAAAGAAGCTAGCCAGTCCGCCATCATCGTCCGGAGGACCAGAGCAACCAGCAGCCTTGGCGTGTGGGAGAGCCGAGGAAGCTAGCCGTCACCAGGTCCACGAGAGTCAGGGAGGCGCCGGCGGGAGCACCGACGGACGTCCACCAGGGAGAGAGCGAGTAAGAAAGTATTAGAGAGAGAGAGAGAGAGAGAGAGAGAGAGAGAGAGAGAGAGAGAGAGAGAGAGAGAGAGAGAGAGAAAGAGAAAGAGAGAGAGACAGAGAGAGAGAGAGAGAGAGAGAGAGAGAGAGAGAGAGAGAGAGATCCGAGAGTGAGGCGATGGGGGGGTCAGGGAGGCGCCGGCGGGAGCACCGACGGACGTCCACCAGGGAGAGAGCGAGTAAGAAAGTATTAGAGAGAGAGAGAGAGAGAGAGAGAGAGAGAGAGAGAGAGAGAGAAAGAGAAAGAGAGAGAGAGAAAGAGAGAGAGAGAGAGAGAGAGAGAGAGAGAGAGAGAGAGAGAGAGAGAGAGAGAGAGAGAGAGATCCGAGAGTGAGGCGAGTGTGGTGCGGGCACACTAGAGAGAGAGAACTCGAGAGACCAGGGTGTTGGTGTGCAGTGCGGGCGCACACCAAGACGTCTTCTGCGCGAGGCGTCTGGCCAGCGCACGCGAGAGAGAGAGAGAGAGCAGTGCGAGGAGACGCATGTGCGTGAGATAGAGACAGCGCGAGAGCAAAACCTATAGCTGCGCGGCTGCAGCAGGTCGGGCTTGCCACAAGCGGGAGGCATAGCCCGCGCGCGCGCGCGCGAGAGAGATTAGATTAATTAATTTTTATTATTGTACATTATGTTGTACATATATCAATATAAAGAAGTAAAATAAAAAGTATAAGGTATTCAGTGTGTGAGTTTGGTGTAGGCGTGTGTGAGTTTGGTGATAGCACGAGTGACGAGTGTGAAATGAAATGGTATGAGGTGAGATGAGATGAAAGTGGAAGTGTGGATGTTTGTGTGATGTTTAAGTGTTTTCCATATTGAAAAAGTAATTTTTCGCTAGTATTTTAAAGTTAGATATGGATTGTGTGTTACGTATTTGAGATGGCAGGCTATTCCAGAGGTAAGAGGCGCTGATGAAAAATGAGTTCCTTAGTGTCTCCGTTTTGAAGGGCGGAATGTCCAGTGGAGTCACCTCACCCCTCACAGGCCTGAGCGCGACGTGGAAATCAAAATAGGCAACTAGATAAGATGGTGTAGAGGTGTTGAAAATTTTCCTTAGAAAACAGGCCATAAAATATTTCCTACGTCCGGCGGTGGTGAGCCATTGCAGCTCACGCCTGTAAGGGGAGATGTGCTCGCCCCTCCTTACACCATAGATGTAGCGGATCCCCGTATTGACAAGTCTCTGTAGTTTTAGGTCAAGTTCTTGTGATAAGTCACAGTAAACAAGTGAGCAGTAGTCAATGAGAGGGAAAAGGAGTGCCTGCACCAGATGTTTGCGCAGCCTGAGGCTGGTGCTCTTCCGAAAGAAATAGAGGCGATACATTAAAGAGTGAGCACGTTTACAAATTTGCGTAACGTGCTCTTTCCATGTGAGCTTGGAGTCTAGCACCAGCCCCAGATTACGCACAGATGATTCAAAATTGACCAGGGCTCTCCCTATATTTATATAGGTGTTAGCGGTATTAGGTAAAGCATTTATATAATAGGGGGAACCCAGGACAATAGCCTTGGTTTTAGTAACATTCAGTTTAAGCCTGTTCAAAGCAGCCCAGCTACTAATCCTCTCGGCGTTAGCACTCATCCTGACAGAGCAGGAGTCGAGCTCCTCGAGGTGGCATTGGCTGTAGATCTGCAGATCATCCGCATAGATGAGATGGGACATATCTGCATCAAGGCAATAGCCAATGTCATTGATGTACAACGAGAACAGCAGGGGTCCTAAGACAGACCCCTGTAGAACACCGGTGTTAAGTGGTAGAAATGCAGAGATTTCATTGTTGTCACCAATGACTGCTTGCTCTCTTCCCGATAGATATGATGCAAGCCAGCGGATAACCTGCTTAGAAAAGCCGAAAGAGGGTAGCTTTCTGAGTAGCCTGACGTGACACACCGTATCAAACGCCTTGCTAAAGTCAAAAAGAAGTAGAAGGGTGACCTTCTTTCTGTCCATCCCAAGCCTGACATCGTCAGTCAGCTTAATTAAGCCGGACTGCGTGCTGTGGCCAGTGCGAAAACCAGTTTGGAAGTTGTCGAGGTAGAGTCTTGACTCTAGGTATTCAGATATCTGGTTGTGCACCAGCCACTCCAGCGCCTTGGATAGAAAACAAAGTAGAGAGATCGGACGATAGTCTGTTACAGCAGTTGGAGAGTTGATCTTATTTAATGCTCTTACGAGCGATGATTTCTAGGCCGAGGGAAAGCAAGCCTCGCTCAATGACAGGTTAAAAATTTGACAGAGTAGAGGAGCGAGTATTGGCAATGCTTTAGTAATTACAACCTGTGGGATGCCGTCACTCCCCCTGGCCTGGGTATTAAAGTGCGATACTGCAGCAGACACGTCCGACTCAGTGATTTCCCTAAAGATGAAGTGTTTAGGGAGGTCTAGACTCTCGAGGGTTCGCAGATATTCCTCAACTGATGGAGCTTGAGGATCATTTGAGATGGAACTAAAGTGATGGTTGAGAGCATCTGGAGAGAACCGAGAAGGTGGAGAAGATTTAGAGGTAGAAATACCGAGTTTTTGTAGTTCCCTCCATATCTCTGCAACGTCGGTCAGGGTTGATAGGCGTGAATAATAATAATCCAGCCTAGCTTCCTCAATCCGTTTGTGGGCGTCATCTCTGGCAACTCTATAAAAATATAGGTCCCAAAGTAGACGACTTCTGCGAAAACGCCTGTAGAGCCTATTCCTTTCAGTTAAAAGGTCACGAAGAGCCGCGGTGAACCACGGGTGACGTTTGCGTCCGGGAGTCACAGTTTTTAATGGGGCGAGAATGTTGATGGCGTTTGAGATGTTAGTGTTGAGAATAGTGATGCATTCGTCTAGTGATGGCGTGGCGAAGGATGACCAGTCACATGCGCTAAGGAAGTCCCTTAGCTTCTCAGCACAGATTCCTTTATAGTTTCTGTAGGTGTATGTGGTAGGGACGTAGCGTGGAATCTGTACGTCGAGTGTGGCCGTGATCAGGTCATGTCCGTTTATGAAAGGGGTGTCAGTCTTCCAATATGAGAGCAGTCTATCCTGCTCATCAATTAAACAGAGGTCTAGCCAGGTGTCGGAGTCCGGTCTGTGGTGAGTTGCACCAAATGGCACAGACATAAGGGAGTTCTCGTCGATAAACGCCTTGATGAAATTGGCGTCTTCAGACGAGGAAAGTTGGTCAGCGTTGAAATCACCCATGATGACCTTCGTGGAGTAGTTATGCATATGAAGTGTTAGTTGGTCAATAAAATTAGATCCCTGGATAAAGGGAGAATGAGGAGGGCGATACACAACCCCCACGAAGATGGGTGATATTCCCTTAGCCGTGACTTCACAGAACAGGTACTCCGGCTTACCTGGTTTGCCCGACCATTCACCATCAGATGACGAGATAATAGAAGCTGTTAATGAATGATGGATGTAGAGGGCCACACCTCCACCATTCCTGTTTCTGTCCCGTCTGTAAAGAGTGTAGTCATCCAGTGAAGGGATGGATGATATCTTGTCACTTAACCAGGTTTCAGTCACAGCCATTACGTGAATCTGATCATCTCAATGTGACCCGTGAGAGAGTTCGCATTAAAATGACAGACTCGTAGGCCTTCAGACAGAGACGCTTTGGAAATAGATGCGAGTGATTTAGATGTGGATGTGTTAGATGGAGGTTTTGGTGGGATGATGTGTAGCTGTTTTAGTGTGTTTGTGTGTTGTCCGTGTTGGCTGTAGTCGATGTTCGGGCTAAAAAAGCCTGTAGATTTTCTTCAGATGATATGATGGTGGCCCGTTCATTGTCTTCGCCAGAACGGATATAGATTCTCCCGTCTCTCACGTACGACCGGCAGCCTTTCCTCTTTTTAGCCTCCAGCCTGGCCCTGATGCACAGCTTGTGGATGTCTGGAGGAAGCAGCTCGTTGATGTTAACGAGTCCTTGGTGGTCTGGATATAGAGCTTTCGCTTCCTCCAGTAGTCCAGCATCGAGTTCGGTGGTGTGTAACTTGCGCTTCCTGGCCTTGGCCGCTATGATTGAGCGGGCCAGGGCACTGGATGATAATGTGACAGCAAGGGGTGGAGATCTGCTGTCACCTTGCGTATTGATGTTGTTTGCGTCTAGTCTTCCCATTGTCCTGACGGTTGCCACATCACGTCTTAGGACAGTGGGATCCAGTGCAGCCAGGACAGCGTGACCCAGGAGCGGTAACGACGACTCCTTGGTGTAGGCCAGGCCAGAGATTACCACCACAGAGAGAGAGAGAGAGAGAGAGAGAGTCAGCCGTCAGCGGACTGGACCTGGGCCTGTGGCCCGCCGTCTGCTGCACGAGCGTGGCTCGTGTTTGTGCGTCCCAGCGTAAGCCCTGCGTGGCTAAACTGTGCGCGGGAGGCACTACAGCCACCGTGTTGTAGGGTAGGGCTGGGCGAAATACATGTGCAATAAAACTTAACCATTGTGTGTGATCATTTTCCCCTCTCCCTAGCGTTCTCCCAAACGTGATGATCGCGGTCAAATCCTACGTTTAGAAAAATCCTAGTGCATGCGAGGCTCTGGGTGTTGCGCACCTGTGTTGGGAGGCACAGCGTCGCAGGTGTTGCATTACTATACCCGGTGGGTTGGATGTTTTCATTTTTTTACAAACCGGCTGAGCGATTTCTCATTCTTCGTTTTCTTCGCTTGGCTGTGTGTTTTTAGGCGTTTCGTCGATTGTGATTGACTTGATGCCGTACGCGCTTAAAAGGTTTAAGTCGTGATTTGTAAGATAGATCTTAACAGGGTGTCCAAATTCGTGATAAAACGAATAAGAATTGTTCAAATAAGCTGTTATAGCGTCAAACTGATCTTTTAAAAGAGTCCAGCTGTTTTCGTCGAGTTATGTTTTTGTACATTGGCCCGTTACTTATGAGTTTAATAACTGATTATAGTACCCATCACTGTACTCCAGGCCGATGCAGACTCTCTTTGAGTTGGATTTGTTGAGCGCGTAGGTCGTCGACAGCAGTAGATTTGGAAATTCAGCAGTCGGACTACGTTTGCCGGGTGTTTGACAGTTCGCCATGGTGAAGCACAAAAAAAAAATTCACGGTACTATCTCACTTGTAAAAAAAAAGTTGTTATAGCGTACAAGTGCACAGTCAGAGAGTCTCGATGCTACTATAAAATCTCGCGACCGCCGTCGTCTTTTTAATACAATTTTTCCCACTACCCTTTCGTAGTCCAACAGTTATACGGTTGTTGAAAATACGGCGTAAGGACGTTACAAACTGGCCGTTAAAAATAAAAAATAAATCTTTTCATCAGAGAAAAATACGACGGACGACATCCGTTTGTTTAGAAAAGCAAAATTCGTTACTGCTTAATAAAGGAATACTTGTGCGTAGGTAGAATGAGAACACATTTATATTACGTTCAATATTTTTCTTTATTCAAGATTACAACTACATCAAACACATCTTAATCTAGAGGTACACGCTTGATTACATGGTCCTGAGCCTAGAGAACGCTCATCGGCAAATGTAGACGCTCGCTTACATTTTTTATATTTAAGTTTATTGCGAATCTTTTTATAAAATTTGACGACAAGGGTATCGTTTTGCCCAGTGTCTTGTGAGAATAAGCGGCAAAATGTCCCGAGTCTCATACCGCAACACATGTGATATAAAAACATAATAGTGTATTGTCCGCAGCAAATCGAGTCGATGCTTTGAAGAGTTTTTGTATTCCAGCGAAAATATTTACAGTTCTTACGTAGGCGTTCTATATGATGTCTTGATACCGGTGGCAGGCCATAACTGTCGAAATACGTGCCCAATCTATTTTTGTCATGTAAATAGCTACCCAGTGTGTTCCTGGTTTAGTGTGATCATCGGTGTTACATACTATTGCTGCTAGCGTCATCAGCACCCGCGGTATCCGATCTGCAGCGTAAACCCCGATTGTCCGGGCTTTTAAGCCTTCTAGGGCTCTCATAATCTCGGCCGTATTCATTTTTTATTGTAGTTGAATCGGTGTCGTTACTCGCGTATTCGTCGTCGTCGCTGCCGCAGGTGTCTTCGTTGCTGTCGATTTTGTCCACCACGTCCCTTCCTCGAAATTGCACAGTGTTACCTCTTCGAGACCACATAGGCTTTTGAATAGCTGGATAAAACACATCGGTGCCAGTCTCTTGTATTTTTTCCAATATTTCACTGGGCACGTGTGAATGGATCCACTTTTGTAGTATATGTGCTCTCAAGAGTGCACAGTACGATCTTTTATAGGTGTCTGCCTGACAGCCATAGTAGCTGCAGACCTGCGGGCATTTAAAGCGTCTCTGCAGTTCACCGAAACCAGCTGTCGTGTAATCATCGAGATTCTCGACGTTGCGCGTCGTTATATATTGGACATATCGTATAGTCGCTGGCGATCCTCAAGGAGCAGGGTAACTCGGTAAATTCGTGCGGTGGCAAAATCGCCCAATGAGAAATGACGTGTCCTTGCAGAGAAACTACAGCCACTTCTTTGGGCAAAAACTTGTCTTCTTTGTCCCTGAAGCCCTGAAGTTATATCACGTAATCGTAATCCATGGTGAATGTATCGGGTGCTGCTGCTGCCGACGTCGATCAACTGAGTCGACGATATACAGCGTCAGAACTCTTATAACTTTTTTTTCTCTCTCCCACCACCCAGCCACTTCAGGAATTAAAGTCCGTTATAATTTGTCTATTCGAGTCGATTTCGAGCACGTTGTCAAACTCTGCGTAAACAATGCAGTTTATTGTTTCCGTTAGAGCTTCGGCGAAACTATGGCTGGTAAAATGCGCTGACAAATCCGGTGTCAGACCGAAAGCAAACAGGCAAAATCCGTTGGGATAACCGTAACGATCGATATCGAGACCCTCGTTTAGGTAACGTATACCTGTGCCTGAAAAAACCGTATGATAAGCGTCTACGTATAGTTTATGGTCACCGGTAAAGCGTGGCTGCAACGGCCTACTGGAGACTTGAACGCCGTCCACGTAGAGCGAAATAAAGTTTATGTTAAAGTGAAAATTGAAAATTGAAAGGGTTGAGCTTTCTATTGCCGTTGGAGGCTTTATTTTTAACAAAGCCCAGGATGATCCTTTTGGGTAGCTGTCCTAGTATAACGTTGTCCAGGGTGTCGCCGAGTATACCGCTGTGCAGCGTAAACGACTTGACTTCGGCCCTTGTTAAGGGGTATTTGGCTGTTGTTTTAGCAAGAGCATTCGCGTGCGCTAGTAAAATACCCGGGCTTATCTTGGCACGACGCACGATCAGTGTGACCTCCTTGATGTGCACCGAAAATTTTCCGTTGTCGGACAGTGCATGAGACAAAAGGCGTCTTTGCTACGGACCAATCTTACTCTCGCGTCTACACCGTTGATCAGGAATTTCGGTTGATTAAAAACGTCACAATGCAAATGTCCGATCATGTCGACGGCCTTGCCACCAGCTGTAAAGAACAGTCTGTTAATGAGACCTTGATTCGCACCATCAGCCTTACGATCTAAATTTGGCGTGGTATCCATGGCATCGGCGGTGTCGATGCTCCACAAAGCAGATGTGAGATGAGGGCGCATAGCAGGTGCCGCATAATTTAGCAGCGTTTCTATGTAGGCTCTATACGGATACGCATTGTTTGGCGGTGAAACTAACTTTTGATTGAAAAATATGTCAATCTGATCAATCATTGAGTGTATAAAGTTATTCACAGGGCCAACTTTGAGATTTTCGCTGGGTGTATCACTAGCTGGTAGTATTTGAACGGTCAGGTGCAACATGGTGTGCGCGAGATCGATGTAGTGATCGGTTGAACTTGGAATTAAAAATTCGAAGGGTGAGTCACCATCGTCGCTGAGCGACGAAATGGGTTTGTAGTAGAGATAAGCGCTACTTTCGATGGATGTTTGAGTGAGAGGAAGAGTAAAGAGATCTAGCTCGCTCTTCATTCCCTCGCCGCTGCACGCGTGTAGATACGCCATTGTTATTAATTTTTAGGACCGAAAATATCTGTCACACTTCTGATCCGCCTCTTTCTCTTCTTTTTGCGCTCTAATTTCTTGCTTGGTTTTTTGTTTATTCGCTTTTTTGATTTTGCCTTGCGACGCACGTTACGTACCGGTGCACGGCTCTTCTTTTACTGCCGTTTGCGCTTGGCAACAGGACCTATATAGCCGTTGCCGCTCATCATAATTTGATCAAGCTTGTTTTCTGCTTTTCTTTTCAAATTTTTACCCGACTCTTTCAGTCGACCGCTGAGGGCTTCTTTGAAATTAGCACCGTTATTGGCGACGTCGTCGATTACATTCAGGCCCGCGCGAACAGCTTCTTTGCCGACCGCTTTGGCACCGCGAGATAAGGTGCTATTCGACGAAAAATCGAGCCCAGAAAGCTTCCAATACCTGAACCTCGTTGGTAAGTCGCTCCGGTGTATACAGATTTTACACCGGCGCCGCCACCGACTTGGTCGTTATAGTAATGAATATAATGACTCATTTTATGCCTACAGATTACGCTTAAAGTGAAGCGTAACCGTCAGTGTCCCGTACTCGAATGGTATTTTTTCACCGTGCTGATCTCTTATATCGATAACGATATTTTGGAAAGAGTGCTGCAGCAGTGAAATGTAATAGATCGGTGCAAACTGTTTAACCATGTACGTGCCGAATTTGTACTTTGAGTTTTCAAAAGCGACTATGCGCAAAAGTGCTGCTTGCGTATCGCCGACCATGTACGGTGTGCATATGTCTGTATAGACGTAAAGCTGATCGGGCACAGCGCGTGCCAAAGAGGCAGGTCTACTACCCCCGTTATTGCTTACACCCAAATTCGATGTTACAAAAGTGCCCGTTTGTCTGTGCACGGCATCTTCGAATCCAAATACGCGTCGAATCTTTTCATTAAAGGTTGTATACTGAGGATATTTACATTTACAAGTACGTCTCAAGGTGTAGTAGCCTTTCTGAAATTCAGTCGGTGCGAGTATTTGATGCTCGCGAATATCTCGTACTTTGTTCAATTCTTCGGCCAGCTGGTCCACAGTTTCGTATATTCCATGAGGAAAATTGTAGTACTGATCGCCGTCTTTGCTGGTCTCACTGCCAAGTTTAAAAGTGTAGTACGCCTCGGGTTCTTGAATGTGCATAACGGTGCGCGGCACGTGGATTTCGGCTAGGCCCACGTGCCAATCTCCTGTCAGTCTTATTTCGCGGCACAGATGCGTGCTGAAACAAGTTGTCGCGTTATCGGGACAATAGACCAAGCTGCTGTTACTCGGTAGCACGAGATAAAAGTCGTCCGCGTTATCCATAGTTTAAACACCTTTGATATCGCTCGCTTTTATCCAAGAGTTAAATTTATCGGGATATCCCAGCCACTTAACAAACAATTGTTTTTTATTTCCGCGACCCTTGGTTTTAATTACACGCTCTATCTTGAATTCTTGATCAGTTAGCATACGAGCAGCGCCTACGCGCACCAATTCCTCGTTGTAAAAAAATCCGTCAATGATTTCACCATTGAGATCCTCCAATTCGTATATGTAAATACCTTGCCGCTGAGTTATGCGTTTGATTTTGAAAATTTCTTCGCTAAAGTTTTTTTCGAATCCTTTCGAAAAGGTGCCCTTGGATCGACTGATGCGCACGTAGTAGTTGACACGGTATTTAGGCTGTATCGGGTGCTTCTTTTCACGAGCGTGGCGCTGCTGTTCTACGTTGTTGCGGGCTTTGTACGCATTGTAGAGATTAACCGCAGCAGGCCTCATATTTGTAGACGTGTGAATCGTGTTGTTGTATGCGTCGACAATTTTCTGTAACACGTCAATGTAACGTTTGGTGTTGCGGTGGGTAAAGTACCTCCACATACGCTCTTTCAGCGTACGATTCACGCGTTCAACTACGGCCGCTTTGATATCTGGATTTCGGGCGGTGCAAAAAGAAATGTCGTATTTTTTGAGAATTTTTTGAACAGCGTAAAATTTTTTAAAAAATCGTGCTGATGAGCGGTTCGAGAAGCAGTGGTAAGAAAAAACCACCGCTCTGCATTATAGTGCCTTTTCGACGTTTCCAAGTACCAGCGGTTGCGGCGGCGGCTACCTTACCCCGAGCGGCGGTTGGTGGTTCGATCAATTTTCTCAAGACGCGTTTGTGCTTTTTTAGACGATGTTTTCGCACTCCTTGATCTCGACTATTCCGTGTAAGACGTTGAGCGCGCACTCGCAGATACACTTGATGAGCTGTTTAATCAGCGGTCCGTATCAAGGCATCGCGCTGTTTTGCGTTGGCGTGACAGAGGGCGTTCAAAAGTGCAACGTGTTTTTTTGAAAAATGTTTACCACAAACAATACGTGGATCGGTGCTGCTGTTGCAGGATTTTCGTACGGCCATCGTCACAGAAAGACTGCTTTAGTCTCGTTACAATCGGCACATTAAATAATGTTGTGTATCGCAGCCTGCATCTATCGTCGAGTCTATTTGCCACGACGAGGCACGTACGCGTATTGCTCCTGTTTTAGATTCAAGAGTAGATAGCTATGGGGGCGACTACATGCATCCATGTAGACCTCTTGCAGAAATTTCGAGTCTTCGGGATAAACTTGTCGCGCTAGGTACTGGATTTGCGCACGGTCGCGAGGATTCTTGAACAGAACGATGTAATTCGGATTGAGAGACAAATCACGCTGATTTGCACCTTTGTAAAAAAGATTCTGACATAGATATATAGTGGATATGTTTTTGTGATGACAGCCACGTACAAACAAATCGAGTACTACACTGTTAGAAGATTCACGCATCAAGTCGTCTAAAATTAGCAATTTTTTCTTATCGTTATCGTTGAAATAGTCGCTTGGCTGTGGTAATCCTTCCCGAAACTCTATATTCAAATTACCGGGTATTTTGAATTCGTTCCTATACGTATCTTGCCATTCGCCATAGTAAAATAATACGCGATCAAAGCGCACGTTGCACATTTCTGGCAGATTAGCGAGAAACCGTTTTACGAATACGGTTTTTCCACATATCGTTGGGCCTGATATGATGCATGTGAACGGATGCTTCCAACGAATATCCATCTTTGTTACTGACAAAAACAAACAACCATCCACCTGTTTTATTGTCGACGATCCCCGTGGCGGCGGCGGCGCGGTCGAGGCACGTCACAGTCAGCTCATCGCGTGCCTCGTTATCAGCTGTTTTCCCGGGCTATTACACGCGGTGTGATCAGCTGATGAAAAGTGTACCTTAATTGCACGCTTGTCCTTGACGGTGTCGTTTTATAGTGGCATCGGCGCCCGTCGCGATCCGAGTTTTTCCAAGTAACCATACAGTTCGAGGCGTGCCTGCGCCGTTGTGTACGCTGCTATGACGACATTCGTATATAGGGTGTCGATGTTACAGCTTCTTCTCTGAATTGCCAATTTACATACAGAATGTCATCATTGATAGGTAAGATGTCGAAAACCTCCTTATTGGTAGTAAATAAAAGCTTCAACAAATTTTCGCGTGATTTGACAACAGTGGTTTGTTTCATATTTGTGCGCTGACCGAATTTACCCCATAAGCTATTTAAACAAAGTTTGGCAACAGCCCGTAATCCAGGATTTTTCTTAATTTTTTCACGATCTAGAACGATACCCTCATCGCGCTCGTACTCGGCTAAATACCGCGCTTTCGCATTTTCGTTGATACACCAGTTGGGCCAGTCGGAGGCTTCTTGTTTTATCTTCAAAAATAGATTTATATACTGCGCAAAGAGCCCACCTTTCGTACCATCGAAGCGCGTCGTGTCGTACTGCCAAATGATGTATATCTCGCTTATACGATAACCGAGCTCAACAGCTTTGCTCAGCTCGTCCGCCACCCAAGTACCGGTAAACTCACGATCCGCTATTTGCTCGTGATGACAATCTTCGGTGCGCGCCTCGGCGCAACAAGAGCGACATAGCGCAAAGAGGAGGCGATCGTGCATTTTAACAGGCAGCAGCGGCATATACAAATTTCGCGGCGGTAAAACTCTGCACTTGACCAAGACCTCGACACCGTCAAGATTGTTCTAATCATCGCCAATCAATTCGCGACACTCTTCACCTACGAAAATACGAGGATGACCGATTAGGAATTTTCCACGCTTACAGATGTACGGGTACAGCGAACAAATGTCTGTATATTTGATTTTCGCGCCGTCTTTGACTTTGTAAAAAGGTATGATGTTTTCTGTTCGCCCTCCAAAAAATGCATCTCGCGGATTTAAAGTTATTCGACTCATTAGAGGATGATTTTTCACGTAGGAGGCGATCTCTTGGTTTCTCAATTTCACCTCGTCAAACTCGCATTCCCATACACTACGAACATCGTAGCCGCAATCGCGCATTTTTTACAATTTAGACATTGTGTTTTCGTATGCGGCGTTAAAGGTGCGACCATAAGCCAGCGATTTCTCACGCTCTTTATCAAAACATTTCGGGCAGCCGTGCGTGTAACAACCCTCGTACTCGTATACTGTGCCTTTATGCTCTCTATTTAAAGGTGGTAAAAATCTGTCCACTCGAAAACCCTCGGGTAATCGAAACTCTCGAGCGCGCCCCGCGTGAATGATTTCTCGACCACACTCGCGTTCGCACTGAACCAACAACTCTATAGATTTTTAAAAATGTTTGTCACCTCGGCGATAACCGCTAGCAGGTATAATACCTATAGTCTTATCGCATAAAAAATTTTTTCTGTACACAAGCGAGCAAGCACTTGCTATAGTAGTTGCTTCAACGAATGGACAGATTTTACCCACATTCAGAAATATCTCTCGAAAAGCAACACAGGCGCGGCGCAAAATCTCCACATCCATACGACAGTATTCTACTATTTCTTTTTGAAAATCGAAAACATAATCACGCCGAGTTTCGTTGTTATACCACGCGTAGAACGCTTGTCGCTCTTTGACAGACAAAGAATCTGGCGCGTAAAATCTTTCGTCGGGTAGAGAGCCGACGTAATTTTCGTTCTCGGGGATATTAAACAAATGCGGAAAATAGTCCTTTTTCGCGCACAGTGGCAGACCAAAAGTTTCGGGCAATAAACTTAAGCGCATGTGAAAATAATTTAGACTGTCAATAAATTTGGTACGGCCACATTGTAGCAAAACGATATTTTTTCCATTGAGCACGACACGAGGATTGGCATTTTAACACTCTTCGACTAAATACTTCAAAATAAACTGGGCATCGAAACCACTAGCATTGTGCGCGATGCATATAATATGCTCAAACACCGATTTTTCACGAACGTGTAATTCAATGAAATGCTTTATGGCGTTTTCTCGAAAGATGTGTTCGCGTATACCGCAGGTGTCGCAGCGTATTTTCATATCATCGGCGCGTGTCAGACAGTCCGTACACAAATGTTGAACAACGCATAGATTTGGAGTATGCAAACGCGTATCCGCTCGCATTTTATACAGCGTATCTTGTGTTTCAAAATCGTAAAACACGTAAAGGTACTTTTTAGATTCTTTTAGCTGTTTTGGAGCGCGCTCAATCTGCATGTAACACGCGGGCATATCGAGTTACACGCATGTCGATCAACGTACTGATACTTTTTATTACAACGGTCGCAAAAAAATTTACTTTTAGCAGCACCCGTTAAATTCAAAATTGTATCAAAATGATGCACGGCTGCATCGTGACAAATATTAACGACTTTCGGTGATAGAAGTTTGTATAACATAAGGCGACCGTCGAAAAAAGGAGCCTCCCCAGAACCAAAAGTTTGATTATCGTACACGACTATCGCTATATTTTTTCGCGCATAATAGTAATGAAATTTTTTAATTTCGCGAAACCCACACCCAGCCGGCGGTATTGTAACACCAGCTGCAGCAGTTAACTCTAACGCGCGCTCCTTTTGTAAGGCGCGACGACTGTCACGTATTGCAGTCCATGCTTTTTTCATCGTGTCAGTCGCGTCTTCTTTTAAGTTAACAAAAGCCTCACCAACAACTAATGCTCGCTGCAAGCATAAATTATCAGAGTTTCAAATGATGGAAATTAAAGACCGTTGACCCAGCATATTTATACCAAAACTTTTCTTTCGTCCTGCCCCAAGCGGCACCTCCACGTACGTAGCTTCAATAGAAAAATTATCGTCTATTTCGAAATTTTCATTGCTCTGCGTTACTCCGCTGACAAGCATCCATAAATCATCCACGAAAAAATTTGCAACTGGTCGTAGGGAAATACCAGCTGAACTGCGCGCGAAATTTTCACTATTTATCGTAACGCCTATCAAATCACTACTCCCCCGCCATTGATACTAAATACGCGTGGATATCGCGCATTACTAACTCAAGCTACAAAATAGGATCAACATTTTCAGGCATAGTCTCTAACACACGCATGACTATTCGCACACCATTTACACGAAATCTACGTACATAGTGATTACTCTCTTCTATGATGGCAAATCGAACACCTGGACCTTGAATTCCCATATTATTATCGTTTTCTCTAACGCTACTCTCGACGCTATCATTATCGCTGTGTACACGTTGCTCGTCACCGCTATGCGCACTTTCCTCACGATGCACACTACTGTCGCTATGTATACTACGCTCACCACTACTACTCCGGCTGCTGCTGCTGCTGCTACTACGGGTGCCGCTGCTGCTACGGCTGCTGCTGCTGCAGCTGCGATATCTGCTGCCACCGCTGCTTCGGGTGGTAGAGCTGTCATTATCGCTACTTTGACGACGAGGCCGACGACGTACCTCTGATCCCCCGCCTATCTGTGTTGGCGTGTTTACAGCAGTATTTATGACACTTTCGGATGAATCGAAATCGTCGACACGGTTCTGCATTTGAAACTCCGGCGATATGGAGGCACTACAGGCTGCTGCAATAATAGTTTTACAAAAAAAAAACAAGTATTATTTTATATAGCCATTATTTTTATTTATTTGTAAAAACACACATGCGCGAAGTAATAAATGTTTTCTTTTGAATTAATTCTTCTGGCGGTCCATTAAAACTTTCATGAACACGGCCCAGTAAATCTACGATGTCCTGCGCCGTATACAGAGGAGAATTTTCGTCTTCGGCCTGTGTATACAACCATCGCAACTCTTGGGCTCTACGCACTTTGTATATACGATCAATATAAACTTCTAAATTTGACGCGTTGAACCGCTCTATGGAATCGGTGCCATTTTCGACTCTTCTTATAACTTTTCTTAAAAAAAAAAAAAAAAATGAAAAAAAAAGTTGTAAATTAAAAATTTACTCAAACTATAAAATATCAGAAATAAAGATTAAACTTACGCTCATTTATCCTATTGTCAAAAGCATCTCTTTCGTCGTACCGATGATACGTCATTCGGGCACGATCGACGATCTGATGATAAGAACGCTCGGCCTCTGGCACGAGCCGCGAGTAAAAGTTTTGTATTGCTGCGCGCTGAGCATTGTTTGTAGTTACTGCCGCTGCTGCTGCTGTAGCTGTGCTATTGGCAGGTTCATCATCTTCGTTACTGCTTTCAGATACTGATCGTGCATCGATAGCACACTGCACAGCTTCGTTCGGCACAGCGTAATTACGATGAATCACACGTACCAAATCACTTCTCGGATATGATCGTCCGATAAAAGCCCGATTAGAAGCTTCGACATCTGGAGACGAAAAAAAATCTTCTTCCGAACACGACTCGTCATTCTCGTTATCAGCATGTGGGGTCGAGCACGCCTGCGGAGGCCCTATAGGCGACGACGGCGTGAAATCAGCGTCACCCTCTCCGCTACTTTCACGCATCGTAAATCCGCTCAAAATTTCGACTTGATGACCGTCGTTTAAACGCTCTGTCGCGGGAACAGAGGTTGCACACGCACTTGTAGCTGTGTCCTCGTCGGTATATGGCACAAGCGCTGATGGACCCGATACATGTTGGCGTGATCGCGGTACACTCGTACCAGCGCCGTCATCGTCACCGTCGTCATCGTCCAAATCGTAAGACAATCTACGTTTTGCAGATCGCAATGGTACCCATCGACGTATAGTGTCGCCGTCGCTGTCATCACTCGAGGACAAAACGGTATAAATTTGCCTATCTTCTTCATCGCCATGATCGTTGTCATCGCGCGTTTCCCTTAGAAGATTTTCGCGCGCTGTAAAACATATTTTATAAGAAATGTGTTGATTTAAAAAAATAATATTACAAAGTTAAGTACTTACCAACATATTCGTCGTATTCAGTCATTAAACACTGCAAAGGAACCATCTTATGTAGATCAAGTAGTAAAATTAATTCGGCCGCTGTGCTTACAGCCAAATGATTTCCACGGAATATCAAGCGATACAGGCGAGCAATTTCACGAATAGTACAGCAGCTAAGAATCCAACGAAACATTATTTTCAGATGTACGCAACTCATGCGTCTCAAGCGACGACGCCACTCAAAGTCGCACACTCCAGATAGCAGTATGATTTGCGCTTAATCGCAACAAATCCACTACACGTATAATAATACCGCGAAACTTATTTTTAGTAGAGTTTTCCATTATGAACGGTAAATGAAAGAGGTCTTTTCCGTGCACAACACTCATGAAAAGTGACACACACTTCTCGTTGTGCTTCGCCTTTTATGTCTAATAGGGAAAATGATTAAAATAAAAATGGATTTCTGTAACACACCCGCCGAAATCGCCACGCGTATACAGAACTCATTCAGCTGCAATGCTAGCACCATTGCGCCACTACACCCTTGTATACTCATACACAACGGACGTCGTCCGCCATCGATAGCGGTTGTAACGTACATATGCCGGTCCCTATAGATAATCATTCGTTAAGGCATTTGTATACATTCCGTGAAAGATGTTTCGGAAAACACGAACATCCTAGCGTGGGCTTAAACAGCATATTACCACCTCAACAGCCGCACACCTTGAGTATACAAAAATATACAGATGTCCCTTCGCCAGGATAACGACGATATTATTTAGACCCATCGTTTTTTTCCAAAGCACACAGCTTCTCGGAGATAAAAAGTTATTCTGCTACGGTGTCTTAAAGGACGAAATTCAGTCAAAAACTTTTCTCCGAACCGTATAGTTCGACACATAGTTCCACGTTCAAAGCTTAGAAAAAAAAGTAGAAATGGCCCCTTTCGACAACAGTTTAATCGATCAGGCGTGCGCTATGACGGACGCCCAGTACGACCCTGAAGCGTTGGACACCATTCTGCACGAATTGCAGTCCAGGACTGCAACAGAGCCTGCTGCGACTATTACGACTAGTGATGTGCCAGAGCGTGAAATATGTGCTGCGTATTTCGACCCGGATATGATACGGGTGTTGACCGAAGCGATAGGCGATCAGTGCGAAGAAGTGAAAAATTCTCCGAGTAACGACGCGAGTGGAGTGACCGACAGCGACAGTTCAGCGTTCGGCAATGAGCCCACTAGTGCAGTGTCTAATATATGGTCTGAGCAAATTGGCGATAATTTGTTCCAAGAATTATTCGAAGTGCCAGCCGAGGGTGAGTCCATGGATATATCGTCACCTGCTAACGAGTGTCGTGAATCCGTGCCCACGATATCTGCCAGTACCGTCATCAACGAAGTAAACTGTGATAGTACCGACGTCGATCTCGCAGCGTATGATGAAGAAATGTTTGGCCTCATGACTGCCGAAATACTCGCCCTGATTCCACCGACTGATTGTGAAGCAGAGCAGCTGGCGCAACAACAGGAGAAACAACAGCAGCAGCCGAAGCAACAACAGCAGGAGCAGCCCCAAGAATTGCAGATATTTCAAGATATTTTGCGCATAGATGAAAGTTTGATGCATAATCAGCACACTGATAGTCTGCGTGTACACAAGAAAATGCGCCGCCATCACGAGCGACTATCTACGGGCGCAGATCAAACATACCGCGCCGACCGTGTCCATCGCACACAAGCGTTTTACACGTCCAGTTTAGAATTCTTGGAGCCCTTCAAGAAACTAGAACTTGTGCAAACGCTCTAGCGGACAATCAACAGGAGTGTAGCGTGTATTAACACCGCAGTAACGGACTCGTGCTTAAGAAAAGGTCACATGTTTATGTTCGCCTTAGCGCGAAAAATATTAGATAAAAATGCTGCTATCTGCACTCCACCCTTGATGACGCTTTCGTCATCAAGATTTATCAATAGCATCCGCATTGTAACAGGCGGATGTATTGATAAAAAAAACCTACCACGTGTGACGAGAATAGAGGCGTACAGATTGTTGCACGACCTCTGTATGCTACAAGTATGCTGTACCGCATAGTAAGCATAACTTTTTAAAATATTTTTTTCTTTATACATAATTTAATAAAAAAATATTTGTTTTATGTTACAGCTGTGCAAGATATTCTGACTCGTGGTTTCGGAAAGGGGCGCAGGAAAACGTTATGCATGTGGCATGGCGACGCAAATCAGCGCGTTACGAGAGCGATGGCTGGGAGACAACCGTGACCAGTAGGCTGTGGACGGTGCCGTTCAGCGACCACGTTTTCGACGGCCTGATCACGCATGAAGATATGGAGAGAATCTTCACACCCGTTGAGGTGAAAAATTTGGCGGATAGACGTTTTGTCGATCCACCGAAAGAAGACAAAGAATAATTATCAATATTATGATCTACAATGTATCACATACAGCCATTATATGTAAGTTGTTTTTTTTTTTAATAAATAAAAACGGTTTACCGTTTATCGCAAAAAATGTGCAAAATTATTTTAGAGTTGCCTAAAAATTTAACCTCTCGCGTATACTATGTTTTTTTCCTGAATAAACTTTTAATAAATTTAAAAAAAATACATTTTATTATTATTTACCATAACACCTTTCCTTCATTTATACCGCAACATTTATTAAACCTCCTTCTACGGCCATCAGCCAATAAGCAAGATGGATGTATGCTCTGGAAAATTAGCGTTAATAGAAACCATCGGCCCTTTTCAGGGCCACAAAAACATCCATACGTATAGAACAACTAACATTTGAAAAAAAGATACGAGACGCTGAGTATGTATATAACAGATACATATACACACATGAAAGTGGAAGCAAATATAGCGCTTCTACACCATGCCAGTCTCAAATAAGGACATATCTGTCGCATTATCCAAAGTCCACTCAGCAACAGGTACACCTTATCAACCCCCGAGAAATCAATAATGACCTACGCCATAACAGCCCGCCCCCCCCCCCCCCCAGGACGAGAGAGAGAGATAACGAGATAGAGGGGGGTGTACGCTATAACGGCCTAGGCCCCGAAGCCGAGGGGAGGGGGAAAATCAATAATGCCTGTCTCGCTATATGGCCCTTCTTACTACTTGTGTTACTTCGACTCGCTGATGCTGGCAATAACAATGTTATGTATATGGTGCACAGATATATATATTTATATACATACAGAAATTGGAATTTTATGACTATAACAGTGTTTATACCGATATATTTTTGAATTATCTTACCTGCAGGTTCAGGATTATTGTTTAATAAGTCAAAAGATAATCTCAATTTTCCTTGCAGCCATTTTTCATTGTTTGTTTCGAAGAATGCAAAATTACGATTGCATCTCGAATATTTATACAACTTTCTGTTGTAGTTATTATAAAAGCTTATTCGAAGTCTCTCTTTTATTATATTAATCACATTTTCATTATATTCTACATCAATAGAACGTATATAAAAGTTGATAACAGCTTTTTTCCGTTCTTCTTCACTCAAATGTTTATTATTTTTCATTGTATGAAATATATCACTGTAGTTAACATAATAATCATACATAATGGACAATAAAAAATCTAACACCTTTTTCAGTTGTCTCGTCAAAAAAGCTAATATACGACTGCTAACACACTAACGATCTCCACGCTTTCGACCTACCTTTATACTCATGGTGTTGTCTGTTAATGTTTCGCGCGACATATATACACACACGTGTTGTTTGTTTATGGTTTACGCGACAGGTTTATATATATATCAGTTATATATTAGTTATAAATAAGTTTTTTCTTTATTTATATTTTATACACACTCTTGTATGCAATCATTGGTATTATTATGATTATAATCAACATTTTATCAAAACATGTCAAACTTAAATATAACGAAGGGAATACAAATTTTCCAAAATTAGTATTGATCCTAATATTAGAAGTATATTCGAATGTACCTGTCCATCTAACTAAACATTTACCACACACACACACACACACATACGGGTGGTTCTCAGTTAAATCGAAGATCAAACTTTTTTTTTCTTCAACCCACGGTAAATATGTTCCAGAAACAGTTTTTAATGCACCTGAATTTTTTCAGATTTTTAAATTACTTTTTACCAAAATGGTATGGAGCCAAAGGTGTCAATTTTGGCAATTTTTGTTTTTTTAGCACAAATTAATTAATGCATAGCTCCTCAGGGAAGCATTTTTCACTATAGACATGGATATACTTTTTTTTGTAAAATTTGCTCACCTTTTTAATTAAAATACCCTTAAAGTCATATATATATGTGTGTGGTGTGTGTGTGTGTATGTGTGTGTGTGTGTGTGTGTGTTATACCTATCCAATAAGCTATTTAAATCTCAATATTGTTGAAAGTAAGATTTCGATCCGGACTACGACCACCAAAAAATTCATGGAGATAACTTTTTATAGTGCAAAAGTTCCTGTATGGGTCCTAGAATGGCAGAGACCTTGTATCATTGGCTAAAAATAAAGATATCCATAAATTTGTGATAAAATTATTAAAATTCGTATTTAAAGCCTCTGGCAAAGCTTATGAATTGCTTGGAGCATTCCTAAAAAAATCACAGAGGTTGAAAACATCAAAATAAAGAAAGTCATCGTCGGAAAAAACTGTTTCTTAATGTCCATCATTTACTAAAAATTCAAAGCTTAGTAATAGATTATTTAAATACATGTTTGTTTATAGAAATAAATAGCGCCACTTAGATAATCGCCAAAAAAATCATAGAACTTGATTTTATTGTTACAAATATTCTTACCAAAGTCTTTCAGTTTATAAAATTTTTTATTTTTTTTAATTGTTCTTAAAATTTAAAAATTTCAAAAATGATCAAGAATTCTGATTTTCCAAAATAGAGTTACTTTATTCCGGCAAATGCAGAAAATAATACGAGGAAATAAAAAACTACTTTAGTCTCGCTTTTCAAATAATAAATTGGCTATTATAGTTAAGCCGTAAATAAAACTATTTCAACCCTTCTGTCTCTCACTCTCACACTTGAAGCATTTTTTCGGCGATTCTCCAAGATTTCACCCTCCAACCCTCCAAAATCACCCCTAGAGTGAGGGATGGGATGGTCAAAGTGAGGGCTGTTAATAAAATCATTGCCATAATCATTTTCAGCATCCACAAAAACCCTTGAAGCATTTTTTCGGCGATGCTCCATGTTTTCACCCGGCAACCCCCCAAAATCACCCCTAGAGTGAGGGATGGGATGGTCAAAGTGGTGGCTGTTCATAAAGTCATTGCCATAATCGTCTCCAGCGTCCACGAAAACCCTTGAAGCATTTTTTTTCGGCGACTTTCCTTGTTTTCACCCTCCAACCCCCTAATTTCACCCCCTCAATGGAGGATGCTTGCATTTCCAATAATTTTTCCTCAATTGTTATGACCTACGGTTGAATTCAGAAAAAAAATCAGATCGATATCTCCATTTTTTGTGAAGATATTAGGTTTGGAAAAAGCGATATATCCGATATAAGGGAAAGTGTGCTATATTCGTCAATATTATATATATAATATACTGTCAGATATTTCGGCAATACACTTTTTTTTGTTCCCTATTACACAACGAACAAAATGAGCCCTTATAGAGTCATTTTTACCGTAATTTTGAGTGAATCAAGACTTTTGATCACTTTTTCGGCGTTTGGGAACACTGTGCGACGCCCTCTCGTTAAATCGTTGATCTACAGGCCAGGTCGTCCTTCCCTATGGAAGCAGAAGTTGGCTGGGACGTCTTCTTCTCGCGATCACAAACACTCGCTCGACTGCGACTTATACGCGAGGCCCCGACTTGCCTCGCGCTTGCGCAACTTCGCGTTTCAACGATCCACGAATCTACTCGATTTCGTACCTCGTTACTATATATATATATATATATATATATATATATATATATATATATATATATATATATATATATATATTTACTCAAAATATACTGTTAGTTCATTTTTAATAAATTTTATTCTAGTCATATACTTATTTACTTAATCATATAATTTTAATCAAATAACAGTAAATAAATATAGTTTAATATTCTTACCTATCTTTCCTTCTGTATTAGCGATACTTTCAAAATCAACTTCTGTACAGGTGGTGGTATATTTGCAGCTGCAGCATATAATCCTTTGTACGTCATCTTCGTTGTGGGCTGTATGATTACTTCAAACACCAAATATCTATTATCCTTTAGCTTCTTAGGGTACTTAGATAATTTGCAGTGGGCTCCATCGATGTTGATGATCTATAAACAATAATTTTTTTTTTGTTTTTTTTACGTGGCATTTGGAACTCGAAAGTTCATCGCCTTATCTACGCAAGCCTTCCACGCTGCCCTATCTTGTGTCAACCCCACCCAAGATGCACCTCTCCGATCGACACCCACCCGTCCTATTTCTACTAGATCCGCTTTTACGTTGTCCTCCCATCTACGTCTATGGGGTCGTCGAATGGGTCGTCTCCCATTCTCGCTACGTGCCTTGCCCATCCCAATCTGCGCGATTTTATTATTCTGTTAATATTTGGTGACGCGTACAGATTGTGTAACTCATCATTGTGTAGTCTCCTCCATTCCCCTGTTTCCTCATCTTTCTTCGGCCCGTATATTTTTCGCAAGACTTTATTTTCAAATACCCTAAAACGGTTGTCCGCCTGCTTAGTGAGAGCCCACGTTTCGCACCCGTACAGAACCACCGGCAGTATTATTGTCCTGTATATTCTTATTTTAACGTTTTTAGACAACAGCCTCGACTTAAGTAAATTACTCACAGCGTAGAAGCAAGCATTACCCGAATGGAGTCTCTTATTTATTTCGACATTAATCTCGTTTCTATCATTTATGGTCGTACCCAGATACCTGAATTCGCTAACCTTTTCAAAAGTAAAATTCCCAACTCTGAGATCTTCCTCCCCTCTGCAGGTGCCTAGCTTATCCACAATCATGTACTTTGTATTTGATTCACTCACTTCTAACCCTGTATACTCCACCGCTTTTATGAGGATTTCAGCGTTTCTTGCTACCGTTTCCCTACAATACCCTAGTATATCCAAATCATCTGCGTAGCCTAGTATCTGCGTTGTTCCATTAATCGTTGCGCCCAGCTGGCTAACCTGCATTTTTCTAACGGCATACTCTAACGTTAAGTTGAATAGCACCGTAGAGAGCCCATCCGCTTGTTTTAAACCATCGCGTATCATGAAGGGTTCTGATACATTACCGCCTACTCGGACCTTTCCCGTGCTTCCGTTCAGACATATTTGAATTAATCTCACATGTTTTTTCGGTACACCGAGAAGTACTAGAATTTGATACATTTTGCTTCGCTTAATCGAGTCGTACGTTTTTTTAAAATCTATAAATAGTTGGTGTATGGTTTCGCAAAATTCCCACTTTTTCTCTAACAACTATCTTATGGTAAACATTTGATCGCTCGTCGATCTGTTGCGCCGAAATCCGCACTGATAATCTCCTACTATATCTTCCGCGAATGGAGTGAGTCTAGCTTGTATTACGTTTGACAGAACTTTATAGCACGTTGCTAAAAGTGAGATACCCCTATAGTTATTGCAGTCTGTCTTATCCCCCTTTTTAAAAATCGGTATAATGATAGATTCCTTCCAATTTTCGGGTATTGTTTCATTTTTCCAGATGGCACATACTAGTTTATAGATTTTGAAAGTGAGCTCGACGCCCCCATATTTAAGTAACTCAGCTGGTATAGAGTCATTTCCCGCGGCTTTGTTGTTTTTTAGTTTTTTAATCGCGGCTTCTACTTCTTGGTAGCTCGGTTCCTCCACGTGGGGTTCAGCAGTGCGAATTTCGTCCCCTAATTCTTCGCTATTTTCGTGCACGTTTAATAATTTATCGAAATAATTTTTCCACAGCGACAGTAATTCGTTGTCATTTGTTACGAGGTCCCCGTTTTCGTCCTTCATCAATTGCGCTCTACTCCTAAAACCCTTTCTGATGGGGTTAATCCCTCTGTACATTTCGCGGGGGTTATTTTCCTTACTGTTAGTTTCTATTCTCCTAATAAGATTCTTTTGATACTCCCGCTTCTTATTTCTGTAGATCGCGCTCGTCTGTTTCCTTACGTTAGAATACTCTACGGTCCTATCGCTTCTATTTTGTAAGCTATCTAATTTAGCCTTTTTGCGCCTTTCAAACAAGAGTTCGCACTCTTCGTCAAACCATGGTTTGCTCTTTGGCTTTTTCTTTTTACCCAGTACTTTGTTCGCGGCCTCTTTTACCGTTTTTTCAATGTCGCCCCATAAGCTATTCGGTTCGTCATTCCCCTCCGACGATGTGTTTGCTTCTTCAAGTGCCTGAAACCTGTTATTAATTTCTATCTGGTACCTAATTCGCTCTGTTCTATCTCGTAGTTTCTCAATATCGAAGCTTTCTACCTTGTTTGCTCGCTTACTATTTTGATTCGCTACTAGTCTAGCTCTTAATTTGGCTACTACTAAGAAGCTACTACTCCTTTTTAGTTAGTTTTTGGAAATTATCATTCTACATACCTTTTTACGCCATAAAGTGCAGAAACATTGCTGTATTTAAGTTTGTTACCTTCAAAATCTAATTCGACTGGACTATAAGGGCTGACGTGGAATAGCACGTAAATATGTGTGTGTGCTCTCGTGCGCACCTGTGCGCGTTTTTTTTTTATGTGGCTTAGGCAGAGCAAGCTCTGCGCAAGTGGCTTTTCGACACCGGGACCCAATAGGAACCGTCGTTAAACAATACTTCCGTGGGGCCCGTTAATTAGCCTAGGTGGCTCTCCTTTCAAGTTTGACATGAATTTCCATTCATCTCTCATCCACCAAGGTGATTATGGGCTAAGGACTAAACTAGTTTCCTTCGTAAGGTCGCAAGGAACAGTCCTTTAGCCGCACACAAGGCGACCTTTGTACTGCCCTGCTTGTTCAGGCATTCCAGGGTCGTAACCTTCGTAAAAAACTCTCTCTTTACCTGGATTTGTTTGTGTGCGTGTGCGTGCGTGCGTGCGTGTGTGTGTGTGTGCATGTGTTGATAAATCAGTTTTTTATTTTTCGATAGTTTTAGTTAATTTGATTTTCTTAAACACTTTGTACGTTAATTTTATACAACAATTAGTTTATCTTCTATAATATGTTATTGTTTTGTATAGTTACTTCACAAGATACAGCAATTCCAATACAATTCAAAAAAATTAGTAATCAAATTAAAAAACTGCAGAAGTAATTCACTTATCGCAATGAAAACTGTAGAAAATTTATTAAAATTCATTAAAAGGTAGATATAATTTTTCTACTTTTATTACTTTTGTATTTGCATATATAAATTTTTTATATAAATTGCAGAAACCAAAAAATTGGTGAAATAAAATTCTTGTACCAAGAAGAAAAATACGAGGAACTAACAGATATATTAAAGGATTCTTTTGAAATGACCAAACATTCGAATCCGTGTTTACGTTATGGAGAAACACCTATTGATCGTGCTGAGCAATTGCGCATTTTATTAGATAGTCTATGGCAATTAGAACAATACGAGGTACGTGCCGTGTGTTATAAATCTGTGTGTGTGTGCGTGTGTGTGTGACTCATAATATTTTTTCTAAACATATCACGCAAATGATTAAACAAACTCAGTTCTTTAGCAGATCCGAGAAGAAAAAATATTTCGGTCCCCATCCTCCTCTTTCAAAAGAAGAATAAAGAATGATTAAGATTGCAGACAAGAACATACATATTGCATACTTACTATTCATGAAACAATCTCTAAACGACAATTTAACATCCATAACAAATCACGAAATATTAATGGTCTTTAATAACTATACCCAAAAATTTCTTACAAAATTCAGATCAAAACAAATAATGGTACACTAAAACAATTTACTATAAATCTAGAGTCCTGAACAACAATATCGATCTACCCTTAATAAACAGCATGAAAATAACCGAAATTTGCAAAAAATGACTCGTTAACCTGACAACTACATCCATCCCAAAATATATTACAGATTCCCTCAGCTTCTGTGACGAATTCAATATCAATATAAACTTCGATTAGAAACAATATAATTTTCCAAATGCCTGGAGACTAGTGAAGAAGCGTGACAGCGCCGCGCTGGCGAGTAAAAGTATACAAAGTATACGACACGACGACGGCGCGGGTCGCGGCCCTTATATACTTTGATATTGGGATCTCTAACCTGAAAATAATTTTCCAAACGCATTCATATCATTATTGTTGCACTTATGTCGGTTCTATCGCTATCGATTTGAAAGCTATTTACCTAATCTTTCTGGAGGAAAAAGATTCATTTTAAAAGTCTTTTCATTTCCGAAAAGAGTACATATCAGTACCTTTTGATTTGCAGTTTAAAAGTTATTATAAGATTCTTATTTTCAAAAATTGAAAACCACGTCCTGAAGCCTAAAAGTTTTTGGAATTTTTTGAATAGCTTTTGAACTATCAATCAAAACCTATTCATATGTACTCTTTTTGGAAATGCCAAGAGCTGATGAATTAGGTCAAGCAATTTTTATTGTGTTATCACTTTAATTGACTAATTTGAGATTTTTGTCCTAATCACCGATACCAAGCAAAATGTAAAATTCTTATTGAATGTACTCGAAGCGACAATGAGTGTTTTAAAAGGTTTATTTTTAGTTTAGTTTTGTTAAACAAAGCATTTTGCGCTATTATCATGCTAATTTACACAATATTTATCAATTTATTCAATCAAATAGCATGGCATAATGTGATAAAGATTAATGACTTGGTACGGTCAAGTAAAAAAAGTACAGGGCATGTATATCATATAAACTTATTATATCTTTCTTGGCATTTCCAACAGCATATTCAATCATATACTTTTAATCCATAATTCAGAAGTTATTAGAGAAAATTTAAAAAATATTCAAATCTTGAGTCATATATTCCAATATTATATGGTTTGATTATTTAAATAGTTTCTGTCTCAACTATAGATTAAAAGTATATGATTGAATATGCCTTTGAAAATGCCAAGAAAGATAAGTAATTTAAACTTTTACTTATGATTTTAAACTATTGTATCAATTCAGAATTGAAGTAAAAAATATTTTATTTCATAAAATAATTTTATCTGCATGCATATAAAATAATTACCTGCATGCGTATACCTAAAAATATGAAAAACAATTACTTGACATCAGTTATGTTTGGTTTGGAGATTTTACTACTTTTGTAAAGAAACTTTTACTTGCCAATGTTTTACCTTTTAGAAAGGTTTTTTAGGTATATTAGAGGTATGCCTATATAAAAAAGTCATGACCGGATGAAGTGAAGCCAAGAATGCGTCAATATGATTGGCTCATGTAGTGCGCATGCGTCAAAAGTATCGTTAGAATTTTTTGATTTGTTTTTGATTTCTAAAATTGATTCTAATATTAAAAATGTAATATAATACTATAATACATATCAAATTATAATTTGTGTGTTTATAATATTCTAGAGACATTCTACTCTCGAGATTATCCTATTCTCGAGACATAACCTTAAAATTTTAAAAGGAAGTTGGCGACGAAACCGCGGCAATTTTGAAATTTATATGAGCGCGAAATGAATCATATATTGTAAAGTTTGATATATTTCCGTGATAGAAAACAAATATTAAAAATATCAATCAAGTATTTACATTCCATTTAATAAGTTAATGTAATTATAGTCTACTACAGTGCGCGCAGCGCACTGCACCAAGTCTAGTAATTAATAAAAGCAAGATGAAATAATATATATGGAAGACACTCAGAGTATTTATTATGAAACCTTTAGGCGCGGTAACCTTGTACATTTATTCGAGCTCCTGCTAGTAGTATATGTGCAAGGATAGGGACAAGATGGCAGCCAAAGAGGGGAGGTAAGAGCCTCAGTCGGCGTACAAGGATGGGGGCAAAGATGGCCGCCGTTGTAGGGAACAGCTGACGCTCGTACAAGGTTAGCTCCAAGATGGTGGACAGAGTGGTTGGTTTGTGTACCTCTCCCCTCTAGCCAGCGATATAGCGTGGCTGCAGCGTCTGTGGGAGTTACCCCCTCCCTTCAGCAGCTGTCAATGCATCGTGTACATGTGGCTTCCTTTTAACTATGTGTTGGTGAGGTAGATTTCTGCACCTTCTAACACGTATGCATACATATGTGTACATGCACGTACGTATGCATACATATGTGTACACGTCCGTACGTATGCATACATATGTGTACACGTCCGTATGTATGCATATGTGTACACGTCCGTATGTATGCATATGTGTACACACATCTCCACATTCAGGCATATGTGTGTGTGTGCACGCGAGCACCTGCTCGAAAGCGTCTATACACGCTCATATGAATATAATAATAATAATAATTATTATTATTATAATAATAATAATAAATATCAATAATAATTACGTAAAACTAAATAAATAATAGGTGCAGGATATATGTTCAGTTTCGGTAAATAAGGAAAAATGTAATAATAAATAATTTTTAAATAATTGCAAATGTCTTTTACATTAATTTATTCAGAAAAGTAGTATAAAATTTTATAATATTTATTTTTAATAATAGTTATAATAGTGATAATTGGAATGTTACATACAAATTGTTTATAATATTTTAGGTTTACATGATTGAATACAATATTTCGAATGACGTTTATGACCACTACCTACATGATATTTATATTTACTACTATTTTTAAATTTGACTGTGAAACCACGAAGACGGTTATAAAAACGTTCTACAATTTTATCATTTCTCCTATAATCAGTAGTGAATAATTTACAAAATCTCTCTAATGAATAACCACGTTTTATGTAGTCTAAAAACATCAGACAAAACTGACCACACACTTTAGAGTTTAGACTTTGTAATTGTAGAGTATTCCACTCATAAAAAATAGTATTACGCTGCACTGCTCTTATATGGTGTGGAAAAACAGGCGGTACTCCATAGCTGTCAAAAAAGACTCCGTGGCCCCGTGTGTCAATGTATAAAGCGACCCAATGAGATCCAGGCTGTGTGTGTATATCTGTATTAAATATGCATCCCGTCGGTCTCGTCAATGTCCGAGGAATCCTGTCGGCAGGGAATACACCCGCTGAAGGTATTCTTAATAAGCGTAGAGCATCCCGTATTTGACTAGTGTTCATCTTGTATATACGTAGAGTTTGTTTTAGGCGATGGTACTGAGTTTGTATAATAGCCACTGTTCGAAACCTCGTCGTATATTGGTTCTTATAATGTGCGGCCAGGTGTTGGAGGTCTTGTATATTTAATATTTTTCTTCTGTTGTTTTGAATAATAATAATCCAGAGTACTAGATGGTTCAACACGTATACTCGTTGAAGACCCGCTAGCTCCTGTACAATCAGCGGGTGTTCGATAAACGAGTCTTGGATCCGAATAACTGTAGTGAGCATCCAGGGCAGTCAAAAGAGCAATGTTCTTGTTAACCCATGCTTTAAGTCTGTAGGCATTATTTAAAGCACAATTATGAGTACCGTGATGTAGAGATCCGTGATAACAGCAGAAAATATCTCGTTTTGGTAAATGATATGTAGATGAACAATTATAATCCTCTAAATTTTCTATATGGCGTGTAGTTATACTTTGTATAAGTTTTGTCTCTTCAGCACCACGAGCAAAAATCTGTCTTGCTGTTCTTGCTAATTCTCTAAGATTAGCGTGTAGCTGACGGTATGGAATATCTCCTTCGAACCACTCTATACCGTGAACGTTAATTGTATTATTGTGTACAATTATTGTGTACTTGTATTTTGATAGGTAAGTCTGAGAATGAATGGGGTGCAGTCGCGATCCAGTGAGTGATATACTCTTTATTTAAAGAAACAACAGCAACTTCTTTGATCATGAACTTGTCAGCACTGTCACGAAAACCCAAAACGTCGACTATATAATCCATAATCTCGAGCTGTTGTAGATGTGTAGAGTAGGAAGCACAAGACCTTTCTAACTGTTGGTCATATTAAGGAGTTGTAATGTATACCTAATGCCGTACAACGTAATGAGTTTTGTCATCAGTAGGAGGCCTAAGTTACGTAGTGAAAAGGGCTAATTAGTGGTCATTATATACAGTAAGTGAATCATAAAATTTCTAATAGCTAGCCTCCAAAATCAACGATGACTTGACGAGTTGAGTCAATCTCATGAATATTGTCGTATTCGGCATATACAATGCAATTAACCGATTTTTGTAGAACACTTTCGAATCGTAATTCTAAACGAATGGTGCCATTTTTTATCAGATTCCAGTGTGTATTACAATTTGCAGATAGATCAGATGTGAGGTCAAACGCGTATAAACAATAACCGTGGGGATAATCTGTCCTCGATATATCATTTCCATCGTTTGCAAAATGAATACCCGTGCCACTAAATAATGTATGATAAGCATCTACATATCTATCTGGATAGTTTGGCTGTATAGCTCTACTAGGTATTTGTATCCCGTCTACGCTCATTGCCATGTAGTTTAAGTTGAAATGTTGAAAATTGAACGGATTCTCTTTTTTACTGCCGTTAAAAGCTTTATTTGAAACTAAGCCTATTATTATACGTGTTGGTATTTGACCGAGAATAATGTTGTCTAAAGTTTCTCCGGTTATACCAGTGTGTCAAGTAAAAGATTTTACTTCAACACGCGTTAAAGGATATTTACCTGTACCTTTAAATAAAGCTTTTGCGTGTGCAAGCAAAATCCCGGGATTAATCTTAGCACGCCGTACTCGTAATGAAGCATCCAGAATTTTCACTTTTACATTTTCAGCCTCGTAGTTTATTAAACAAAAAGCATCTTTGGAACGTATAAGACGAACTCTAACTTCTACTCCATTGAGGAGAAATTTCTCCTGATTGAAAACATCAACGTGTAAATGGCCCAGTAAATCAATAGTTTTACCAGCTTTAGTGTAGTCACGACGAGCACAAGCCCCTAAATTAGTGGAAAAAACTGTTTTTCCATCACTGCTAGGTGTCTGTAGAGCTGCATCCATATGGCCAGGTGTATCATTACACCATAGAGCACACGTCAAATGGGATTTTTTAGCTTCTTCTGAATAATTAAGTAATGTTTCTATGTATGCACGATAAGCGTAAGCGTTACTCGGAGGTGAAACTGCTTTTTGATTAAAAAATACGTCCACTTGGTTAAAAATACTATGCAGGAAGTTGTTAACAGGAGCAACTAAAGTCTTATCTTCTATGGGTGAATCTCCTTTTTCAAGACGTACACTGAGATTTATCATAGTATGAGCCAAATCAATATAATCATCTGAGTTTCCAGGAATAAGAAATTCTAAATATGAATCTTCAGAAATACTAGTCACAGGTTTATACTCAATCCATTGAGTACCTTCTATAGACGTCTGAGTAGGCGGTAGAGTGAATAAATCAAGTTCGGATTTTGCACACTCATAAGAGTGAGCGTGAAGAAAAGCCATTTTTCTTAAGCGGGACCAAAAATATCACGTACTGAACGCGTTTTCTTCTTAATATTCCGTGTCTTTCTTTTCTTGCTTGATTTTTGACTGACTTTCTTTGTTTTCCTCGTCTTTGCTTTACGTGTAGTGTGCTTTCTACGCTGGTTAACTTTCGACTGACGTTTACGCCGTTGTTGTCTACTTTTATAACCAGATCCCTCCATGAGACTCTCTATTTTTTCTTCAGCTTTTCTTTTCAAATTTAGACCTGATTCACGGGCTCGCGAACGTAGAGCTTGTTTGAATGTGGATTTATTTTCACTTACATCATCTATTATATGCATGCCTGCTCTGAGTACTTCTCTTCCTACTGCGCGAGCACTTCGTTTCAGAAATGGCAACGCCCTACGAAAGAGACCTCCGAGAAAACTACCTATACCACCATGACCCTTCTGATACGGGGCTCCTGTATATACATGCTCGACACCACCACTACCGACTTGCGCCTCATAATAATGATCGTAATGCGTCATGTTAAATAAAGTTATGTTATTTGTCTAAAATGAAGTGTCACCGTCGACGTTCCACACTCAAATGGTATTACAAGGCCCAGATGATCTCTTATATCTATTGTAATCGTTCGAAAGCAATTCCTTATTAAAGGTACGTAGTTTACAGGTGTAAAAGTTTGATACTGATTAGAAGCAAATACATAATCCTTGTAATTGACAGGGGCTATACGCAGTAGAGCTGCTTGTACGTCACCAACAATCGTTGGTTCACATACATCTGTATAAATATACAATTGTCTTGGTAGTGCATTCAGAATACTAGCAGGGCGAGTTGCTATAGCAGGATTACTGTCTACTTTTATACGTTCAGAAACCTCAGCAAAGCCTAGTATATCTAATGCAGCACGACTCATCTGCACTGAATGTTCAAAATTGCAGAGCTCATCACTGCATGTGCGTTCGGCAAAAACGTAGGTATTGTTATGTTCAATTGAAAATCTAAATATCATATGTGAATTGTTTATTAATAGAATTTCATTTAAATGCTCTAAAAATTCTATAAAATTATTATAAACGCCATAGGGAATAGATGCGGTTACTTCTAGGTTATGAGCCGGTTGGTTGCCGTATATATCTCTATATAAAGGTGATATAGTTGAAAACATTGTTATATCTCTATCTTCTTTTCTTAAATGTAAAAATGAGCGCGGGAAGTGTATTTCAGAAATTCCTACTTCCCACGAGCCGTGCAAATTGATTTCTTGAGGTAGCTCCGTGACATAACAGGCAGTGGTGTTCTTTGGATATACTTTAATACTACTATTACTAGGTAAAATCATATAAAACTGGTTTTTCTTCATTTTGTTTAGATTTTTTTTATATCTTTAGCAGGTATCCAAGAATTAAATTTACTAGGGTAGCCAACCCAGCTAACAAAATATTTTTTCTTTTTACCTTCACCACTTGATTTAATAATTTTATCTATTTTGTATTCTGTGTTGGTTAAATCTTTTTCTATGACTGTGAGTTCTTCCTCATAAAATATACCGTCTATGAACTCACCATTTAAATCCTCGAGCTCGTAAACCGGTGGCTTTCTATGTTTTAATACTTTGATAATTTTAAAAACTTCCTCTGACCAGTTAGCCTCATAACCTTTCTCGAAGGTGCCTTTTGTTTTGCTTATACGCACTATGTCACCAACTGAGTACTTGGGTTTTCTCTCCTGTGTTTTATACCTGAGATCCATGTTACGCTTAGCCTGTTGGGCATTATATATAGTAACAGCTGCTGGCGCCATCTTAATTGTAGAATGTCTAGAATTATTGTAACCATAAACTAGATCTTGCAGAATATCAATGTAACGTTTTGTGTTTTTATGTGTAAAATAACGCCACATCCGTTCTTTTAAAGTACGATTAAATCTTTCAACAATAGCTGCTTTAATGTCTGGATTTCTAGTTACCTGGTGAGTTATATTTTTTGATTTTAAGAAAGTTTGTATTTTAAGGCCTAAAAACTCACTACCTTTATCAGTTTGAAATATTATAGGCGTTCTATCATTACTTCTCGAAAGAATTTTTTTAAACGCCTCTGTAACGGTTAAACAAGTTTTGTCTTTAATAGGTTCGACAAAGACATATTTACTTAGTACGTCGATAACCACTAGTACACTGAGAGACTTTCGGTGCAGCTGATTCGCTGCAACAGCGGCGACGGAAGCGCCGTACGTTTGGCGCAGCCCGTGTCCCGAAAATGAACTAATCCTACTCATATTGCACGCGCTCTCTCTACTCCGACGGATCGGAGTAGTGGCTACTCCGATTGTCGGAGTGAATTCGGGGCTCTACATCTCACGCTTTAGCGCGCGTTAGTCGCTGAAGCGCGGCGCATGTTTATTATTTAATTGCTGTAAGAAACAAATGATAAATTTATAATTACTCTTTATAAGAATTTATATTATTTTATTCTTTAAAAAAATATTGCAATTTTGAAAATTCTTTTATTTCACACCCGATCAAAATGGCCACTTTTTGTGCCTGAAAATCGAGGGAAAAGTAGCATATTTTTTTGTAAACCTATTTGCGGGGCAAAAGTAAAATCAGCGGGACAAAAGTAAAATCAGTGGGACAAAAGTAATTTATTTTTTCAATGAATGAAACAGACATATAAAGAAACACGTCAACTTCGATTTACAGAGACAAATAATACATATTCATGCAAACTCATTCATTATATATTAATGAAAAATATTTTTTTTATATTAGATGATTATAATTTATGTTAATATTACAAATAATTGACAACGGTAAATGTTTAACAACTAAATGAAAAGTTATTAAGTCAATATTTTTTACTGTAATGAAATATTTATTATGTACAAGAAACGGTTTCTATAATTACAATATGTACCGTGGAATAATGCAGTGATTCTGATTCTTTTTCAAGGCAACGACAGGTGGCATGCTTGGTATGTTATCGCAGTTGTATGCAGTAATATGCATTAAACAGCGCAACAACAATACAAAAACACAGTACAAAATCCAATTGTGAACGTGCTCGGAAAGCCAGCAGCGTCAGGCAAATTGGCGCGGAGTAGAGAGTAACGGTTGTTCCGATTCTTCAGACAGCTGTTGTACCGACGGGGTGGCGCTGCTGGAATACCGACTCGGCGCACGGGCTGCGCCGATCGGAGTAGCTGCTACTCCGATTGCAAGAGTAGCACCTACTACCGCGTTTTGAGGCACTACTACACTTTAAGGAGTAGCAGCTACACCGAAAGTCTCTCAGTGTAAATATGAAAAATCATCGTTATAAGTTTTTAATGGTGTAAGCTCTATAAGATCACCCTCCCACACAGAATCTATAGTCGGTACATTATAATGAAGTCTTTGAAATTTTCGGTGTACTGGTTTATGCAATGTATAAGCATCTTGGGCTCTTAACCACTTGTAAATATTATTTTTATCTGCTTTATTCTTGATTTTATCGACAAGGCGATAGGCTCCTGCGTAGCCTGCTTCATCTTTTGGGTTATAATAAATTTTATTTAAAAACTGATTAGCTTCATCCATATTTATTTATTTTACAAATTACAAATTACATAGGAAATTTTAACCAACCACCTGCTTGTATACTATTACTACCACTACTGTTTTTACCGATTTTTCTTCTAGCTCTTTTACTTCGTATTCTGTATGAACTATTGACGGTATCGTCGTCGGAGGCCACGTTGTCTATTGCTGCATTTATTATTGTCGAAGCATCTGTATATGAACTATTATTCAAAGACGTTGAACCATTAGTTGATTTTCTATTAGGTATAGGTGTAGAAGTATATGGCGAGTTTTGAAGAGCCGTTTGTTTAGACAAAAGACTACTGTTGTTAGACCTCGAATAAGGTAATGATAGTGGCGTAAATTTTTTTCCTTCTTTATATAACTTAGTGTTCCCGATAAATTCTAAAGGCATCCCGACATCGAGTATTAACCAACCGAAATGTTCACGTCCTGTAGCTCTCACGCATTTTCTACTACGTACAGCATCATTTATAAGATCTATGATATTTGAATTTGGAAGAGTAACTCCATCTATCGTTACTGTCCCACGATCATTCCAGGTTAATCTTGATGAGTTATTTGAGTTTTTTAAAAATTGTAGCATTAACTCAGCTTTATGTCTATAGCTTACTGGTACTGACATAGCAATGGTTGCCATGTCAATGCCATACTCCTGCTCTTCTATTTTAACACTTGGCGTGTTTGAAATTTTAATATTCTTCTTTAGATCTTCTACAAAAAATAAATATCTTTGTAACACCTGTTTGTATTTTTGCCACTTTTCTCTCTCGTCTTTTTCAGAAGAATTTAAAATTTCATTCATTTCAAAATCTAATCGTGATAAATGGTTTCCAGGGGTTTGTACACTATTTGAGACCTTTACGACCTCGTTTTTGCTTAGTAACATGTCATTATTCAGGGGCTGCTGCTGCTGTTGTTGTAACTTAGTTATACTGTCATGAGGTACTAGTACCATCTTACGGGCGTGTTGCATTTTTACTGCCTACTTGGTATTAATGCCGAAATAATTGTACCTATAATAGGTGCTAGTAACGCACCTATAAACCCGTCACCTTTTTGAACAATCAAACGTTTTTTATTTTTCCAACCTTTCGATTTTTTGTCTGATAAACGACGTAAGATTGATTTATGTTTTTTGAGTTTGACTTTTTGTACTGCGTTTAAAGGTACGTTACCTTTCAATGTGTTTAAAGCACATTCGCAGATACCTTTTATTAGATTCCGGTTTGCTTTTTTCAGTACAGCTTTTCGCTGCTCCTTGTTTAAGTGATACAGAGCATGTAATATCCTCGCTGTTTTAGCATCGAGTGACGTTCTAGATGTTGACGGTGCCATTATATACGCAGGACTGGTAAATCAGTCTCACCTACGTTTCTTTTTATATTACGTGGAATATAGACATATTGATGCTTGTCATCAGGAAAAATGCATGTGCGCACTCTACATGATTCAGGAGTACTTTGTTTTAAATCTAACAGTAAATAACCGTGAGGAACCGACGTGGCATCGAAATAAGCTTCTTGTAAGAATTTCGAATTTTCAGGATAAACTTGACGCGCCATATGCTGGATTTGAGCACGATCTCGTGGATTTTTAAAAATAACAATATAGTTAGCATTTAACGAAATATCTCTTTGTTTCGGTCCTTGATGAAATAAATTCTGTGAGATTAAAATACATGATAAATTTCGATGATGAGAACCTTTTGTAAAAAGATCACAAATCGTATTGTTGGAAGATTCGCGCATAAGGTCGTCAATAACTATTAATTTCGGTCTAGAATCCGACACAAAATCCTCATCCTGTGGAAGGCCTTCATGAAATTCGACGTCCTTACCGTATTCTAAGTAACCGTCTTGCCATTCTGAATAGTAAAGCATTTTATGGGCAAAAGGTGTGTCTGACATGACATCTATATTCCGAAAAAATCGTTTAACAAAGTGCGTCTTTCCGCAGCCTGTCGGGCCACATATCATAGAGGTCCAAGGGTGTTTCCATGGTAGACTCATTTTTATTTTTCAGAAAAAGCTTATTTGTCGAGCAGGTCACGCACGCGCTCCGTGTACACGACAAGCTATTATTTAGCTAATATACAAGTTCACTCCGAGGCCGCTACTCTAGCAATGACCGCTATCGTTTAGCTTCTTTCACTTTATAAGCTTGTTAGCGTATGTAATATTAATAATGTAATTCATAAGGTAAGCTATTGAATTTAGAAATAATTTACACATTAGAATTATTTAAAATTATTATTTATTAAATTTAGCAAATACACAAAATATTACATTTTAATAACGATGTTTCTTCGAAAAAGGCATTATTATTTTTTCATATGATAAATCACCACAAGTTCTATACATATATCTTAATTTTTTTTGATACGTGTATTGGACAGTAGGGATTATCTGTAAAACCATATATTTTTTCAACGTTGAAACCATAAAGTCGATTGACGTTACATCATCTATCTCGATCATTTTTAATAAATGACTAATATGTCTATTTTTGAATGAAAAAATACAATAACGTTTATCAAGAATTTCATCGTCCACCATGAAACTACAGTTGTGTATTATATACCGACATTGAAATGAAAACAAATGTTTAGTAAATTGTGAAAAGTATTTCAAGTTTTTTAACATATCAACGTATTTTTCCTTATTCTCTTTTTTCTTTAGTAAAAGTGTATGTACAATACGATGCCATGCCAGCCCTTCCAATGATTGTTTATATTCAGGAAAGAAGCGACAGTTAGATACGCTACAGTTTATGCAGAATTTTTCCTCCAGGTTAATTTTTTTAGGTACTGGAAATAAGAATAAAACAAACACATTAAGACAAAAATAAAGTGCTAACTCTTTAAACTTTATTCAATTTTATTAAACATTAAAAATAATAATCTAAACTAAGTTTTGGGTCTCCTTTTCGATGATTACAAAAATACTATCATTATCACTATTAACGTGTATAGGACATCTATGGTTATCTGTACATACTCCAATATCATATTTGTTATCTATAGTAAATTGAATAGATAGTACATCACAGTAAATGATCCATCGTAATAAATCGGTGACTTTGGCGTTGTTTGAGTAAGTACAAAAATATTCATAGTCTACTATTGTAACTCTTCGAGGACAATCATCGGTAATGCAAAATTTACTATTACATATAATACACCACTCACACTTGCTTTGATATTTGACTTGGGCACTAAACTTTACATTGCAGACCTTCGCAAATACACTTAATTCATCTAAATATTTTTTATAATAATTATTTTTCTCCAACTTTAACCTAAGTAAATAACCTATAGCCTGTCTCCAGGCTATACCCTCCAAACTCTGCTTGAATGTAGGGAAATAATGACACGTCGGTACGTTACAAGTAGCAGTGCTCTCTGAATTTAAAGCTAAAACAAAATTTTTTTTAAATTAACATTATGTATATAACGAATAAAATAAATTTGTACATTCTTTAAAATGATTTCCGTATATTTCGACTTTTATTACAATTTTAGTTGATTTATATTTCTAAGCAAAATATTTACAATATATACATTTTATAAATATTTCTTAAATTTTATTTACAATAAAAAGTTTATTAAACTTAATTATTTATACGTCTTTTTTTAAATCCATAAGGACTTGATGAATTAACGCTATTTGAGCGTCTTTTCATGCTGTTTAATTTACATGTTTTTGACTCGTTACATGTAACGACATCATGCATCGCCGTACGCCTGATTGAAGTAAAATTATGCACAATTCTATCACCCTTATTTAAAACTAAAGATTTTATTTTTTCATGGTTAATTTTACTATTTGTTGAATAATTTAAACTAATACCCTTAACTTTACACACCTCATGCGTGGAACCATCGGTTTTTTTAACTTTATACGAATAAAATTTGGGTCCTGCTGTAACGAATGACTCGATATAACTTTTCACACCATAACTTTCAAGCTCATCAGTCATATCACCTAAGAAACATCCTGTAGGTACCTTGTACTCTCCAGGGGTATTTTTATTTAAGTATATACAGGAGTCATTGTCATAATACAGCACTCTCCTACCAAGTTTTTCTAAATAAGAGTATAGTTTTAACCTAGCCTGAGCCGTAGTATAAGCGGCTATACTAACGTTTGTTACAGATGATGGTTTATAATTATCGTCTGTGTAAGCCCAGTTGATATAAAAAGTTTCCTGATTGACATGTAATACATTTTTCAAGGTTCTATCAGATGACTGTAAAATTTCCATAAGCTTAACCTGATCCTTTATAATTTCTGTAACGCCCATATTTTCTCGCTGGCCAAACTTACCCCAAAATGAATTTAAACAAAGTTTAGCTAAAAATCTTAAGCCAGGATTTTTAGCTATTTTTTCTTTATCTAATTTTATACCCTCTTTTCGCTCATATTCTGAAATATAGTTCTCACGTGATTGCGCGTCGTTACAGTCACTGGGGTATCCAGAAGCTTGCTGTTTTAATTTTAAAAAAGTATTTATATAATCAACAAACAGACCCGATTCATTCTTCTCTGGATTATACTGTTTAACTTTGTACTGCCATATTTCATATATGGCAGTAATTTTATAACCTAAACTAACGGCTTTTTTCAACTCCTCCGATACCCAAGTGCCTGTAAGCTCTCTATCTTTTAAACACTCGTGGTTACAATCCTCCTGCTCTAAATTCTCGCAGCATGTTCTACAAAGCGGAAACATTAGACGTTTGTGCATTCGCACAGGTAGTACAGGAAGAAATAAATCACGTGGAGGCAGAATTCGATATTTTACTAACCCCTCGACCCTACTTAAACAGTTATTATCCCCGGTTAATTGCCTACACTCGTCCCCCACAAAAATGTCAGGGTGGCCTATAGGAAATTTACCTGTTTTACAAATGTAAGGGTAAAGCGAACATATATCGACATAATCGATTGTTTCACCTTCCTTTACTTCTGCCAAATTTACGGTATTCTCCGTTCGACCACCATAAAAGGCATCGCGAGGATTCAAAGTGTCCGACCATAACAGAGGGTGATTGTCAATATATCTCTTTATGTCAGTTGGAAAATTACTTTTTATTTTTTTGAAATCACAACCCCAAATTTCAGTTAATATATACCCAGCCTTTACTATTCGAGCCGACATATTTAAAGTTCGCGTATATTTTTCTTCGAAATTCGTACCATGTACAGATTTTAAGCGTTCGGTACCCTTATAACATGAAGTACAACCATGATAAAAACACCCATGATATTGAAAAACGTATCGATCACCGGTGACCGATTCATAGTAACCGTCAACCAAAATGTTTTCGGTGAGCCTAACCTCAGCTCCTTTACCAGCCTGTTGAATGTCGAATCCTGTCTCCTTCTCTTTGAAAAGCAACCATTCTAAAGATTCTTTAGAATGAGTATTTTTCTTCCTGTAACCACCAGGCGGTATTATGCCTATTTCGTCACGTTTGAGAAAGTTTTTACGAAAAACTTTCGAGCAAGCACTAGCAATTGTCGATGCTTCAACAAACGGACATGTACCACCTACTTCTACAAAACTTTTTCTAAACGCTGAACAAGCTTTTCTAAGAATGTCAACATCGGTTTTACAATATTTTAAAATTTCAGTTTGAAATTTGAAAACGTAATTAGATTCTCGCATCTCTTTATGCCACGATTGAAATTTTTCTCTCTCGTGAACACCCATGGAGTCTGGAGAGAAAAACTTCTCGTCAGGTATAGTACCTTCGTAGTTATAATATTCTTTTTTATTAAATAAATGCGGAAACGTACCTTTAATCAGATCATCGGAAAAACCAAAAGCTTTTGGTAAGTCAGATAATTTCATATGAAAATAATTTAAGCTGTCAACAAATTTGAGCCCTTCACCTATAGTCATAAGCATGATACTAGTACCATTCATTATAACTTTAGGTGTAATGTTTGTTTTTTCAACAAAGTATTTTAATATAAATTGAGCGTCAAAGCTCTTACTATTGTGTGCTATACACACAATTTGTTTTATATTTTTTGGTTTTGACGCTTCTGCATTTATTATATATTCACTAAATAGTTTTACGGTGTTGGTGCCTTTGAACACAATAGTTACACCACCGCCACAAAACTTGCATTCTTGATTCATATTTGAATCAATACATTTTTCACAGCATAACTGCGCTACACCTAAATTTACATTATGTTTAAAATAAGTTTTACTGAGACCTTCGAACTCTTCCTCTTGGGTAGTTTCAAAGTCATAAAAAAGAAAAGCATGCGCTGGTTTTTCTATGGCTTTGCTATCTACCGTATTCTCAACATTTTTTTTAATTTTATTTCGTACAATCGGTACATAACACAAATGATTATACGGTCTTACGCATGTGCAAGTGGGACAGTATGATTTACCGCATTCATGAGCGTTCTGTTCAACGGATATGATATTATTACAAGTGTTGCACCTTTTCACGGCAGCGCAGATGCTGATATTTTTATTAAATGAGTTTATTTTTAAATGTCTATTGTAACACGTTTCACCGTAAAAATTAAGTGAGCAATCGTGACATTTTATTATTTCGGTATTTTTCGGGCACATAGGTGTAGTCATACACCGGTCACACGTATACGCGCATTTGTGCGTTGATTTACGATTTAATTTTTTGTTACAAAAGGGACAGTAATATCTACAAGCTGTTAAACCAGTTAAGCTGGTTATAACGTCAAAGTGACCTACCTCATTATCTATTTGCTTATATAGTATGTTTAAAAAACGTTTTGGAGTTATATTTTCAGATTTTACGTATTTATAACCATGAAAAAATATTGAGTCACCAGTACCTAATTGCTCTAACGTGTATATGTTAATTATAGTCTCACCTAATTTTAAAAAATCCTGAAATTTTTTTATTTCGGGCAACCCACAACCAAGTGTTTCATTAATGTCAGCACCTGCGTTTCTACACAACTCTTCAGCTTTTTCCAGCTGAAATTTCAATTTGCTTTTTCGTATCCGTTCCCACTCGCTCTTCACGATAGGCGAATCCTGCTCCTGTTTTGCACAGTGCGCTAAGGCTACGACTAACGCGCGCGGTAGACATTTAGCGTCTTTATTAACTATGCTAATTACGGATTTTGATTTTATAATATCATAATTTGTTAGGGATCCTCTACCTGTAGGCGGTGTGATGCTAATTATTCTAATACATAACGTGTCATCAACTTTCAATTCACGCGAACTCTGAGTGATAAGATCTATCATCCTCCAGAGATCGTTGAATGGGTAGTCGGTCAACAATCTAAAATTATGTAACGGTCCGTTTGGTAGAAAATTACTAGATATTGTGATTCCTACGCAATCAGTGGACGCACAATTTTCAGTTATATAACGAAATAAATTCCGCATACATCTCTGTAAATCATCCGGTCTATCGCTAACTAAAAAATCTTCATTTATTTTTAAATTAACTTCCCTAGCATTAGTCTTAAATCTAGGATAGTAATCTATACTATCCGAAACTACAGCAAAGTACTCACTATTTTCCGGGACGGCTGGTTCAGATGCTCCTGGAAGGTCTGCAGCTGTTGGCGCGGAAACCCCCGCTGCTGCGGCCTCTTGAAGCTCTGCTGCTACCTCTTGAACCTCAGCTGCTGCGGCCTCCTGCAGCTCCGCTGAGGTCACCTCAGGGTGATCTGCTGCGTTTCTTTCACTTAGTGAAAAGTTTTCCTCAGCTGCTATGGCTGCTTCTTCCAATAGCGCGTCCGGAATCTCCATAGACTCTTCATCCAGGTTCTCCACTGTACGTATTTTTTCGTACTCATTGAAGCAGCCACTCAAATCACTGGTCCAGCCACTGCCTAGAATTGAGCCGCCCTCACTAGAGTCACTATAATCACCTATGCTATTCACACATTCTTCTTGATTTTGACGATGATGATTAAAACTTGCGTCGTCAAACTCTTCCAAAACCATCAATTCGGCGTCCCGATGGTCCTCGTCATTTAAACCGAATGACACGTCTCCAGGTAGCTCTGCATTCACAGCGTCGAGAGCATCATTCTCGCGTTGTAGACCTAAAATAAGTAATAATATTAAAGTCGCAGTTTTAACTAATATATTACGACTTTTAATAATAAATATTTACCCTCTCTCAGTCGAAGTAAATGACCCATCAAGGCTCTTACTTCAGGTGCGTTTTCGGTTCCTCGTCCTCTAAGCACTATAGACACGGTTTCTAAAGAGTCTAAATCCTCTTTAAACACCCTGTGTCTATGTAAGACACCGATACACACCGTGCTTTGCGTCTGGATAAATTCCCGGAACAACCTTCTCACATCCCTGACAGCATCCCTCAGCACCGTGATCAGGGTGCGGTTGGTCCGTTCTCCGCCACGAGGTTGATAGGCTCTCATATAGAGTTTCACTTCGTGAAGTTCATCCCGAAACCTACGTATTTCTTGAATACACCCGCTGTCACCTCTAGCGTGGAGGAATGCCACGTCCAGGGCATCCTTGAAGATTTTGAACAAAGACTCCGTCTTGAAATCCATTTTGTACACTCAAGAAGTTCTCTGTGACTTAGATAGCTGCACAACACACTAGACACTGTGCACAATCCGCACTTGTAGACAGTAAGTTTGGAACACACCCGCTGTCACCTCTAGCGTGGAGGAATGCCACGTCCAGGGCATCCTTGAAGATTTTGAACAAAGACTCCGTCTTGAAATCCATTTTGTACACTCAAGAAGTTCTCTGTGACTTAGATAGCTGCACACTTGACACTGTGCACAATCCGCACTTGTAGACAGTAAGTTTGGAATAGTAAACTAAACTACTCCTTAGGACCTTATATACCGATAGTTTCCCCACTCTGAACCTCCTGACGATACCGTTCTTTAATAACAGCGGACCATCCTTAGCCATACGTATATCCACGAAAATTATTTTATTATATGTAGGCACTTTAATGCACCTGTAATAAAATAATTTTGAAGGATACTTTTCGGGCTACAAAGTGAATCTTTGGAAATTCAGACGTACGTTTGGCTGGGGCTGGAGAGCGCTGAACCGACCCGAGACCCTTAATGACCTACCGAAGTGACCGTTTAGGGAGTTTAATGGTCTACAACGTCGCGCTGTGTATGAGTCGTTAATGACGTGCTTAGGACGGACACAGGCTACCCATGTATGATATTGCGACTGATGATCTAATAATAATAAAGTCATTTAGACAACCGATTCCTAACTAAAAGAACGATAACGACGCATCGTCATTACTGAGGCTGCGTTTGAACGACTGAGTTTATGAGACATTTTAAATGCATCAGTGAAGCGTCGCTGTCCGATACTATCAGCCGTAGTGGGGCGACGGTATAGCGTACTATCTAGGTAATTATATTTAAACACAAATTTCACCATACTCTAGTCATTAGAGTTATTATTCATACCCGCTCTTTTCTCTTTCCCTCTCTTGTATAAACACGTATACTACCCTTTCACGCAAACGAATTTAAAGGATGGCTGTGACAGTCTTTGAGTAATCAAGTTGCTACGGCATTAAGTAACAGACGTACGTTTTCACATCAGTTTTCACAGTAGTATTACAAGTTTTGTTTAAAACATGAACAACACTCGTTTGTCAAGAGATACAAAGCGCATCGCAATGGCATCTTATAATTCACGAGAAGATGCTCTGCAATATTTACTATATTCAAGAGTTTATCCATTAAACACATCGTGTCCTAAAAAAATTATCGTTGGTCTTAAGCCCCAAAGCAATAACGATTTTACTTGTATTGTAAAAATAATTAATCAAACATTTTTTGGTATAAATTTCACAACCGACACATGGACTACGTTCAAACTACATTTTGCTAAAATTAATAGCTATTTTAGTGACGAAGTACAGAATAATCCAGCAGCTTTTGACAAGATCTCGTTCAACGGAATTACACTGAGCTTTACAACTTCATATGGGACCAAAGCTATATTACTGGATAAAATCGAGGAGAAGACCACCACTAGCTACACATCAATAATCACTAATGAACGTGTAGAATATGAAGTGAGCAATAAGAAAAAAGCGTACTCTCCTGCAATTGTTCTACAGAAGACGACTTTTGAGGGCATTGTTAATATGCTTGAGTGTATCGACTATACGATTGAGGCATGTGTCAAAATAGCCTCTGCAGTGTCACAGTGCAGTAACGATATTATAAATAATGTTTACAAAAAATTTATTGAAAATACCGTACTCCCTCAAACTAAATCCTATGTCAAACAGTATTTACGCTCGAAAAATACTGAAATTAAAAATGCAATATCAACTAACTTTGACGACAATTTTAATAAAAATTATTTTGACGTAATTTTTAGTGAACTGCTAACACTACATTGTAATATAATATCAGAAACTGTAATTGAAAAAATTACGACACCTAAGTGAATATTATTATTGTGAATTATTATTCCATAAATATTGAAAATACAGCACATGATTTATATATATATATATATATATATATATATATATATATATATATATATATACATAAAATAAAAACCTGTTTTTCCTTATTTACAGAAACTGAACATATATCCTACACCTATTATTTATTTAGTTTTACGTAATTATTATTGATATTTATTATTATTATAATAATTATTATTATTATTATTATATTCATATGAGCGTGTATAGACGCTCTCGAGCAGGCGCTCGCGTGCACACACACACATATGCCTGAATGTGGAGATGTGTGTACACATATGCATACATACGGACGTGTACACATATGTATGCATACGTACGGATGTGTACACATATGTATGCATACGTACGGACGTGTACACATATGTATGCATACGTACGTGCATGTACACATATGTATGCATACGTGTTAGAAGGTACAGAAATCTACCTCACCAACACATAGTTAAAAGGACGCCACATGTACACGATGCATTGACAGCTGCTGAAGGGAGGGGGTATCTCCCACAGACGCTACAGCCACGCTATATCGCTGGCTAGAGGGGAGATGTACACAAACCAACCACTCTGTCCACCATATTGGACCTAACCTTGTACGAGCGTCAGCTGTTCCCTACAACGGCGGCCATCTTTGTCCCCATCCTTGTACGCCGACTGAGGCTCTTACCTCCCCTCTTTGGCCGCCATCTTGTCCCTATCCTTGCACATATACTACTCCTGCTTGAACGATAGCACAGAGCGATCTGTTCCTATGGTGAGCGCGTCAACGCTCGTGGCTCGCACTGTTCTCGGTTCGCGCTACTGCGTGAATCAAAACAGTGGTAGATATACACAAAATATGAATTGCTGAAATACTTTTATAACAACAGGTTTTTTGTATGATATATATAAGAATAAAAATGCCAACAACAGACTGAGAGTTAACTCACATAAACTCATAAATCAGCAACACATCGCACACACTGAATATATTATTAATAACAATCTTAACCTGACTGAGAAGTTTCTTAAGCAAAACAACAACATATTTTTCACAAAGGAAGTCATAGGTTACTGTTGCAATCGATTATGACTCCTATATAAACAAAGTAGAGAATTCTCTCAAAAACGAGAAATACTTCCTCCCAATTCGTCATGTTAAGCGTGAGCAGCGCCCCTGGTGGATTTGAAGGCGAAGCTTCCTTGATCCCCCTAAAGGCCGTTTGAATTGTAGAAAAAATTATTCATTCATTCATGACGAATTATTTACTGTTTTTGTAATAAATAATAGGCACAAAATGAAACTTAGTAAGTGTCGAGTGCCAAATTGTGCAAGAAATTCATCGGACATTGGTATAGCTCTACATAGAATTCCAAAAAATCCTGATATTAGGAAACAATGGATCGAAAGCTGTAACCTAACCAAAACAGTTATTGGAAGCAAAACATTTATCTGCAGTGATCACTTCAAAAAAAGGGATCATTTAATCAATCAAGTAAGCAACATTATTATTGTATAATTTGTAATATATTTTTGTACATTAGTTTTTAGGCATGCCCGCAGCAAGTTATAAACTGAATTTACTCGTACAAATAATGTTATATCATTGTATTTGCATTTTGGAGCAAGATAAACATTGCAACTCGGTTTTTATTACAGAAAGGCTTGGTGGTAGAAGAATGAATTTGAAAAAAACAGCTGTTCCCTCAATAACAATAAGAGAGCATTTATTCCAAACATCTAAAAATCATCCAATGTAAAGAGGTACCTATATATTATTGATCGTTGTAAAGCATAAAGAGGTTAGCAAATTGGATTCTATATAATTTACTCTATTTTTAGTATGCCCACAAATAATACAAGATGTAATATTGATGCCGAGGAACGTAATGCATTACCAACAGTGGAATCAAACAACCTTGAAGATAGAGAGACGCCATCAGAACAAAATTTATTGTTTACAGATTCAGAACAACCAGAAGATTGTGAGGAATGTACCGTCAGTAATAAAATTGAAGGTACTGCTGAAGATACTGCACAGGATTCTATGAGTGAAAATGAAGTATTATTAGAAATCCAAAATGCTTCAGTGGATAATGATCGTGTTAGAGAATTAGTGATGGAACGAGCAAAAGAAATGTGTACTGATGCTGACCCTGTTAAAGAAAAAAAAATTTATTATCTTTAATAAGAAATGATGAGGACCTTATTGCATTTACGCGAGTTTCTTTTGAATTGCTGGATAGTTCAACAAAAGGAATTTCAATTTGTGAACAGCGACAAAAAAGTTCAATAACCCATTATAGGAAAGAATTGTTCTGTGCTTATGCAAACTACGTTTAAATTTGTAATTTAGATGTTTGGCTGTTCTTTTTGGACTAACACGGCAGAGTTGTTCTTATAATTTTTTTTATATGGTGCAGCTAATGTCAGAAGTTCTAAAAGATTTTGTGTACTGGCCAACAAAAGAAAAAATCTTAAATAGTATGCCACTGTGTTTCAAAAACTTTAAGTTTAAGTTTTTTGAGTAATGCATATGGTGGCTGAGCATCAGACAAGGCTATTTTCAACCAGTCTGGCATTTTAAATAAACTGGAACCGACAAGACATGCCATAATGGTTGATAAGGGCTTTGATGTCGAACTAGAATGTATGCAAAATTACATACAATTAATAATGCCTCCAAAATTGGAAAAAAAAGAACAATTAAGTTCTGAAGAAGCTTTATTGACAAACAGTATTGCAGCTGCTCGAGTCCACGTTGAGAGATCTATTCAGCGCTTCAAAATGATTCATATCGTCAAACATAAAATATCGTGGACATTGATATCTGCAGAGTTGTTGCTGCATTAGTAAATTTAAAAAATCCCTTGTTTGCGGACAATAAGTTTTAAGTGCTGTAAACTGTTTGTGCGTGTCAATCAAATTTTTGTATGAAATTGTGATTTTTTAAAAATAAATCGTACAGTTTACTTCTCATAAATGACTTTATTTATATCACCATCAAATGTTTCAAAGACTTCAAATTATATACTAAAGAACAAGTATTCATTTACTTAACATATTGTACTTGTAGTACTTTATATAATCGACTAACTACTTATTTGTTATATCTTTCATAACTACTCATTGACCTGCACCTTCCTTTACATTAATCACTTGCCTTAACATGTACTTAAAATATACAAACTGTAAGTTTCGTACATAAGCCTTTGTCAAATCTTGATCATAACTTACTTTAATGACTGAACAACTGTCATAGAAAGATGAATAGACAATAAAATCCCAGTTTTTTATATTTGTTATAAACATTCCTAATTGCACTTGGCAATAGTATGCGCGCTTTTGTTTTACGAAATATACTCCATCTACGCAGACTATCCATTTACACAAGGGAATCACTTCCATCACAGTTGTCTTTTTTCCTTCGACTGGACACTTTATTTCTATTATAGTTTTGTTATCTAATACAATCCCATCTGGGCTGTAAACAAGCCAAGAAATGTTAGGGTTTACTAGTAAGCCTGATTGCGTTACTTTCTGACCATACTTCTTTTCATAACATTCTCTTACTTTCTTTTCACATTTAATTCCATGTGCAGTACTAGCAGATCCTTGAAAATTGTCATTCAAGTGTTTCATAATCTTGGTATCCCAGTCAGGTAAATTATTATTTAAGTATGTAATAAATTTGTAAGCTGAGCTGGCTGTAATTCTTTTTTTTTCTCTCGTAAAGCCACTTTTCACCTCTTTGATTAATAGTATCACAACATAAAGCAATCGCACTATTCAAATTTATTGAACTTCCTTAAAATAAAAACTTTTTTCCTCTTCAGGTAGACCATTTAAGGTGATGAACGTTCTTTCACCAGTTGGATCACAACATGCATATAAACGTGTATGTTCAGTCACTGTCGAGTATATTACTGTATTTAAAATCTATTTGAACTCTTCTTGCTGAATAAGTGTCATTTCATTATTAGAAGTACTCGCATCACAGTGTATCTGATTTGTATTATCACTTTTCTTATATCCCATTTTGATCTTATTGAACAAACAACCAGGGTTTCCTACAATATTAATTTTTATAAAATGTAATTACAGTATTTACACATAATAACATAACATGTAACATTTATTATAGGTACCATTTGATATAATTTGACATGCCTCTTGACGCTGTTCATTTGAAATTGGAGAGATCTTGTATTTGCACTGTTTTGATTGACCATCGCATGCAAAGTCTTTGATAGGAACTGTCTCATACAGTGCTTCTACATTTTTCTTTAATTTGCCCCATTCTTGTCGAACATCAGTACATGTTGCCACTTCAAATTCATGTTTCTTTGTCCTACAAAAAATATTTTCACACTCATAGTCTCTGTCGGAGTACATATTTGCTGATTAAACATACCTAGTTATGTGAATTAAAACAGCGATAGAATGTTTACAGGTTCCTGACAATCCTCCCTTACATGAACAGGTGTCAGATAATGTTCTGACTTCATTCTCTACATTAATTTCAACTTTCACTTCATGTGGAGCATCATAAATCCCACTTGATTTTACAACTAAACACAATATTTTCACTTGATTTTCTGTATTTGAAGTTATTCCACAATACAGTATGTGGGAGGCATCGAGAACATTTTCACCTTCAATGTACTTTCGTGTACCTTCACCTCCATAATTCAACAAATCAGTTAAATTAATAAAAAAAGCCTTTTCTTTTGACATTGTGAAATTTCAATGTTTACATTTCGATTTCGACCGATTCAAACAGCCGTTTGGGGAATCAAGGAAGCTTCGCCTTCAAATCCGCCAGGGGCGCTGCTCACGCTTAACATGACGAATTAAAAATAACTCCATGAAAAGAATTTAAAACAGAATATCTAATCTTAAAAAAAATGGGAAGCTGAGGAGTTTTTAGCTGTGGGTACATGTAATAGAATCTCAAGCAAATTAGATAATACAAGCGTTCTAAAGGCATACGGCCTTATACAAATCCATAAATGAATGAAATGACAACACTAATATTTTAGAACATTACAATTTATTCTTTTGCGATGTGATATGATTGTCTAGTAAAATATCAAAGGAGCTCATTCTTTAACAAGGTATTTAACTCAGATTTTATCCATTTCTGATAAATCTGATGATCGGATCCATTCTGTAAAAAATTTTGATTACAAAAAATAGCTGAATAATTTAGTAATATCTTACTTTAATTGTTTTAGTAATTTTTTTTAACAACAAATATAAAATCACCATAATCTTTACTTTATCTGATCTTCTAAATGCTTCTAACTGTCTACTTCTAATCTTCTGAAATTTCTAAATTCTTTTTAACACTTCTAAAATTGCTGCTCCAGTAACAATGGCTAGCTCCTTACAAGGGATTTCATTTTGTAAAGACCGTACTTAGGGTTCAGTGCGGGCTGCGCAGTTCGTACAAATAATTATTTTAATCAGTAGAAACTAGCCGTTGGCTCGTGAGCCTTTCTGTTCTGAGCGTATTAGTGAATGGGGGTTAGCGAATTTAGATAATTTAGAATTAGTAGTAATATAGTGAATCAAGATGCCACGGACAAGGTAAGGTAGTCGTGACGCGTTAGATATGCGTGGACTCGTTGGAGACGTCCACAGTCACGCTGTATGAATGTGCGGACTCCGTCGCAGTAGCGTAAGGTGGAGGTATGGAATCCACCCGCAGTCCTTGGTTGCCAGTGATAGGCTTAGCAATATGTCTGCGGCTCTTGCCTTTCCGATGTCGCTTTTATTGACGCTTGATATAGTTTTAGAAGGGTTAGGGTAGTGCTATTTTATAAACTAGCTCGTAGGTAGTGCTATTTTATAACCAGCTCGCTTCGCTCGCCAACCCCCATTTGTAAATTTGAGTATTTCTGATATATTTTGATATGTTGTTATATATATTGTTATATTGTTTCCTGTATATTAATAGTTTCAAAAAATAGAGAAATTCCATTAGATTATGATCTTTGTGTCTATCCAAAAATTTCTCTAAAAAAAGTAGGTCCAACTTCTATTCTGAATAAATTATCTTTTCAAATAGATCGAATGATTTTCCCTATAATGTTTCCTTACGGAGATATAAGCTGGAATACTATATCTAAACAAAAGCAAAATAACGATAAAAATGTATCTCCATTACAATATTACTTGTATCGATTAGCTTATAGGCGTATGTCAAAATTTAGCCCTATTCATATTGCGGAAGATTAACTCAATAGTATATTATTCAATAATAATATAAATTTTAAAAATAACGAAAGATTAGGTAATTTGTTTCATCATAGTTAAATCAAAAATTCGCATTACATTGTCTTTATATCACAAACAAATCCAGTGTCTGTCTGTACTTGAACCAGAAAAAAGTATTTGGATATATTCTTCAGGTCCATCAAAAGGTGAGTAAAATTTCAAAATGGTGTAGTATTCAAGTATATGGTAATCATTTAATTAACTTTTAGAATTAGAATAATTTCCAATTCCTTTTAAAATAAGTACATCCATAGTATCATAAATGTATCATGAATTGTCGTACAACAGCAAATAATCTATTTTTTATTTTCATTTTCATCAGGTATTCCTGCACTAATTTATTGGTTTAAGTGATTTGCAGCATGCATTTTTTCACCTCTTTTTTAAACAAATGTCACAACGACAGTGACGAATTGATGTAGAAACTATAAAATTTTAATACATAACAAAATCACGTCAATGTTCTCGCCAGTAATAAATAACTATATGCATAGATAACTTTTTTGATAATATAAAAATTTTATGTTGCTCACTAGATAATAATGAGACATTATATTTTTCTATTTGTTTACTACAATTTTAGCGTCTTTATTTTTATGATAATCAGTGATTGAATAATCAATTTAACTTGGCGGAAAAAATTTAGCAAAATTAAAATTCGAAAAAATTAAAGAATGAATGGCAAAAATTAAAAACTGAAATTAAACAATTTCTAAAACGAAAATGTTGAATTGAAATATTAGTAAATATAAAATAACAAGAGTTTAGAGTATTTTTGTTTTAAATTTAGAATTAAATATTCATTTTTTATATATATATATATATGTTTAACAATAAATAACTTTTTTTTTTTAATTATTTATATATTTACACTTAATTATTTAAATATTTTATATATTAATATATATATATATATATATATATATATATATATATATATATAATATATATATATATATATATATATATATATATATATATATATATATATATATATATATATATATACTAGTAACGACAAATTATAAAATCAAATTTATTAATTATAAATTTAGCATAATTTGAATAAATAATGTCAAAATCATTAAAATTTTTAAATTTATAATTTTATTTATTTAATTTATTACTCTCATTGTTGAAGAGGGGCTATCCTACATCAGAATTTTTCTCCTGTAATTTAATTAAATATATTAATATTAAAAATATTATTAAATTTTCTTTTTTATTATTGTAAAATTTATTATTCAAATTAATCCGTTCTTTCTTTCCCTTAAAATCACGGTCTTGGCTTTGTGATCGAAATCGAAGGTATTTTCAGAGTGATGCAGAGACTTGACGTTGAGAGTGTACGCGTTTGCTCGATCGCGGTGGTAGTCCGTAAAATGATCGAAATTAGTAGGATTAAATTTGACACGAGTTTCATAATTTCGTAAATCTACTCGTAGGTTTTGATGGAATAACATTTAATACTACTGGTCAATCCGCTAAATCTGATCACCCCTTCGATTTGTGATCGAAATCGAAGGTGTTTTCAGAGTGAGTATTAGTCTTATTATTATTTAATTATAATTCAATAAATTAAAATAATTTATTAAAGTTATATATATATATGTGCTAAATTATAATTATAATTAATAATTTTCTAAATTATTAAAAAAAAATTAAAATTTAATTTAATATATGTATATTAATAGGCGTTGTTTGGGGGGGGGCTTTAAATAATAAATTTTTTATATATAAAAAGATAGACTAAATTTTCAAAAGTCGTTAGATTGATTCATAATCTTAAAATATAAATTTTAAATATTCTTTTTATAAAAATTTTAGTTTAATTTATAACTTTTTTTTTTACAAAAAAGAAATAATTTATATTGAATTAAATTTTAATAAATTTAAATTTAGTTTAATAATTAATTATTAATTTTATTTATATATAATTTTAAAAATAAAGTTATATTTTAAATAAATATATTATTTTGTTTAATAAAAAAAATTAAAAATTTAAGAAATTATTATTTAGAAATTTTATTAAATATAGGTGATTCTTGTGCCAGCGGTTATACAATGATATATAAATTAATTATATTAATTTATTATTATAATAATAATTTATTAATATTAATAATTATAATTTTTAGATTAAATAAAAATTATTTATATTATTAATAAAATTAATTAATTTAAATTAGTTAAATATTACAAGAAACTAGGATTAGATACCCTATTATTAATATTCAATTTATAGTAATTAATTATTAAATTTAATAAATTCTAATTTAAAAATTTTGACGGTATTATAATCTATATAGAGGAACTTGTAACATAATTGATATTCCACGATAGGATAAATTTAATATATTTAATATTTTTGTATGTTCGTTATAAAAAAATTTATTAATAACTTGAATTTTTAAATTTTATTAATATAAATTATTTCAGATCAATATGAAACTATATATTATAAGTTTTATGAGTTACAATTTAACAAATAATAGATATAATTAATTTTTAAATAATTTAATTAAAATGGATTTAATAGTAATAAATAAAAATAATTATTTATGAATTTAGTTTTATAATATGTACATATTGCCCGTCACTTCTAGAAATAGGATAAGTCGTAACAAAGTAAGTATACTGGAAAGTGTACTTAGTAAAATAAATAGGAATATAGTTAATTTATAATATTTATTTTGCTAATAAAAGTTATTTTTTTTAAATTATTCTTAATATTAAATTAATTTATACAGGGTGAGTCATTTTAATCTTTAATCTCAATTATCTCGTTGGCAAAGCATGCCAGCGAAAAAAGTTTCGGGTAAAAGTTTTAGGATTTTTCCCTGGCTATCTGATGATGACCTTGACAATGTTATTGAGCATGACCTTCAAGGTCATTTGAAGGTCAAGTCGATTTTTTCAAATAGAAACCCCTACTTTTGGCACCAGAAATGGAAAGAGCGGGAAATTTTACGTTCGAACGTGTGATTTTGGAAACAAATCATCTTTTGTGCGGAACTTACCTTTGACATCAGCCGAACCCAGGATGCACCATCGAGGAAGTTGTCAAAAGGATTTAGCATCCCATTTTTTGTTTTTTCCCTTTTTGTTATTTTTTTGGTATTTTTATGGAATGTTAACTGGAGTTAACCATTGATTAATTGTTCGAAATTACCGCCGTTTTGTTGGATGCAAAGATCAAGTCGAGCTCTGAATTGTCTTATGGTTCTAAGTAGAACATCTCGAGGGATTGCTGCACAAGCTGTACGAATGCGTTCGATCATATTATCTCGCGTTGTTGGCCGTTGAGCATAAGCAACATTCTTAAGATACCCCCATAAGTAAAAATCGGGAGGGGTTAAATCAGGTGAACGAGGGGGCCAGGCAACTGGGCCACCTCGCCCAATCCACCTGCCATTGTAGCGGGTGTTTAAATAATCACGAACAATGCGTGCATAATGTGGTGGTGCTCCATCTAATTGGATCCACATTCTTAGCTTTGTGGCTAGGTCTACATTTTCTAGTAATTCAGGTAAAATATCTCGAAGTAATCTCAAAAAGTTTACCCCATTCACGTTCTCTTCAAAGAAATAAGGACCAATCAAATAGCCATTGATGATTCCACACCAGACCATAACACTCCAGCGGTGTTGATTGTCTATGGGCCTGAACCAATGAGGATTTTCATCTGACCAATAATGGCAATTATGTCTATTCAATTCTCCAGTGTTTCTGAATGTTGATTCATCTGAAAAAAGAACGTGCCTGAAACAGTCTTGATATTGTTGAATCATTCGTATTGCCCATCGACAAAAACGTACTCGCAAAATCATATCATTTGGAGTTAACTGTTGTGTTAATGTTATGTGATAAGGATGATATCTTCTCGCTCTCAATATTCGGGATGCTGTTGATTGAGGTATACCTATTTCTCTTTCTATTTGTCGAGTACTAATGTGAGGATCAAGATGAATAATCGCTAGAATGGTAATAACACGAGGATCGTTTTCGTCGTATTCATGATGACGGCGTTGACGAACAAAAGCTCCATTTCGAGCTCTCTGAGTTAAGGTTTGAATAGTAACATTACTTGGGTGTCTCCTATTGGGATAGCGTTCAGCATAAAGTCTGGCAGCTGCTGCATAATTATTTCGACTTTCTCCCAAAATCATGATCATATCAACGATTTCGTTGGGACCATAATCAGCCATGATCAAAATCAAAATAATTTGTTACAGACCAGTAAACAGGGAAACAGATTTTTTTCAATAATAATTATCGATTTACAAGAAGTAAAAAACACGATTAAGCTTTTCTGCACTAATTTGCTATCTACATAACTGTTAAGAGTAGTTCACTCTCAAAAATTGACACTAATACAAAATAATGGAATGACTTTGAAAATTTTTGAAAACTGAAAAAATTACGAAAAATTTAGAAAATATTGAAAATTTCTGGAAATATTGAAAATTTTTTCATTTTTGAACGCATGTCACTCTCTTTTCATTTATGGGGTAAAAGTAGGGGTTTCCATTTCAAAAAATCAACTTGACCTTGAAATGCCCTTGAATATCCTGTTTAACGACAGGGTCAAGATGACCATTCGTCAGCCGGGGAGAAAACTGAAAACTTTTGTGGGTAACATTTTCTCCTTGAATGCATTCGAGTTCAGCTAACCAGTTGTACTGTTATCGGCATGACCAATGACCTTGACCATTAATTCAAGGTCAAGGCAAGGTCATATTCAAACGTAAAATTTCCCGCTCTTTCCATTTCTGGTGCCAAAAGTAGGGGTTTCTATTTGAAAAAATCGACTTGACCTTCAAATGACCTTGAAGGTCACGCTCAATGACATTGTCAAGGTCATCATCTGATAGCCAGGGAAAAATCCTAAAACTTTTATCCGAAACTTTTTTCGTTGGCATGCTTTGCCAACGAGATAATTGAGATTAAAGATTAAAATGACTCACCCTGTATATATATATATATATATATGTGTGTGTGTCTATTTAAAATTAACAGTACTCCTACAATGTGTTTACATTTTTTACTGTTTCAAAATATTTTGTGGATCTTGTTTAATTCCACAATGTCCACATAATAATATGTGATTAGAATTAACAATTCTGCTTTCTTCTTCAAAAGGTCTCGTACCCCCATTGATATAGGATATTAATTCAAAAATGTCTACTATTGAAACCATATTACGCTACATAATATTTTAGTTCTTAACTTATATTTCTTTAAACTAGTAAAATCATGTTTAAACCTGCCTCCAAAGATCACATGATATGGTATAACTTTCAGAGCCGATGACACCCTCTTGCGGTGCACTATAATTACAGCGCCATCTACCTGTTTTATGATTCTAACACTCAATCGAAGTAGTTTAATTAACATGACACCAACATCTATATTATATTGCGTTTTCTCTAAATTAATTCGTTTCATTATCAGATCTCGATGTACGGAACATTTCAAAAATTATGACCATTACCACGACGGATATTTCGCAATTTTTCATTTATCGTTTATAGTGATGTAATAGTCTTGACGTCAAATTAAGTTCTTTTTTCTGATGTTTAGTCCATTTCCTGGCGAGGAGAATCACATGATGTATCACGTAACTATTTAGCGTGATTTCTCGCGTGAGATATCACATTAAAAATTACGTCAGAAATCACTTGAAGTATTTGTTCTAATTAAAATAAATTATTTTGTTTTTACTAAATAATTGTGAAAAATATATTTGTTGATGCTAATCCAAATAAATTGACTGCAAATCGTTTACCTTTTTCTTTATCTTTTTATTTAATTTCAATTATTTTTTTAATCTAGAAATTTCTTTAATTTTACCAATAATTTTTTTATCGAAATATTATTATTATTTAAATTATATAAATATACTAATTATTATAATTATTTTATTAATAGGTTTATATATAGAATGAAAAGAAGGAGCCTTAAAGTGATTTAAATAAGTTTAATAATTTATTTAAAAATATTAAATTGCAAATTTAAAAATATTAATTTTACTAGTTTAAACTTGTAAAAATGAAGCTAAATTTTTAGCTTTTAATTTCGACTTAATAATATAATAATATAAATTTATTCATTTATATATATATATATATATATATATATATATATATATATATATATATATATATATAATAATAATAAAGATAATAATAATATTATATAATTTATTCTATCAAAATAATCCTTTTATTTCAGGCACTTTATTAATATAATTAAAAAAAAATTATAAATATTAATGAATTATTATTGTTATGTTTTTTTATCCCAATAGTTATACTTACTAATATATTAGAGTTTATTTTACCTTCTTGATTTTCAATATGAATAATCATAGAAATTAATATAATTAGATTTATTAGTTTAATTATTTTTGATAAAAATATTATAAAAGAATCTTTTATAAATTATTTTTGTGCTAGAGATAGTAGTTTCTGCGTAACTGGCTGTAAGTAAAATTTGACCTGCTCAATTAAAAAATTCGCATGAGCCTTGATGTGAAAATATGAACGAAAACAGTTAAATCAGAATCATCTAGGTTACATATTTCTAGGTAGCATAGGAAGTGGCAGTGTCATATTTTAGTTGTCTAGTAGCCTTTTACAATTCAAAGAGCATTGTATAATGATAGACTTAAACTTACTTACTCGGATACTGAACTTTTCTTTAAATTCACCTCTCAAACCTCACCGTGGGCGACTTTGGGCACAGAGACACAGTATATCTTCAAACTCTTTATTCTTTTAATTGAACTTCTCACTGATATTAAAAAAAAACTAAATAATATTCACACACTTTATTACTACTTCAAATAGGGTTAGGGTGCCACTTTTCAATACACATGTTGTAATACTACACACTCTTGGTAATGATTAATTTTTACTAAAATTTCTTGCTAGTTATATTACATATATTTTATCTGTTATCAAGGTTTCCACATTTCATTTTAAACACCTTAAGCATTTCTACCAGGGTTATGAGTTATGACTGTTTTGAGGGTTATGAATTTAAAGCGCGGTTCGGATCTCGTTGCCTAGGCAAGCAGCCAACAACCAATCAGAATCACGTATTAAATGCTTTACAACAAATGACATCATTTTTTTAAGAAAGAGAATTGCATGAAGAGTTTCATAAGTTATTGGAGTTTTGTTATCATTGAATTTAAAATGTTTTTTTAAATGTCATTATTTTTATACTGACGCTAGATCTAGATTTTATGCTTTATTCTTGACTATTTGGTATATGTTTTACAATATCTAAAAAATTTGTCAAGTTTTCAGAAAGTAGAAAATTTACTTTTTTCTAAAGCATAGACGTTGATTCCTTATTTACTCATCAAAATAAATCTTCCTCGTTATGAATCATAATTAATCTTAACGAATATAATAAAACACACATTATTCAAATAATGATGAAATAGGATTTATTGCTAATTCTGAATATGATGACAAAACATATACTTTAAATTACTTAGGCAAAATGGATCAAGAGTGTGAATTTTGCAATGCTAAACACTTTTTATCAGAATCCCCAGTTGATAATATAGCAATTGCTGTCATGAAAGAAAAGTTGTAATAAAAGATAAATTTCAATATCCGATTTGTTTGTTGCAGTTGAATAATCGCAAATCACAAGAAAGTAAACAATTTATGCGATTAATACGAAATTATAATAATGCTTTAGCTTTTGCCAGTTTTGGGGCTAAACTAAATATTGTTCTTGGCCATGAAGTTAAGGAAGAAGAGTTAAAACGTGCTCGAAATGCCAATGAATAACTTAGAGAAGTTAAAATGTTTATTACACGGCAAAATTATTCTAATAATCAAACCTTTGAACTTCCATCATGTAAGTTGCAGTAGCTTTTGTAGGTGAGGAAGGAGAACCTCTATTTAATCGTGATTTTTGTATTGATTCTAAAATTCAAAACCTGAAATATTCCAATAATAAGTAAATATGTTGATCCTATGACATATCCTTTAATTTTTCCTTTCGGACAAGGAGGATGGCAACCTAATTATGAAAGTGAAATTAAAAATAAAACCCAAGTTACAGCGTTGCTATATTATTTCTTTCTTTTAAGTGTACGAAATGAATGTAATCCTTGTTTAAATTTAGGTGAATTAATTCAACAATTTACAGTCGATTTATAGTGTAAAATTAAAGAAACGAGATTATTTTGTATTAGAAATCAGCAAGCAAAATTAAGTTTTTTATCTTAAAGTAGCTGCATTCTGGAATGAATTACAAAAAAAAATTTTTGTAAATTAGTGGTTACATTTATGTAATTGAATTTCAAAAGTGAGGATTACCTCATATGCATGCACTACTATATTTAGATTTTAAAGATAAATTTTATAGTTCTGATCAAATTGACAATATTATTAGCGCTAAAATACCAGATGGAAGTAATTATCCTATTTTGTGTGGTCCTTTTAAACAACATATGATTCATGGACCATGTGAAATTTAGAATAAAAATTCACCATGTATGTATAAATCAAAATTTATATGTTAACTAAAAAGTTTCCTAAACCAGGGGTCTGACTCTACTTCGTCTTCCAGTCGTCTCCAACACCGTCGTTTCGTGCTGTTGATCGTCTGTCTGAGTAGTCGTCTCGCGAGCTTGTATTCCCGCGAGATAGCCTCTCTTTCGTCCGGGTCCCGTTCCCTTCCCGCTAGTCTGCGGAGTCGGAGGCATTCTTTTCTGATTTCGGTAATTTCCTGCGTCCACCAGTAGTTCTGCCTTCTGTCCTGTCTGTATCGTTTCCGTGGCATCGCGGCCTCTATCTAATTATATGTTGCTTTATCTAGAGTACGTCAAAAAAATAATTTAAAAATATTATTAGCAGAAGATTCAGTAATAACAGAAAACCAAGATGATAAAATTAATTATTTAAATAAATGTTTTAATGATAATCTAATAATTTATATTAAAAATGTTGTTTATCGTGAAACTTGAATTAGTCAATTTTTAACTAATTTTATATTACGTATCTTCTAGTATTCTCGATAATTAATATTTTATTTATTTATATACGTTAATACTGAACAATAATTTAATTTTTCTATACATTATAAAATTTTTAATATGGTTATGTATAAGTATGTTCTGCCTAACAATTAAACAATAGGCATCAAAGCAATAAAAACAGCAGAAACCAATTTTATTGCCATTAGTAATGCTTGTATATTATCATTTTCATATAATAAATTAATTAAGTAGCAAAGTATAATTATTTAATTATAAAAGTTTTATATTGTAAGCATCAAACAAATAAAATAGCAGCAACCAATTTCATTGCGGTTGGTAGCGTTTGTGCATTATAATTTAATAATATTTAATAAATTAAATAATAAAGTTATTTAAATATTATTAAATTTACAGCACAAAACTACTTTTTAAATTAATTTAAAACTGCTTCTAAATCTTAAATTTAGTAGCACTCTTTTTATTATATTTACAAATTCATGGTATAGAATATGTATATAAAAATTCAAAAATAAACCATGTGTATAATATAAATTTTGAAATTTGAATTTATTAATGAGAACTAAGATGTGTGATTCGTAAATAAACTACTGATTCGTAAATAAAACTGTAAATTTACTACAAATTTAGTCAAATATTCATTCCAAAATAGTAAAATTACAATTTTGTGTAGTAATTTTACAACTTTCAAAATATGTTCCATAATTTCCTACTCTGTGTTAGGGTAGTAATGAATTTACTGAACTAACAAAGTAACGTTGTGTGATTATGCGGATGATAGCTTACTCTCCCATATGGGGGAGATCAGTACTTCGCACTGATTGTCGCGGCGAAGCCGAATGCGTGATAATCAAACACCAAGGAAGATTAAATTATTAACGAGAACGACTTACTTGTGTTTGTTGACGGGGATGACCCAAAGGTTGACGATCAAAACTCTCAAATCAAATAATCTCTTAGACTCAATTATTTCAAAAATTCCTTTATTTGTTTCTGGAGACTTCAAATAACTTTCAAATGGAATAAGCTTGAAGAAAGCGTCATGGCTTTCTCCCACGCAGGGTCATTACTGCTCCTCCGCACTTCAGTTTAGCCGCGCTCTCTTTCTTACTCATTAGGCCTTATGGGCCTAAGTACGGTCAACGGCTAAACTGCAGCGTCGACTGTGCACGCGCGCTTTCAGCCGAGGGAGGAGAAGTTTGTTTTGGTTTAGGGTTACTTCTTGCGCTCGTTAAGCGTAGAAGTTTCTGGATTTTTCCTGCTCTCTTTGTTTCATTTAATTTAATATTTCTGAACATTCATCCAGTAACTTCGTCACTTAACACTCTGAGTATAGAACAAAATCTCTTTTTACCGGGTACTTCACATTATTGGACAATAAATAAGTTGCTTTAATAAGTAAATAATTTTAAATAATTTTAATAATTAATAAATTGTAATATAACAATAGCAGCGACCAATTTTATTTTATGGTAGCGCTAATATAAAATCTACAATAGATAATATATTATAAAAATTAATAAATGAAAATATCAATAACCAAAATAATAGCAATTTAATTTTGATACAATTATGTGCTTTCAATGTTAGAATTCATTAAGCATTTTAACAGATTAATTAATTGAATAAACTTTACTAAATTATATTATCTTTAACATTTACTTTTTTAGAATAATCGTATTGTCCATAAATTATTTATCCTAACTATTCAAACAATATTAAATAAGTAAGCGTACAAAACTATTTTTAATATATTATATATTTATATCTATCTTGTTTTTGTTTCTAAAGAAGCCTCCTAAAAAAATTTTAGTTATATTGGCAACTAGAAACTTTTGCAATTACAAAACTGGTATCACTACTTCCGTTAGCTTTTATTTAAACATATTTTTAAGTTTCCAAAAGACAGATTAGGAATAGTATATTACACAACTAGGGGCGAAAGTTGGCTTTTTCAAGCGAGGATGATGATTGAGCACGAGTGGGAGTCGAAGGCGCCGCAGGCCTTAAGATATATGTATATATGTTTGTGTTTATATGTCAAACAAACAAACAAACATTTAAAACAAAAAGTCGGAATAACGAAATGAACATCTTTTATGGATGAAATTATATATATATATATATATATATATATATATGTGTGTGTGTGTGTGCGTGTGCGTGTGTGTGTACGTATACTTTTTTGACATAAAGTTTTTGGTTTATATCTTAGTGAATAACTGAATTTATCGCGAAAATATAATTTCTTTTTAGGAATGCTACGTTTGGTCTGAAGCTTGTTTTAATGAATCATGGCGTAGTTATTTAAATGTTACCAACTCTACAAAAAATAACGAAGCGGTTAATACATGGATTCAAACAATTCTTTATATACTCGAAAAATTAAATGCATGTATTGCAGAAGTCAGTATCTCCATAGGTAAGTTTACGGTTAATTTTTGTATATTTATAGATCATTTCGTTACTTTTCTTATCAAGCCAACCCCTTTCACGTTCAAGGGGATCTTACTTATAACTTTAGGAAAATCAATTTTTTTATTGATTATTTTAGATAGGTATAACACACACACACACACACACACACACACACATATATATATATATATATATATATATATATATATATATATATATATATATATATATATATATATATATATATATATATAATATATATATATATATATATATATATATATATATATATATATATATATATATATATATATATATATATATATATATATATATATATATATATATATATATATATATATATATATATATATATATATATATATATATATATATATATGGGACGTTTCACGTCAACCGGACGGACCATCAGTGCACTCAACATTTGGGTTAACCTAACAAGACGTTTGAGGTCTCAAAATGATCGTCTGGTCAAGGGCTTTTGAAAAAGTTCTGGCCTTTTAAAAATCCAATGTGGCGCATAAAATATGGAGCCTGAAACCCACGTTTTCATAGCACATTCAACAAAATCAATAGTAAAAATGTTCTAATTTGTGAAATATCCCACTAAAAAGCATGTACAACTCATGATAGGACATATTATTGACAATGCTGATGGAATTCCAACATCAAGAATGGCGGAATCAAAATGGTGGACATTATACCTCCACCAGGTTATAACCCACCCGCAGGCTCTCTCGCACAAGCCCCTGGATGCCGGCAACCCGCTCGACAGCGCCGCGGCGCGCCCACAGCGCCGCTAGTACCACGCGCGGCCGCCAGGCGGCTGTCGTAATCCCCAAAGAGGAGCAGCGCCTTGGAGGGCATATAAGCGGGCCGGTTTCCAGGCCGAGGCACCTGTATTTCTTTTCCCCCTTCCCTAATCAGCACTTCTCAGCGCTAACTCGGCGCACATCGAAGCCGACCTTTGGAACTCTTCAGGAGCTGAGGGCCGAGTGCAACTTGCTGCACCTGCTGCTTGCCGAGACCAACCGAGCGCTCATCTCAGAGCGACGCCAGCATCAGAGATCTCCCACTGCCGACGCCGCCGTCCAGACCGATCCCACACCAGATCGCCGGCACAGCAGTGATCAAACGGATCTGCCGCTGCCCGCCACTCCACCGCCTGGGTCAAGGCCACACACCCCAGGATCATCATCCGACGTGCTGAACGCCGAATGGCCCGAACATCTACAACCCCCACTTTCCCCTTTGTAAATTGGGTGGTGCAACCTACACCGGGTTGGGCGGCCCTCCCTCGTCCAGACTCGATCCAAGAGTCGACCTAGAGAGGTCCGAGCAGTGTCCGCTCTCTAGGCAACGAAGAAGCCAAGGACTGTAAGCCTCAGCAGGCCCTTTCTGCCTGCCTGCCTCCTCACCGCCTGCTTTACAGCATGCCTCTTCATCACTCCGCTCTCCAAGGAGCGAACTCCACTGACACCAGCGGGCTGCGTGTCGCAACGAGCGCACGTGCCTCCTTCTCTTCACCCGACCTTTTTAGACCATCCCGACTAACCCGCTTACATCAACCAAACCAATTTTACAACAACAAATGATTTTAGATCAGTTTAAAGTATCGATATGGGGGTTTAAGGGGCCGCTGAATCTTAGCTTGACCTCGAAATTTTTAAATCCAAAATGGCCGATTCAAAATGGCGGACATTATACAACCACCAAAACTATTTTACCGCAATGAACGATTTTAAATCAGTTTAAAGTATCGGTATGGGAGTTTAAGGGGCCGCTGAATCTTATTTTAACCTCGAAATTTCAAAATCCAATATGGCCAATATAAACTGGCGGATATTTGTCATAACCTACCCGCAGGCTCTCTCGCGAAAAGCCCCTGCTAACGCGCAACCCGCTGAAGACGCCACGCACGCTGCAGCGCTTATCACCGCGGCGCTAGTACCGCGGCGCGCCGCTAGGCGGCTGGGCATTACCCACAAGTGAAGTAGCGTCGCGGATGGCACATAAGGAGGCCGGGTCCAGCGCTGTACCTCGCCCCTCTTCCAACAGCCTAATGCTGCAAGTACACGGCTCGTGTCCAATGACAACTTGTGCAAAGACTTCAGCAAATAAAACTGTTTTGTGGCAAAGGAATTTATTGCTTTCAAGTGATTTATTTCATCCCTCTTTTTTACCTACACCCCCAACCCCTTCCCACGTTTAGCAACCCATAGAAAGGAATATTTTCTTCAAGGAATGCTTTCTTCATCGGCGACTTTTTCTCCAACAGTCTTTTTCAGGATAGTTGGTGAGCAAATCCATCAGCGGCTTTATTCATCGGCGACTTTTTCTCCAACAGTCTTTTTCAGGATAGTTGGTGAGCAAATCCATCAGCGGCTTTATTCATAGGCGACTTTTTCTCCAACAGTTGAGTAAATCTTACTATATCGGCAACTCCTTGTTCAACTGTACTAGCCGTAATTTTGTTATTTCTAACATTTTTTTTTGTTTTGGTTGTGCTTTCTCATATCCTACAACAATGTCTTCTCCTGCGAAAAAATATCGTATCGATAGATGCGTTAATCCATTTGATATTAATACAGGACACAGCAAATCTCTTAGGAAGATCTTCAAAGAATTTCAAGATGTCTATCCTGATTATCCAACATCTTCACTGATTTGTGATACATGTAGAAAATCCTTTTACAAACTACATGATTTGTCATCTCCAAACATCAGTATGAGTGTTGATTTTGAATCAGAGACTGACTAACCTTCGGTTTCAAACACGGATGCACCTATGCAAGATGATCTTACAGATATTCTCTCTCAGTCTCTCTCGCGCCTATTGCCGAATTCGCACGTGTTTATTATCGCGTGTGCGACTCTACGCTGTTTCGGCGCGGCGCAGCGGTACTCATACCGCTACGAGTTGGCTGTGGTGCTCAACTCGTTACAATATACAGGGTGTTTCATTTTAATCCGACCACGACAAAAAACCATGGAAAAACTAATTTTAACGAAAAATGACCTTAACAAAAGTTGAAGGGGGTAAAGGGGGCCATCGAATGACACAAACACCTATGACCTTGAACTCGATTTTCAGGGTCATTTGAGGGTAATTGTGATTTTTTTAAATAGGAACCTCTATTTTAGACCTTGGAATCGGATAGAGCGGAAAAAATTACGTTGCAAAGGATATTTTAAGTTTGCTTTGGTGACCTTGAGAAGGTTAATTCAAGGTCAAATAACAAAAAATCTGCTAAACAGCTGTTTGTCTGGTTTTATTTCACTTATTTCAAAATATGACCTTGACAAAAGTTGAAGGGAGCAAAAGGGGCGATCTAATGACACCAACACCTTTGACCTTGAACTCGATTTTCAAGGTCATTTGAAGGTCATTGTATTTTTTTAACGGGAACCCCTATTTTTGACCTCGGAATACGAGGTAGCATTTTCCCTCAACACCGCAGTGCATGAATCTACTTGATTGATATATGATTACGGCCCAAGTCGACTCGAATACATTCGAGTGGACCAATAAAAAAGGAATAGTGAAAAAGCTAGGGTCAGCAAAAGAAATGAAGATCTTTTATGACAAAAACGATGAAGAGGGGGACGATGATGAGTATCGATTACTAGAGGATGCTTGAGAGGTGAAGGCGACGAGCGACCCGCCAGAAGCGTGCGAACTCGAGTCTGAGCTCAAGCCGACGGACGTAGTGGCGGGAGGTAAGCGCAAGCGCGAGTAACGGTCCAGTAAATATGGGTCGACATCCGTGGTGGCGGAGAGAAGTGGGGGACCCGTAAACGGAGCTACCTTGAAACCCTCTAGCCGCCTGCGCGGGCGACCTCGGAAAATTGTAACGGCAAGCGCGCCGACGGGGAATTAGCAAAATCGAAAGCATAAGCCCAGCCCATCTAAGGGCTCGACTAAATCAAATCGGCCTAAACAGCCAAAGCTGACGGCGTTATAATCTCGAAAGACGTGAGCAAGGTGCCGCACCGGGCGATTGACATCATCATAATATATCACATTAACACGGGCTCACCACGAGAAAGGATGCGCGCGGATAAAGCAGCAGTAGCGCACGGAGTATCTCTGGAAGAAGAGGAAGGAATAGCCGAGATGCTACATTATCAATGCTCGGAGCAAGCTGCAGGCAAGAAGATCTTGGCAAAGATCCTACGGGACCGCAAGAAGAACTAGGGGGAAGAAGAAGATGTAGAAGGAATGATCGCTGGAGGGAATAATAACGAATTTATTTGCCCTTGATTTCCTGACAATTTTCCACTGTGTGTCCATCTTCTTTACAATAACTGCAATTTTTCCGCTCTTGAGCCATATTCTCTAGATTCTTTAATTTTCTGCATTTTTGTATTGAATGTCCTCTCATTTTACAATCCTCGCAGCTTATTTGTTTCCAATTAGGATTACTTGTATTTTCATTCTGATTATTAAAATTGTTGCTTTTTCTATAGTTATTATTATAGTTGTTATAATTTTGGTCTTTATACGAGGCGTTGGCATTATTCGTAGCTTGTTGCTGAGCAATGAATTTGGGACAGTATTTTCCCGAATGATCTTTTTCGTTGCAAATCTGGCATTGGATACCCTGTTGACATGTTTCCACTCTATTCTGTACTACTAATATTTTAGCTTCTTCAAACCGTTCAGCTTCATGATCATTTTTATTGCAAATTGCACACATTAGAAATTTTCTATCCATTACGGGGAGGTGGGAACTATAGCTTCGCAAATCTTCCACGGGGTATTTAGTATTTCAAATGCCCAAAAAAAACTAAAAGCCTATCTTTGGCTAAAAAAAGAAGATATCCATAAATTTGTGCTAAAATGATTAAAATTCATATTTAAAGCCCGTGACAAAGCTTAGGAATTGCTTGGAGCATTCCTAAAAAAATCACAGAGGTAGCAAACATCAAAATAAAGAAAGTCACTGTAGGAGAAATTGTTCCTTAATGTCCATCATTGACTAAAAATTCAAAACTTAGTGATAAATTATTTAAATACATGTTTGCTTATAGAAATAAATTGCGTCACTTGGATCATCGCCAAAAAAATCATAAAACTTGATTCAATAAATTATTTTGATGTTCGTTACCTTTGTGATTTTTGTAGGAATGCTCCAAGCAATTCATAAGCTTTGCCACAGGCTTTAAATATGAATTCTAATCATTTTAGCATAAATTTATGGATATCTTCATTTTTATCCAAAGATACAGGGTCTTTGCTATTCTAGAACCCATACAGGAACTTTTGCGCTATAAAAACCTCTGCCAATTCTTTGGCACGTAGCTTCCTTTAACAATATGTATCGCGTTAATATCTGAATTGCTTTGACTTCATATATAATTCTATAAAGTTTTTGTACTTTTTCGTTTAATACATAAAATTATTTCGAATCAATTATATATACATAATCAATTATAATTCTCTCTCTATATATCTCGCATAGCTATAATTGTTTATATTATATTATTATATATAGTTGATGGCATGTCATTGGCATGAATTATTGTATTTATTTAGCTTCAATTATTTTTCTACTGTGCAATTACACTATTATAAATAGGCTTACATATTGCCATCAGAGATTAGAGGAGAGATTGCCGATGAGCATTGGTGAAAGCGTGCCATGCGATATGCAGTCGTAAGCTAGCGCCACCCTGCGGTTTTCGCTTCAAACTATACGCATCTAGAAGCAGAGGAGAAGAAGTGGCGACCGTACGCAACTAGCTTTCCCACCAGCAGCATCGGCGAAGAGGGAAGTAAAGAGTGCACAATTACATCGCGGCGTGGCAGAGCATAGAGAAGAAATGACATAAGTGGCGGTAACTGTCAAGGATTCGCGCTTACGCGGTGAATATGATTAATAAACAATGAATATTTATGAACAATCACCGATAAACTCTAAGCCCTTAATGTCAGTGGCCATGATCGTCTTTATAAAATCAAACCTCATAATTAAAAACTTTAATTTTCAGGCGGATTATGGTTAAACCGACACGAAAAAATTGAGTTTAAGCTTTAACAAAGATAAATTAAACTAACAAGCCACCCCAGCCACCCGATAAACATATGCTACTTTCAGTTTTCTTGCACCAACAACGATCGTGGCGGATCGGTCTACGTTGTTTAGTATTCTTATGCACTCGGGTCCCCTACGTACTAAAAAAATAATAATATATATTTCTTTTTGTTATTACGTATTATAAACAGTTTATAAGCAAATAGAAAAAAAGAAAAAGATTTGCCGAGGCTCGGACTCGAACCCGAGTGCATAAAAATACTAAGCAACAACGTACACCGCGCCGCCACGTTCATCGTTGCTATAGAAAAACTGAAAGTAGCATATGTTTATCGGGAGGCTGGGGTGGCTTGTTAGTTTAATTTAATTTTGTTTAAGCTTAAGCTTAACTTGTTTGTGTCGGTTTAACCATAATCCGTCTAAAAAATTAAAGTTTTCAATTACGAGTTTCCGAAAGTTTTGAATTCTAATTTCTTTACACTCATGTTGTTTAAATATTCTTTTTAATCCAATAATATGCCTGAATAGTTATTTGGCGTTGGTTGAAACTACCGCGAGGTGTGGATGCGCAAATTCGACAGTCACCGTTTGTCACTTTTCCTCCGCTGCGTCAGGCGCGGTGAAGCTAAGAATATATAGCGCCTCTACCTTCTCCTCCAATGCTGCTGGAGACATATACTTCCCCTACGCTTATTTTTTAGATACGTATAGTTCGATCGCAGGCAAGTGCAAGTGGCCTCATGATCGAATTCGCTATGCATTTTTAACACGGCATCGGCAATCTCTCCTCTAATCTCTGCTGCCATCTGACGGGAGGTATACGTGTGTGCCTAACTCGAGAATTAACATTCGTCACAATAACGCGCGCTGATTGCCAAAGAGAAACAAACAGAAAAAGGAACTCTGCACGTTAGAGTTAAAATTCCTCCTTGTTTTTCTCTGGATATGCTCCATGAAATAACGTAAAATTAAGATTTCATAAACAGTCCAAAGAAAGGGATTAAGGTGCTATATAATGCAATCTAAAATTTTTAATTGATTATTGCCTTTTTACTCCAGTTATCGCGTAACGTAGAAAAAACGACTAATAGTATACAGGGTGAGAACAAATATTTTGAAGCTTAATATCTTTGAAACTAACTGGTTTCATAAACAGCCCAAGAAAGGGATCAAGGTACTATATAGTGCTAACTAAATCCAAAATTTGAACTTGATTATTGTTTTTTTACTCCAGTTATCGCGTCACGTAGAAAAACGACTTTTTTTAGTTTTTGATGTTTTTCTCAGGATTTGTCCCATGAAATAACTTAAAATTTAAGTGGAATATAGTCGTAAAAACTTTCAATAATCATGTTTTTTTTTTAAAGACTCAACATTTAGTTTTCAAGTTAAAACAATTTTAAAAAATTGCGCTTTATGGTGTAAATTAGAAGAACGACGAACGATAATATCAATTTTCCGCTGTAAAATGATAGGTAATTTTATTCTCTTTCAGGTACATATGAAGGGATTTACTTTTATTATTTTTTCCAATAACTTTATTAGAAAAAGCTGAAATATCAAAACTAAAAAATCACTATAAAAAAAAAACGTGCACACAAAATGTAAAAACGAACTTTTTTCCCACAATGTTCTAGTAAAAATAAAGAAAATGAGACTTGGTGGGTTAAAATCCACTGAGTTGAAGGTGAGATACAGGCGTCTACATACGCACACACACACGCGTACATCCGTACGGACATTTCCCAAAAACACCATTTTCCGACTTAAAATGCATCAAAACACACTTCCCACATGCTTTTACACAAATTCCAAAAATTACTATTACAAGGCTTCGTTAGAATGGAAGCAAATGTATCTCCATAAATTTTTTGGTGGTCGTAGTCCGGATCGAACTATTACTTTCACCAATATTAAGGTTTAAAAGGCTTATGAGATAGGTATAACACACACACACACACACACACACACATATATATATATATATATATATATATACTCTCTTTTTAAAATTCTCCTATAAGGAATCTCAGATCGTAGGGTAGCTGTATTTAAAAAATTTCGTTTTGGAGCCTCGCTCTCGGTCGCTTTCCTTCGATTTGCCAAGGTATAACTCGCTATTAAAAATAGTTTCTTGTAAGGAGCCTAGAAGTGTGGGGTAGCTAGTTTCAAGGGTTACCGTTTTGGAGTTCTGCGTTTTAATTAAAAAAAAGTACGGACTTCAAATTTTGTATCACCAAATATAACAAATCTCAATAATGGTACATGGTTTACACTTGTAATTTGATACACAAGCCCATGCAATGTATTTCAACATATTTCTAAAGTTTGATGATTTAGCGATGACTGGAAGATCCACTTGGTTTAAGAAAACCTGCACCAAATGCGTTTACTTGCGACAAACTGGATCTTCTGGTTCAACTTAAGTGTTTAAACTTTATAAACATGCTAATTTACATGCAAATGGCTTGAATGACAAGTTTCAAGTCTATACGATGCATGCCTTTTAAAAAAATTCATTTTTTATCAAAATACTGAAACTAAATATAGCAAATCTCATTTTTGTGCATGGTTTCTACTTGCAGTTTGATACACAAGCCCTTGCAATATGTCACAATATATTTTCAAAGTTTGATGAATTATCGATGACTAAAAGATCAAGTTAGTTTGAAAAAACCTGCGCCAATACGCATGTAATTAAGCATGTTTATAAAGTTTGAGCACTTAAGTTGAACCAGAAGATCCAGTTCGTCCCAAGTAAACGCATTTGGCGCGGGTTTTCTGAAACCAACTGGATCTTTTAGTCATCGATAATTTATCAAACTTTGAAAATATGTTGAAACACATTGCAAAGGCTTGTGTATCAAATTTCAAGTGTAAACCATGCATCAAAATTAAGATTTGCTATTTTTATTTATAGCATTTTGATAAAATCTGAATTTGTTCAAAAGGGATGCATCGTATAAACTTGAAACTTGTCATTCTAGCCATTTGCATGTAATTAAGCAGGTTTATAAAGTTTGAGCACTTAAGTTGAACCAGAAGATCCAGTTCGTTTCAAGGAAACGCATTTGACGCAGGTTTTTTCAAACCAACTGGATCTTTTAGTCATCGATAATAATTCATCAAACTTTGAAAATATGTTGAAACACATTGCAAAGGCTTGTGTATCAAATTTCAAGTGTAAACCATGCATAAAAATTCAGATTTGCAATTTTTAGTTATAGCATTTTGATAAAAACTGAATTTTTTCAAAAGGGATGCATTGTATAAACTTGAAACTTGTCATTCTAGCCATTTGCATGTAATTAAGCATGTTTGTAAAGTTTGAGCACTTAAGTTGAACCAGAAGATACAGTTCGTTCCAAGGAAAAGCATTTGGCGCAGGTTTTCTGAAACTAAGTGGATCTTCCAGTCATCGCTAAATCATCAAACTTTAGAAATATGTTGAAATAGATTGCGTGGGCTTGTGTATCAAATTTCAATTGTAAACCATGTACCATTATTGAGATTTGTTATATTTGGTGATACAAAATTTGAAATCCGTACTTTTTTTTAATTAAAACGCAGAACTACAAAACGGTAACCCTTGAAACTAGGTACCCTACACTTCAAGGCTCCTTAAAAGAAACTATTTTTAATAGCGAGTTATACCTTGGCTAATCGAAGGAAGGCGAGCGAGGGCGTGCCTCCAAAACGAAAATTTTTATATCCAGCTACCCCACGCTCCGAGATTCCCTATAGGAGTATTTTTTAAAAGAGAGTACGCCGGTAAACCGTAGGAAGGCGAGCGGGAGCGAGAATCAGAGCTCCAAAACAAAAATCCTCAAATCTAGCTACCCCACGCTCCGAGACTATAAGACAAGGAAATTTTTAATAAAGACTTTTACCTTGACAAATCAAAGGAAGGCGAGCCTCCTAAACAGAAACCCTCAAATCTAGCTACCCCACGCTCCGAGATTCCTTATAGGAGAATTTTAAAAAGACAGTACGTCGACAAACCGGAGGAAGGCGAGCGGGAGCGAGAAATTAAGCTCCAAAACAGAGAACCTTAAAATAACTACCCAACACTTCGAGACTCCTTAAAAGAAACTATTTTTAAAAGCAAGTACGTCGGCGAATCAAACGAAGTTGAGCGATAGCGAGCCTTTAAAACGAAAACCCTTGAATCCAGCTTATCCACACTCCGAGACTATAAAGACGAGAAAATTTTTAATAACGAGTTTTACTTCGGCAAACCGAAGGAAGGCGAGCGGGAATGAGCCTCCAAAACAGAAACCCTCAAATCTAGCTTCCGCACGCTCCGAGATTCCTTATAGGAGAATTTTTAAAAAGAGAGTACGTGGGCAAACCGATGGAAGGCGAGCAACAGCGAGAATCAGAGCTTTAAAACGAAAGTTCTTTGAACTAGCAACCCCATGCTCGGAGATTTTTTATAGAAGCGTCATCAATTCAAAAAATACAATGGCACATTGAAGAAAGGCAAGCAACAGTTTACTGTACTGCTCTTAACGTGAATTCTTAAAACCAAATGCTACACTTGCAGCAACGATATGTAAGAAAGTATCATTCAAAGAAAAAAAACTCCTGTTCCTTAATGCTAATCTGTGTAAGTAACTACCACACGCACCATAAGCTCTTTCAAGAGTTGTCCAATTTACGTAATAACTACAGGGCAAGCTGAGCGAGAATTAGTAATGCACAAAAAAGCCCATAAAATGATCTACATCAATCTCGAGATTTTAGTCAGTCGATTTTAAGGTATTTTATTTCGAAGCTGTAATTTTGCTTATGCTCGACTACCTCTGAAGTGCCATTATATTTGTCTAAAGATACTGTTTTATACAGAATCTCGGCACTTAGTTACACATAGTTGATATTAAGGACTTTAAGTTTAGTCTCTGGCTTTTGCTCACCTCCCTTCGATGTGCTATCCCGAGTAGAAATGATACTTCCGGGTACGGTCTGGGCCGGATCCGAAGTCTGAAAAGCGAATTACGGCCCGGGACCAAAAATAACTCGCCAGATTTTACAGCACGTAACACGGCTGGCTTCTGGGCTGGATACGGTGCCGTAAAAAGTAAATTTCGTATTGCGTGTACCAAATCTTATAAACAAACGAAAGCATAGTTTGTCTTCAAAGTTTTTACCTCCTCAAAGTTTTGCAATGCGATTTTCAATTATGTATATTAAGTTAAACTCCGAGTAAAATTCCGACTATACTATAAAGTATAGCGCACTAGAATGAGCGAGCGCGCTAATGAGTGTGTGAGGGGACGCACACATGTGAGCATCCCCTCTTGCGGTATGCGTGTAAGTTACATGTCCACTAGCGGTGTCGAGACTATACGACGCTCTCTCCCATCGCTCTCTTGGAATCGAGCCGTCGCTGAGTACACATGGTGTACACGACGAGCTGTACAAAAGCTGTATATATAAAATAGCATAAATCCACATTATTATTAAATAGTATAATCCTCTCTGGTTTCATTTGTTATCAAGTTGTTTAAGCAAGAGCACGGAAAGTGTGTTCCCGGCATAACGACTTAACGTAAAGTCATTTAATACATTACATAAAGACAACTACCTTGTTTTGCTCAGTGTAATGACTTATAAAGTAGTTTATAATATATTAAATAAACATAGTGTTTAGTATGCCACGATCTTACGTATCAAATAAAACATTTAAACTGCTATTTCTTGAAAACAAAGATGTGACTTGAATCGTTTTGCCGGAAAGCTACACACTAATAGCGAAAATAAAAATAGCGATAACCCTGGTAGGAACGTAAGCGAATGGTTAGCTGTTGGTGTCTATGAGTAACTTGCAATTAGACGCTGTCAACCACGTAACGCACGATGAGACTGAGATTTTTGCTATAAAAAAGAGATGGGCAGAATTTTTTAGAGTTCTCGGTGACCTGGACGTTTACTCAGAATGAGGATTCATGTAGACATCAAGAGCTTAGTATTCATAAGTATTAGGGTAGCTATGACACAAGTATGGATTGTAAATATATGTACACATATTATAATTGTATAACCTTGAATAACTATAGTATAGTAATACTATAATTTAATAGGAAAAAAGCGAATGGCTGCGGTAGTGAACGGACGCATGTATTTCTGATTGAGCTTTGTGCAAGTGATTAGTAGTATAAAGGTCAGAAATAAAATAAAATATAGAATAATAAAGTTAAGTAATCTAGAAATAAGAAAAGACAGGAAAGAGAAATAAGAACGTGGAGTAAGAAACGTTAGAATAGAAGAAACGAGAGACTGATTGTGAAAGAGAGAGGGAGTGAGAGATAGAGTGGGAGAGGGGGAGCGAGGGGGGGGGAGCATAAGTAAGAAGTCCCTAGGAAAATCACCAGAAACAGATATAGAGAAAATAAAGAGGATTAACGAGGTGATTTTTGGAACACATCTTGAGAGGAAACTGGTAACAGCAACAGACAAAGAGAGAAGTGGATCAACGAAATGATATACGCCTAAACAAGAAAAGAATTTAGAAAGTAAATCCACAGGAAAAAATAAAAAGGAGGGCAGAAGGGGAAGGGGAAAAGGAACCAAACTACAATTAGATAGGAAAGCGCAAAGTGTAATAAACCTATTAGGAGGAGGTTTAGTGGCAAAAAGGAAAAGGAAAGAAGCGGGAGACAAAAGCGAAAAAATTAAAGGGAAGGACAGTCCGGAGAAAAATAAGAAAAAGAAAGAAGAGAAGAAAGCGGAAAAAAGGAGAAAAAGAACTGGCCTTTTAGAAAAGTAAGCTGATTGTAAGAACACTACCAAGCACACCAGACATAAGCAGGGCTACATGATTTGCAATTTCATTATATACAAAAGGGTTTGAATCTTTTTTTTCTACAGAATTTGTAATTTCATTATGCACCAAAGGGTTTAAATCTTTTTTTTTTTTTTGTATTCTAATTAAAGCTCTATCATGACCTTTGTGTAAATATTTGTTGTGTAAGTATTTGATACTCATGGTTGAAGCACAATATTCTGTATTTATGTGACAATGGTATTTTTTAAAAAAAGTCGGATTATAGGCTACTACCATAGAATTATCAACATTTACTATATCTCCATCGATCCTCTTGTTATAATGATAGTTTTTATTTCTATTGTTACGTCTACGATGTCTAGGAAAACCGTAATTTTCAAATTGAGTCGCGTCACAGACATGTTTTGGAAATTTTTTAGAGTAATTTTTTGTTTCTGAATTATAACACAAAGAGTCGTCTGTATGTTGGCCATGTAACATATGTTTTATCACTAAATCTCTCAGTTCGACATCATCATCAGGAATTTCTGCACTAATATGTTTGTTAATTTTATCTGGATTCGTGAGTTTATCTTTGGGATCTAATGTAAATAACATATGCGCATGTGGAAGACCTCTTTTTTGAAATTCTATTACATAAACGTGAGCTATAACATTGCCGAAAATTTTTCCGCTTAAAATGTCAGATCGAGTTGCACGAAATTTTGCATAGAACAACCTTACTACTATAGGTGCAATATCATTACAAGTAACTCTCGGTGGAAATTTTTCTAATATTCGTTTTAACTCGGGCCGATTTGGATTAGTTGTCATTGAACAAATAAATCTGGATTACTACCAATTTTTCTTACTGTAATCATGGAATCTAAGAACTTTCGATGCATGTATGTCGGACTTCGTATATATGTTGATGGAAGAACAAATAAATTACCTAATCTTTCTTTGTTTTCAAAATTTTTTGAATTATTCAAGGCACTATTTGCTACATGATCTGCCAAACCTTGATAACATTCAACGCGTAACTTTTTTTGATTATATCTTAGAAAATCTAATCTATTACTTTCTATAATTACACAGCCCCACAAAAAAAATTGAAATTATTTTCTCCGATATCTGAGGAGGTACACTTTATGTTTTTGGGGTTGCTGAATCCGAATCCGGGGTCCATTGAACCCCATCACGTCAGGATCAGGGGCATCTGAAGGTCAAATTGCCGAATGACTATTAAAATCTGGAAAATTTTATATATACAGGGTGACCCAATTTAAACGGGCACCGCTCATAACTCGTCAGGGACAGCCACAATCGAAAAAATGGTAGAGACCAAAGTTGTAGGATATCGAAGGGGCAACCCGATGGTGACCTTGGATTTGACTTTGAACGCGTTTTTCAAGGTCATTTGAAGGTCAACTTTGGTTTTTTAAATAGGAACCCCATTCTTTTATTGCGGGAATGGAAAGAGCGGTAAATTTTACGTTCAGAATGGTATGTTCGGTTGCGGCACTGAAGGTCATCGCAAGGTCATGCAGCCAGAATGAAACCCCGCCTACGTAATTCCTCTAGCAACGCCAAATTAAAAAAATTGGTAGAGACCAAAGTTGTAGGATATCGAGGGGACAACCCGATGGTGACCTTGGATTTGACCTTGAACGCGTTTTTCAAGGTCATTTGAAGGTCAACTTTGGATTTTTAAATAGGAACCCCATTCTTTTATTGCGGGAATGGAAAGAGCGGTAAATTTTACGTTCAGAATGGTATGTTCGGTTGCGGCACTGAAGGTCATCTCAATGTCCTGCAGCCAGAATGAAACCCCGCCTACGTAATTCCTCTAGCAACGCCAAATTAAAAAAAAGTGGTAGAGACCAAAGTTGTTGTATAGGGGGGGGGGGGGGGGAGAATTGTGACCTCGAATTTGAGCCAGTCCTACAAGGTCATTTCAAGGTCAAATTATTTTTTTTTTCAAACAGCACCCACTTTTTCGACTCCGGATCCTGAAAGCGTGTAAAATGTTGCACTTTAAACGAAGTAGTAAATTTAAAATAGAAGAAAAGATTTTAATCATTTAGCGTACCATTTCCTGCGTTTTGTCATCATTATAAAACTTGATGTCCAGGACCCACGACGAGGACGTAGCAGGGTGGATTTTCAGGTCCCATTTTGATCCGGCCGATGAAGGCAAGACGTGAAGACACCGGCCGATTAAGGCAAGAATCATAGCCCGGCCGATGAAGGCAAGACGTGAAGACACCGGCCGATTAAGGCAAGAATCATAGCCCGGCCGATGAAGGCAAGACGTGAAGACACCGGCCGATTAAGGCAAGAATCATAGCCCGGCCGATGAAGGCAAGACGTGAAGAAACCGGCAGATGAAGGCAAGACCATGAAAAAATCACTTTATAAATAGAGTTTAAGCTTTACCTAATTAAGTGTTCAAAAATCCCTCCATGATGTCTAATACATAGTTGAATTCTTCGCTCAAAGCTTCCAACAGTCGACAGAAGCACATGCCTTGGTATGCCTCTGCAAGTATTAATGATTCTTTGCATCATATTTTCTCTAGTAGTAGGGGCGTCCGCATACACGCTGTTTTTCAAAAAGCCCCATAAATAAAAATCTGGGCTCGTGAGATCTGGGGATCGTGGAGGCCACTCAACATGATCTTCACCACGTCCAATACCTATCCATCTATTACGGTATGTTTGATTTAAAAAATCTTGAACATCTAAACTTCTATGCGCAGGTGCACCATCATGTTGAAGCCACATACGCATTCTGGTTTGTATATTAACATCTTCTAACAGATTTGGTAATTCATTTGTCAGAAAATGGAGGTATCTATCTCTGTTAACATTACCGTCAAAAAAGTAAGGCCCAATTAGATAGCCATTAACAATACCACACCATACTACAAGACTCCATTGATGTTGGTGATCGACTGCACGGGCCCAATGAGGATTTTCAATGGACCAATAGTGGGAATTGTGTCGGTTTAGTTGACCTGTATTATGGAAAGTGGCTTCATCGGAAAACATGACGTACCTGAAAAAATGTGGATCGTTTTGCAATCTTTCCTGTGCCCATTGGCAAAATCGTAACCTTCTTTCAAAATCACGTTCTGTTAGCTCTTGGGTCAAAGTAATATGATATGGATGGTAACGATGGAGTCTTGTTATTCTTCTCACTGTTTCTCTCGAGATGCCAGATCGTACTTCTATTTGTCGAATTGAAATATGAGGATCTAAATAAATCATAACAAGCACCACCAATACTCGTGGATCATTTCGCTCGATAGTCATTACTCTATGACGTTGTCGTGATCTTTGAGGTCCTCGCCTCTCTCGCTGTTCAATTCTCTGGATCGTACTTCGAGATGGATGATGATTTCTGTTTGGGAAACGCCTCCGATATAATTGTGCTGCTGCATTATAATTTCTTCGACACTCTCCCAAAATCAATAAAATATCAACAATTTCGCTTCGACTATAGTCCGGCATATTTACTTAGATTATAAATATTACAAAAATAAAAAAAATGACTCAAATCACATATTTTCAATTATTAAATTAGTATTTGAAGTCGATAAATATCTAAATAAATTAAAAAATTCTACTGCATTACTAGAACTTAGACTGTTTTTTGCAAAAAATAATAAATAAAAAACTACTTAAACAATTATTTAATTGCAAATAGTAATTATTAATTTTTTATTATAAAATAATTTATTGATTAGGAAGCTTTTATGAAATAGATAATAAATAAATATTTTGTAATTCCAAAAGTGTTAAAAGTAAATTTTAATAGATAACTTATAAAATAGTTAAAATTGTATTTTAGTAAAAGATTTATTTTAACTTATTAAATTTTATGAAGTGAAATCAAACTTATACATACATTTAAAATATGGGTAATTAATCGGAATATTTAGCTCTTAAACAATATTTTCTAGAATAATCGCTATGACTTGAAATTATATCAAACATTTTTTAATTTTAAGTAAATTGATTCTTCAAGAAATACCTTCATTACGTATTGCAGAACTTTTTTTATACAAGACATTAATACAAAAATTTTAATAGAAAATGTATATTCGTATTATTTTTAATATTAAATGAAATGATGTAAAAAGTACAATCTTCATTTGTTAACAATAATAAATATTCTGTTACGTTAGATAAAAATTTTTTTACATTAACATAACTTTAGATGCAATATTTTATATTAATATGTATGTTATTAATTAATTATTATCGTGTTAAATACAATATTTTACAGCTTACATATTGTACAAGTTTAAATAATGAACATACATTTTTTAGTGTTGTTGGTTGTTTATTATTACTTATCTAATAGAAAAGTGCAAAAAATGTAAGTACCTACCAATTTCTGCTGCAAAAATATTTCTAATAGAATTAAAATATTTATACAGTGGAATTATCACTAAATAATTATATTAACTGTTGCCAGTAATTGTATGTATAATCTGTGTGACGACATGGTATGTATTACAAACTTTATAATTCTGCTTATACATATGTATTTTCAACATGCGTGTTTACATGTATGTGTGTATAGCATATGTATACAAACATACGTATGTATGTATATCTATGTATACTTAAAACAATAATAATTTATGAATAAATTAAATGGAAAAACAACAACGTTATTTAAAAAAAACATAATGCAATTTATTTCTGATTCAAATAATAAATGTGTGTAAAATAAATATAAAAACTTTTTTACTTTATACTTCGATGTTTTACTTTTTCTTTTTCTGTATCGATGGCTTTTTATTGTAAAATTCTATTCATATTTTGGCATTACGGTTTATCAATTTATGATTTTTTAAAAATAAAACATTTAATATTTTTTTTACGTTTTTATCAAACTTTGACGTTTTTCTACAATACTTCGATGTTTTACTTAATCTTTTTCTGTATCGATGATTGGCTTTTTAATAAAAATTTTCGTTAATATTTTTGGCGGAAGGCCGAGTGTGAGACTCTTTCGACAATTTTCGGAGGCTATTTTTATTTTTGCAAATCGAAAGTTCGGGCGGCAGGTACGGCGCGGGGCCGGGGCGCCTGCTTGAAAATCATTCGTGAGTTAAGCGTCGTAGGGGAAGGTTCGACGGAGTCGCGGTGGCAAGACTGAGTGCGGGACTTATTTTAAAAGGCTTATTTCGGGAGCCATTTTTATTTTTCGCACATCAGGAGTTCGGGTAGGTAGGTGGCGACCACCTAGAAGAGTAATTCGCAAGTTAACCGTCGGAAGGGATCATTCGGGGAATAGCGAGACTTATGTTTGGACGCTAGCGAGGGCTCATTTGCGTCTTGGCCGCTGGACAGAGAACATCTAAGAAGGGATTTCATCTCGGATACAAAGTAAAAGTAAAGTTTGAAAAAAAATAATTTGACCTTGAAATGACCTTGTAGGACTGGCTCAAATTCGAGGTCACAATTCTCCCCCCCCCCCCCTATACAACAACTTTGGTCTCTACCACTTTTTTTTAATTTGGCGTTGCTAGAGGAATTACGTAGGCGGGGTTTCATTCTGGCTGCAGGACATTGCGATGACCTTCAGTGCCGCAACCGAACATACCATTCTGAACGTAAAATTTACCGCTCTTTCCATTCCCGCAATAAAAGAATGGGGTTCCTATTTAAAAATCCAAAGTTGACCTTCAAATGACCTTGAAAAACGCGTTCAAGGTCAAATCCAAGGTCACCATCGGGTTGTCCCCTCGATATCCTACAACTTTGGTCTCTACCAATTTTTTTAATTTGGCGTTGCTAGAGGAATTACGTAGGCGGGGTTTCATTCTGGCTGCATGACCTTGCGATGACCTTCAGTGCCGCAACCGAACATACCATTCTGAACGTAAAATTTACCGCTCTTTCCATTCCCGCAATAAAAGAATGGGGTTCCTATTTAAAAAACCAAAGTTGACCTTCAAATGACCTTGAAAAACGCGTTCAAAGTCAAATCCAAGGTCACCATCGGGTTGCCCCTTCGATATCCTACAACTTTGGTCTCTACCATTTTTTCGATTGTGGCTGTCCCTGACGAGTTATGAGCGGTGCCCGTTTAAATTGGGTCACCCTGTATATATAAAATTTTCCAGATTTTAATAGTCATTCGGCAATTTGACCTTCAGATGCCCCTGATCCTGACGTGATGGGGTTCAATGGACCCCGGATTCGGATTCAGCAACCCCAAAAACATAAAGTGTACCTCCTCAGATATCGGAGAAAATAATTTCAATTTTTTTTGTGGGGCTGTGTAATTATAGAAAGTAATAGATTAGATTTTCTAAGATATAATCAAAAAAAGTTACGCGTTGAATGTTATCAAGGTTTGGCAGATCATGTAGCAAATAGTGCCTTGAATAATTCAAAAAATTTTGAAAACAAAGAAAGATTAGGTAATTTATTTGTTCTTCCATCAACATATATACGAAGTCCGACATACATGCATCGAAAGTTCTTAGATTCCATGATTACAGTAAGAAAAATTGGTAGTAATCCAGATTTATTTGTTCAATGACAACTAATCCAAATCGGCCCGAGTTAAAACGAATATTAGAAAAATTTCCACCGAGAGTTACTTGTAATGATATTGCACCTATAGTAGTAAGGTTGTTCTATGCAAAATTTCGTGCAACTCGATCTGACATTTTAAGCGGAAAAATTTTCGGCAATGTTATAGCTCACGTTTATGTAATAGAATTTCAAAAAAGAGGTCTTCCACATGCGCATATGTTATTTACATTAGATCCCAAAGATAAACTCACGAATCCAGATAAAATTAACAAACATATTAGTGCAGAAATTCCTGATGATGATGTCGAACTGAGAGATTTAGTGATAAAACATATGTTACATGGCCAACATACAGACGACTCTTTGTGTTATAATTCAGAAACAAAAAATTACTCTAAAAAATTTCCAAAACATGTCTGTGACGCGACTCAATTTGAAAATTACGGTTTTCCTAGACATCGTAGACGTAACAATAGAAATAAAAACTATCATTATAACAAGAGGATCGATGGAGATATAGTAAATGTTGATAATTCTATGGTAGTAGCCTATAATCCGACTTTTTTTAAAAAATACCATTGTCACATAAATACAGAATATTGTGCTTCAACCATGAGTATCAAATACTTACACAACAAATATTTACACAAAGGTCATGATAGAGCTTTAATTAGAATACAAAAAAAAAAAAAAGATTTAAACCCTTTGGTGCATAATGAAATTACAAATTCTGTAGAAAAAAAAGATTCAAACCCTTTTGTATATAATGAAATTGCAAATCATGTAGCCCTGCTTATGTCTGGTGTGCTTGGTAGTGTTCTTACAATCAGCTTACTTTTCTAAAAGGCCAGTTCTTTTTCTCCTTTTTTCCGCTTTCTTCTCTTCTTTCTTTTTCTTATTTTTCTCCGGACTGTCCTTCCCTTTAATTTTTTCGCTTTTGTCTCCCGCTTCTTTCCTTTTCCTTTTTGCCACTAAACCTCCTCCTAATAGGTTTATTACACTTTGCGCTTTCCTATCTAATTGTAGTTTGGTTCCTTTTCCCCTTCCCCTTCTGCCCTCCTTTTTATTTTTTCCTGTGGAGTTACTTTCTAAATTCTTTTCTTGTTTAGGCGTATATCATTTCGTTGATCCACTTCTCTCTTTCTCTGTTGCTGTTACCAGTTTCCTCTCAAGATGTGTTCCAAAAATCACCTCGTTAATCCTCTTTATTTTCTCTATATCTGTTTCTGGTGATTTTCCTAGGGACTTCTTACTTATGCTCCCCCCCCCCTCGCTCCCCCTCTCCCACTCTATCTCTCACTCCCTCTCTCTTTCACAATCAGTCTCTCGTTTCTTCTATTCTAACGTTTCTTACTCCACGTTCTTATTTCTCTTTCCTGTCTTTTCTTATTTCTAGATTACTTAACTTTATTATTCTATATTTTATTTTATTTCTGACCTTTATACTACTAATCACTTGCACAAAGCTCAATCAGAAATACATGCGTCCGCTCACTACGGCAGCCATTCGCTTTTTTCCTATTAAATTATAGTATTACTATACTATAGTTATTCAAGGTTATACAATTATAATATGTGTACATATATTTACAATCCATACTTGTGTCATAGCTACCCTAATACTTATGAATACTAAGCTCTTGATGTCTACATGAATCCTCATTCTGAGTAAACGTCCAGGTCACCGAGAACTCTAAAAAATTCTGCCCATCTCTTTTTTATAGCAAAAATCTCAGTCTCATCGTGCGTTACGTGGTTGACAGCGTCTAATTGCAAGTTACTCATAGACACCAACAGCTAACCATTCGCTTACGTTCCTACCAGGGTTATCGCTATTTTTATTTTTGCAAATCGAAAGTTCGGGCGGCAGGTACGGCGCGGGGCCGGGGCGCCTGCTTGAAAATCATTCGTGAGTTAAGCGTCGTAGGGGAAGGTTCGACGGAGTCGCGGTGGCAAGACTGAGTGCGGGACTTATTTTAAAAGGCTTATTTCGGGAGCCATTTTTATTTTTCGCACATCAGGAGTTCGGGTAGGTAGGTGGCGACCACCTAGAAGAGTAATTCGCAAGTTAACCGTCGGAAGGGATCATTCGGGGAATAGCGAGACTTATGTTTGGACGCTAGCGAGGGCTCATTTGCGTCTTGGCCGCTGGACAGAGAACATCTAAGAAGGGATTTCATCTCGGATACAAAGTAAAAGTAAAGTTTGAAAAAAAATAATTTGACCTTGAAATGACCTTGTAGGACTGGCTCAAATTCGAGGTCACAATTCTCCCCCCCCCCCCCCCTATACAACAACTTTGGTCTCTACCACTTTTTTTTAATTTGGCGTTGCTAGAGGAATTACGTAGGCGGGGTTTCATTCTGGCTGCATGACCTTGCGATGACCTTCAGTGCCGCAACCGAACATACCATTCTGAACGTAAAATTTACCGCTCTTTCCATTCCCGCAATAAAAGAATGGGGTTCCTATTTAAAAATCCAAAGTTGACCTTCAAATGACCTTGAAAAACGCGTTCAAGGTCAAATCCAAGGTCACCATCGGGTTGTCCCCTCGATATCCTACAACTTTGGTCTCTACCAATTTTTTTAATTTGGCGTTGCTAGAGGAATTACGTAGGCGGGGTTTCATTCTGGCTGCATGACCTTGCGATGACCTTCAGTGCCGCAACCGAACATACCATTCTGAACGTAAAATTTACCGCTCTTTCCATTCCCGCAATAAAAGAATGGGGTTCCTATTTAAAAAACCAAAGTTGACCTTCAAATGACCTTGAAAAACGCGTTCAAAGTCAAATCCAAGGTCACCATCGGGTTGCCCCTTCGATATCCTACAACTTTGGTCTCTACCATTTTTTCGATTGTGGCTGTCCCTGACGAGTTATGAGCGGTGCCCGTTTAAATTGGGTCACCCTGTATATGTTTTCGGGGTCGCTAAATCTGAATCTTGGGTTCTCTTGACCTTGAAGTATCAGAATCAAGGTCAAATAAAGGTCAAAACCCTAAAATTTGATGATCATTTTGACCCTGGATTCTTAATTATGGATCTTGGATTAAAATATATATTTTTCCGGCAACCTGTTCCAGGGACTTTGCCGGATAGCGGGACAACTCCGTTGCCCGCCGTCACCACGGGGAGGTGCCCTGGATGCAAACACACGGATTAAATTTTTCGCTCTTTCAGAATCCGGAGTAAGAAAATATTATATCGTTATATTACAACGTGATTGGCCCAAATGAATACCAGAATCGTGATCAACGACCCGAAAAATATCAACTCATCAAAGACCCAAGATCTCAATTTACAGCCAAAAGCTGGAAAATGGATTTGATTTTGGATGGCCATCACGTGACCTACAAAGGGCTGTCCTAAAAAAAAGTCAATACATATTGGAACGTAAAATTTTCTGCTCTTCAAGAATCCAGGGTCAAAATGATCATATCATCAAATTTTAGGGTTTTGACTTTTATTTGACCTTGATTCTGACACTTCAAGGTCAAGAGAACCCCAGATTCAGATTTAGCGACCCCGAAAACATATATATAAAATTTTCCAGATTTTTTAATAGTCATTCCGCAATTTGACCTTCAGATGCCCTTGACCCTGACGTGATGGGGTTAAACGGACCCCGGATTCGGATTCAGCAACCCCAAAAACATAAAGTGCACCTCCTCAGATATCGGAGAAAATAATTTCAATTTTTTTGTGGGTCTGTGTTATGTATGCTTGAATAATATATTGTTGTGTCAACCTACCACAATACGAAGCAGAAAATTTTGATCTGGGTGTGTATGCTAATCTGTATGAATAATATTGAAGAGGAGTTAGACGTTTAGAGCTATTCCTCATTTTGTTTGAACATTGGATTCCACCCTAAATCTCCAGACGGAAACATAATTGGAAAGTTCATAGGGTCTAAATGATAAGAGAGCTTATTCACAACAGAAGTACTTTTAACTCCTTTTGGCAAATCTTTTGGATAAACACAAAGATCGTAATTAGTTGGAACATCACCATCTTTGGAAACTATTAATACCGCACATTCACCTGTAGTTAATGTTTTTGACTTGGTCAATTCATTAAAATTTTTGAATTTTTTTGAATATGGGTTATTATTTAAAATTTTATAAATGATTTTAATATGTTCACGAATATGTTTTGAATTTTTCTAAAGTCTTATTTCAGTAGCTTCTAAATCGTCATATACATAAATTTGACCGCAATGAGCTGTATCATTTGAAGTTTTAATTGTATTAGGTGATATATGACAAACTTGACCTTGAATTTTTAAATTATAAATTCCAGATTTGAATTCATTGATAACATTTGCTTTAAATGTAGTAAACGAGAAAATATTATTGTAATAACGAATCAGATCTCTAAATTTTCTATTATTAAATAATAATTCTTTTAAACTATCATCATATTCACTGTATCTTTTAACCTTTTTTTCTAATCTTATCTTAGTCATATTTTCAACTATATCTTGGCATCTCTTTTTCTCTAATTTATCATCCGTCATGTTCTGAACTACATCTTTGCACCTTTTTTCGCTAATCTATTAACAGTAATATTTTTAACAATATCCTTAGACCTTTACTTTGGTAATCTGACTTCGCTTATGATGTTGACTGCTTCTTTTTGTCTTTTTTTATCTAAATTAAAGAATAAGAACTCATATTTTCTACTCTGTCTTTCTTCCGTTTTTTTATTAAACAGGTTTCACTCATATTTTCAATTAAGTCACCTTCCCTTTTCTTTTTTCAATAATCAGTGTTTAAATTCAATCTCAACTCTTTTTAATTTTAAAGCATCACGGTTTGTATGATAGTAACTTATATAGGAATTTTTTTTGTAACTAGCCCAATAATTCAAATTGTTATAATTTTGTATGTCGTAATGTCCTGTGTCTATGGGACCAGATAACAATAAATTCAATTAATTTTTATTATAAGTAATAGAATCGCAACCGTAATATATAGGATTAAGGGGACCTAACCACCTTAAAATAATTATTACAATAATGTCTTGTTTTTTGTAAAACTGAATGATTTTTTATGCCAAATTGTAAAGTAATAATTTAATTTAATATTATAATCTAAAAAACTTGTAAATAATGTAAAATAATTTTTTATATATGTCCCAATAGATATTCTCTTAAAAACTGCTACAGTGTAAAACATGCTATTTTTTTGAGTACCGCAGGATTCAGACTAAACGGATCAATGAATTGTACCAAATCAAGGCTTGTTCTGTTCATTAGAAATCTCTCTACAGAGTGAGTGTGGGATTTGTAAAATACTGAAAGCGTATAAAGTTATAACTTCTTAAAGCCCAAATTTTTGTATTTTTTTATATTTTATTGAAATTTTTAACTTTAAAAAGCTATAACTTTATACGCTTTCAGTATTTTACAAATCCCACCCTCACTCTGTAGAGAGATTTCTAATGAACAGAACAAGCCTTGATTTGGTACAATTCATTGATCCGTTTAGTCTGAATCCTGTGGTACTCAAAGAAAAATACAGGGAAACAAGCATTATTAGAATAATATTTAAAATAATACAAAAACGTGTTTTTATTATTTTTCTGAAATTTGCATCATAATTCTGTATTAAATATATTACAATATGTTGTTCTACTACTTTTTTACATTTATTTGGAGTTCTAGCACTATACTTTAACTTTAGTAGATCATAACCTGTAAAACAAAAGTACGTGTATTTACAAATTGCAATATGTTATACATATCCTTATAAATACTTATATAAAAATGTCTTATAATATACCTTTATTTAATAATGTAACTGCAGTTCTGTAAAACTTTTTATAGGTTATACTATATTACTGTGTATACTGTATACTGTTTATACTGTAACAAAAAAAAAAATAATTTTTACATCTACAATACTAGAATATTTTGAATATAATTCAGATATATTCATACATACCAATTTGATTAGAAATAACATTTTAGTGTCCGCCACTGACATATGCACCATCGTCAACAGTCGAACTGCGTAACAGTCTTCTCAATTTTCTTGCCTCTTTTGTATTACACTCTGCTTGTTTTTCAGCATCTTTGATACATGCTTGATCTTTTGTTACTGCAGCGAATAATGCATTTTTGCCAGGCTTGATATTCAACTCTGACATAAGATACAGTAATCCTTTCCAGCCACTTGAAAACATTATACAAGCTAAGAAGGCAGATATTTGTAGAGTCTCAAGTCCAACAAAGTCCGTTTTAGGAGCAATATTTCACAAAACATTATTAAAGGACTCATTAGCATCTGAGTTTTTCCACCCAAACATTTTCTTAGAAGCTCTGGCTCCGACAATTTTTCAAATACAACCTTGATCTCGTTGAAAATTTCTTCTGGTAGTGTTCGTGGATGAACATACGCATCTTGTTTACCTTAAGCTACTGCTTTTTGGTATTTACATCAAGAGTCGGATCCAGAAGGACAGTGCATGTGCTGAGGATTTTGATCAGTTGAGGCTTTGTGATAAAAAAATTGCCCAAATTGCTCTAGTCATGTCTTCTGTTCTCGACGAAAACAGCTGGACTCTTTTAAAAGATCAGTTTGACGCTATAACAGCTTATTTGAACAATTCTTATTCGTTTTATCACGAATTTGGACACCCTGTTAAGATCTATCTTACAAATCACGACTTAAACCTTTTAAGCGCGTACGGCATCAAGTCAATCACAATCGACGAAACGCCTAAAAACACACAGCCAAGCGAAGAAGACGAAGAATGAGAAATCGCTCAGCCGGTTTGTAAAAAAATGAAAACATCCAACCCACCGGGTATAGTAATGCAACACCTGCGACGCTGTGCCTCCCAACACAGGTGCGCAACACCCAGAGCCTCGCATGCACTAGCATTTTTCTAAACGTAGGATTTGACCGCGATCATCACGTTTGGGAGAACGCTAGGGAGAAGGGAAAATGATCACACACAATGGTTAAGTTTTATTGCACATGTATTTCGCCCAGCCCTACCCTACAACACGGTGGCTGTAGTGCCTCCCGCGCACAGTTTAGCCACGCAGGGCTTACGCTGGGACGCACAAACACGAGCCACGCTCGTGCAGCAGACGGCGGGCCACAGGCCCAGGTCCAGTCCGCTGACGGCTGACTCTCTCTCTCTCTCTCGCGCGCGCGCGCGGGCTATGCCTCCCGCTTGTGGCAAGCCCGACCTGCTGCAGCCGCGCAGCTATAGGTTTTGCTCTCGCGCTGTCTCTATCTCACGCACATGCGTCTCCTCGCACTGCTCTCTCTCTCTCTCTCTCTCTCTCTCTCTCTCTCTCTCTCTCTCTCTCTCTCTCTCGCTCTCTCTCTCTCTCGCGTGCGCTGGCCAGACGCCTCGCGCAGAAGACGTCTTGGTGTGCGCCCGCACTGCACACCAACACCCTGGTCTCTCGAGTTCTCTCTCTCTAGTGTGCCCGCACCACACTCGCCTCACTCTCGGATCTCTCTCTCTCTCTCTCTCTCTTTCTCTCTTTCTCTTTCTCTCTCTCTTTCTCTTTCTCTCTCTCTCTCTCTCTCTCTCTCTCTCTCTCTCTAATACTTTCTTACTCGCTCTCTCCCTGGTGGACGTCCGTCGGTGCTCCCGCCGGCGCCTCCCTGACTCTCGTGGACCTGGTGACGGCTAGCTTCCTCGGCTCTCCCACACGCCAAGGCTGCTGGTTGCTCTGGTCCTCCGGACGATGATGGCGGACTGGCTAGCTTCTTTCCTCTCGTGCGGATGGTTCCTGGCTCGTCCGGGCGTCGGCACTTGCTTGTGATAACGCGCTGCACCTGTCACTCTCTCACACTCTCGCACACTCTCGCACACTCGCACAACCTCGGGAGACTCTCCCAAATCTCCTCGTAACAGAGGAGGCCACGTATCTCTCTCGCACGTCGACGTACTCCGTCGACAGTCGTGAGAGAACTCTCCGATTTCCCGCTCGTTCACGCGCTCACTCTCCACTCGCGCTCGACGGGCCCGCGCATCTTCCTCGCGCCTGATTGGCTGGCAGTCCGCGCGGATAGCGAGTCGCACATCGGCGCCCGCTGATTGGCTCGCGACATGCGGAGGACCAATCAGCGCGCGCGCCGACGAGGCTCACTCTCGCGCCAACGATGCTCACTCTCGCGCTAACGTGGACGGTTAGCCGGCCCGTTCCTCGAACTCGACGTCAGGCTGGCACCGACAACAACAATCCAACTCGCTTGTTTCTTCCGCGCACTCAGAGCTTGGCCGCATCGAACGAGATTCCTCGTATCGACGCGGCTGCGACGTTTGCAACGTCGCAATCCCCTCCCCTTAACAATGTTTCCTCTCTCGGAGAAGTTTACCTTAACCCTTTCACTAGGTCCCAGGTCAACACTCTTCTCTCCCCTGCACATCTCTCTAGCACTACTCTCTCACATACTTTTCTCTCCACCTCCGCTAACTTCTCTCTCTTCTCACTTCCTTCCTCAGCTCTCCGTCTTTCTATCATTGCCATTTTTCTCCGGCAATCTAGACACAGACCTGAGTGGCTCACTCGTCTGCAAAGTTGGCATGATGTCTGTGGCAAATGCCTACGCGCAGGACATTCCCTTCGTGAATGTCCTTTTTGTTGGCATGCCCAGCAGATCATATCCTGCCCGGTGCCCCACTTTACAGCAGGTGAAGCACGCACCATCTCCTCGCCTCTCCCCTCGAGCCACGGCATTAGCGGTCGGACGCACCAGGCCGCCCCATACGGTAGCTCTCTTTCTCCTCGTTGAAGCTCTCTTTCTCTCACTCGTCCTCTCCTCAACCTCGATAGAAGGCAACTCGTCACCAGGGCCTGCATGCTCTGTCCTCTCGACTGCAGCGGCTCTCTGGGTCTCTCCTTCCTCCTTGTACGCCGCACCAGGAACGCGCATCTTCTCCGCTGGCAGCGGAGGTGCGTAACGGCTATCTAACTCTTTTAGCCGCTCCCAGCGTCGGCCGTACCTCCCCAACTCCTCCCAGCTGTTGACGCACTTTTCGCCAATAGCTTTCCGGTATTCCGGAAGGAGGTTCTGATATGCGATACGAAGCAAATCACGTTCGGATGGAGGTCGGCGAAAGCGCGAAGCCAGATACTGAAGACTCGCGATATACGCCGCGATCTTCTCTTCTCTGTGCTGCGTTCGCTTGCGCAGATCTTCCTCCAAATCCTCCCGACAATACGGAACCATGTATCGGCGACGAAAGGCCCGGCAGAACATCTCTCATGTTCGCAGGCTCTTTCTCTTCGCCCGATACCAGCGGCTTGCCTGCAACTTGAAAATGCACGGAAACACCGCTAGCAGGTCGCGGTCTGGCACCGCTAACGCTACTCTGCACTCACACAGTCGATCAAAGAACTCCTCCGCCTCCTCGTGATCACTCTCGCCCGAGAACTGGAGCTCCCAATGCTTCAGGAACTCCAAAGCCCTGAGCGAGTCGGCTGATCTTTTCCGGCGTTCGGATAATGTCAGGTTCGCTGAGTTAGACTCGCAGATCGAGTTAACTTCGAGCTCGCTGTCACTGCTCAGCAAACCTCTCTGTCTCCGTCTCTTTCTCGACGCACTTTTCTCTCTCCTCTCACTCTCCTCCTCCGACTCCTCTTCCGCACTCTTCTCTCCTTGTCCACTCTCCTCCTCCGACTCCTTACCCGAGCTCACACAGCTCCGTTGCATACTCGGCCGACCTCCAGAGTTGCCCCAAGAGACGCGGCGTCGCACCGTTTCGCGCTCTGGCTCTAGCAACTCTTTGTCCGCCTCACCAATATCACTCGTGAACACAGACGGTCTGCCTCTCAGCTGGTCTAGAGTAGCTGGGCGAACTGAATCAGTCGTTTTGACTGGGGCTAGCAAACATGGCTTTCGCCCTATTCGCTCTTCCTCCATTTTACGCGTCTGCTCTATCGCCTCGAACCGTACCTGCTCTCGCGCCGTCTCCCTCGCCTCCTCACGGACTCGTTGCAGCCGCCGCTCATGCTCTAGCGTGGCTAACTCGTCCCGCAGCTTCGCTCGAGCTTCCAGGAGGGCTTCCTCGTAAGCTTCTCGCCAAGCTACAGAAAGCTCCTCCTCAAAGACTCGAGCTCTCGCATCCTCAAGAGTGAGTCCGCATTCTTCCAACTCTCTCACACGAGCGTCTCTCTCGCTGCGATCGACACTCACTCGGCTCGCATAGCCGCTGTCTATGCTGACGTCTATGCTTGAGCCCGAGCCTCCTCGCAACACATCTCTCTCGGCCACGTCACTGACTGTGCTGGAGGTTGCACAGGCCGCGCTTCTTGCTATCGTCCTTTCGGACAACCGCAAGTAACCTGGCCGTTCGCACCTCGCGATCACAGTACACACACTGTCTCTCTCTCACTCGAGCACAAACTCGAAGATCTCTCTTGGCTCTCATTGTCACTCGACAACGAGACCGAGGAGTCTCCTCGTTTCCGACTTTCGTCGAAAAGCTTTACTCGCGAGCCCCGCCGACGACGCTTATGACGTACTGTGTGCCAGTCGTCGCCGTTGGCTGACTTGCTGTCGCTAGAACGCACGCGTCGCAGCACATCTCGTGGGGACACGGTAGAGCTTCCCACGCTATCACGTTTATCGTTGGGCTCTACTTCGAGTCCCACTACGAACGGCCGTTTCGTCATCTGATTCATCGCACAACATAGTGCGACTTCAACAGCTGACGACTGATCGCTGAGCTTTCCTCGCCGTCTCTCTCCACATGAAAAGACGTCAGCAGCTTGCCTCGTGGCCCGCTGCGCATCTTTTCGTCGCTCACACTCCGCGCACTTTACACTAACACTCGCGAAAACACTTTACCTCTCCCTTTCGATGATCGCGAATCCCCACAAGGGATGCCAATTGCGACGCTGTGCCTCCCAACACAGGTGCGCAACACCTAGAGTCTCGCATGCACTAGGATTTTTCTAAACGTAGGATTTGACCGCGATCATCACGTTTGATGATTATTAAAGATCCTTATTCGGCAATCAGCCAATGCGCAAGATGGGTGTATGCGCAGGAAAATTAGCGTTAGCGCGCTCGAATGACAGTGGGGTAAAAAAAGACTGTTATAGAGAGTGTTATAAAAAACGACACACTAAACTAGAAACATTTCGTAGAACCAACAGAACAGCCGAGCGCATTATCTCCTTAACTTTCCCACGGGCTAAACTCTGTTTCTCTGCACTTTTTTTGTCAAAGTTGTACCATTTTTTTAAATACAGGACAACTTTTCTAGTTCTATGTCATCGCATATCTGTCCAGATACGGATCTCCTCATAATTGAATGTTACTAAGGGTTCAGTAATATTAAATTGATGAAACTGAGCGAGTACATGCGAGAGAAGTCTTAAATGCTAGTAAAATATATAAAATATGAAAGATATCTTTTTTAAATTTAAAAGAATGTACTTACTAGTTCCAAAGTCCTGATAGAAATATCAGCTTCGCCTTGATATAAAAATATTTTTGCTTGTAACCAAAGTAAGCGCAAAAAAAAATGATATTATTTTCGTCATACAATTCAGTTTGAGTACTGTGAAAAATAAGATATCCCAATTCATCTGATGATATACCTATACCCAAGGTATTCGAACTAAAATTATAAATAATTATGTAATGGTTTATTTTTTAAATATATTATCTTTTAAATAGAACGTTTACCTTGTCATTGGAAAAATACAGGGCTTTTTTAATAACCATTTGTCTGTATAAAGTTCACAAAACAACAACGTTTTTTCGGCATCCAAGTTCAAGGAACCATTCTTGACATTTTGATTGAATTGTGAAAAATCAGGCAAATGATCTCTAAAATAAAAAAAAATATATAATAATAAAATAACAAATAATTCAAATATACTTATTGACCCAATTTGTCCGTCTTTGTCTGTCAACTTTAAGCGCGAAAAACTTTGTTATTCATGCTTGAACAGATCTAGCAACTCATAGGCGGGTACTTTTAATTGTACTCTTTCAGAATCTGGCCAGACCAAAATTTAAACACTTTTCAAGTCTACTTTTCAATTTAAAAAGAAAACGTAATTTTCTAGTCATTTTTTTATCGCATTTTTGATGCGGAAAAGGTCTTGGCTTATTTATATCTTATTATTATTAAATTAGGTCAATAAGGGTTATTATAATTTATTGTGAAGCATATTTTAAACAATTAAAATAATCAAAATTATATTAACTTGTATAGAATATATTATTAAAATATTTTAGCATCCTCATATAGTTTGTAATGAGATAATATGAGAAAATGTGATGTTGTTTGTAAGGAGATAATATGAGAAAACACCTCAAAATAGATTTCCAACCGAGTTTGAATATTCAAACTTTTATATTTTTGTATATAATTAAATTTAAGTTAAAAATTTCACTATTACAAAACTTCTTTTAGGAGAAAGCAAAATCGTAAAGAAAAACAAAGCCTAGATTTAATAATATTACGTCTCTCTCTCTCTCTCTCTCTATCTCTCTCTCTCTCTCTCTCTCTCTCTCTCTCTCTCTCTCTCTCTCATGTAGGATGGGGTACTAAGACTGGAATTACCCGAAGGAGCAACAGTAGTAAGCTTTGCTGACGATTTTTCATTAGTGGTGGTGGCGAAGCACAAAGAAGAAGTGAGGGACATGGCTGAGGACTTATGCTGTCATTATTGTGCATGCTAAAACCCTTGCTTCTATTCATAAATAAGCCGAGCACAGAAGGACGTCGTCACCCGACGATCCTTTTGTTAATGTGGTAGCCTTGCGCGTCGGTCCCTAAGCTCGGTGGGACACACTTATCCGATTTCGCGCTAGCAAGGCCACAACGTTACACCACAATATTTATACCTTACATCCAGACGAAAACGAAGCCAGGAGATATGGGCAACTATACATCATTGATAATGAAATGGCCTCGCAATCACGATTACAAAGTAATGTTTCATGTTCTCTAATGCTATTAAAAGAATAAGATCATTTTTTTCGACAAGTAAACATATACGCTAAATCTTACAAAATGATGCACGAAGTCGAAATGGAAGAACAAAATCGTTCGAAAAAGAAAACAACGTTGAGTTAAATAATAAAGAAATTATGATGTATTTAACACGCAATTCTAATCATGATAAACGTAGATATAACGCAGCTAAATGTAATGAAGTAGCTGTGGTATTTGTAGGTGAAAATGGTCAACCACCAGAAGATGCGAAATGTGTGTATATATTCAAAATATAGGGCTCCTAATAATACACCGTACATTAGTAAACATGTAGATCCTATGTCATATCCACTTATATATCCTAATAGAGGTTTTGGATGGATGCCCAATATGAAAAATAAAAATAACAAAAACAATATTTCAATGCTACAATTTGATTGTCATAAATTCAGCATTATAAATGATTTTAATCTTTACTTAAATTTAGGAAAATTAACTCAACAATACATTGTTGATGCTTGTGTAAAAGTTGAAGGTTCACAATTATTTTTTTCAAATAAAAATCAACACCAATTAAGGACAGATTTATATAAAGGTGTCATGGATCATTTACAAAATAAAAGCAAAGATGACAACGTGAAAATTGGAAAAATGCTTATATTACCTTTAACATTTTCAGGAAGTCCACGATCGTTACAACAAAACTTTTCAGATGCAATGACAATAGTTCGAAAGTATGGTAAACCAGTTCTTTTATTGCCATGACATGTAACCCAAAATAGAAGAAAATTAAACAAAATTTGAGAAAAAATGAAGATCTATTGATAGACCTGATTTAGTAGCAAAAGTTTTTAATGCAAAAGTTAATGAATTATTAAATGAAATCCTTAAAAAAACATTTTTGGAAAATGCATTACATATACTTATGTAATTAAGTTTCAGAAAAGAGGTTTACCACATATGCACTTGTTGGCTTTTATTCATAAAAATCATAAACTGAACAATGCAGATGATGTTGATAAATTTATAAGTGCAAAAATACCTGATGAAATAAAATATCCAAGGTTACATAATATCGTTTAGCAATCAATGATACATGGCCCTTGTGGTGAAAATAATTTAAATTCACCATGTATGAATAGCGAAACAAAAAAATGTACCAAAATCTTTTCGAAAAAATTTAATGAGCAAACTACTTTTAATAATACTGGATATCCTCTTTATAGACGAAGTGACAATGGAAAACAAATTCGTTTCATTAAAAACAATATAGCTGATAATTGATTTGTAGCTCCATGCAATCCTTATTTATTGTTGAAATTTAATTGTCATATTAATGTTGAAGTATGTTCAACTATTCAATGTGTCAAATATTTATTTAAATATTGTTATAAGGGTCATGATTGTGCATTTTCAAAAATGAGTCAAGGTAATAATGAAAACGAATGTGAAGAAGAAAATTTCAAATACGATGAAATAAAACACTATTTTAATACAAGATATGTAAGCCCTCCAGAAGCAATGTATCGTCTACTACAATATTCAATGTACGTTTTATCATACATAATTTACCGATAAGCTGTACATTTAAAAAATAAACAATGTGTATTCTTTAAGGAAGGATCAGAAGAAGAGTTGATTAATAAAAGCTTAAACACAACTTTGACTGCATGGTTTGAACTAAATGCAAACGATCCGCAAGCTAGACAGTACTTGTATGTTGGTATACCATATTTTTACGTGCTCAGTGAAAAAACAAAGAAATGGACACCAAGAACAAAGTTTGGAAGCCAATTATAAGTAGAATGTATTTTGTAAATCCGAAGGATCGTGAAAGATTTTTTTTATGATTATCATTATTACATGTAAAAGGGGCTCAATCTTATGAAGAATTAAAAGCATTAAAAAATGTTACATAAACAACATTTCATGAAGTAGTTGTAGCTAGAAAATTAATAACCACCGATGAAGTATGGGACAAATGCTTAGAAGAAGTCATAAACAGTGATTTTCCTAAAGCTCTGTGCAACCTGTTTGGTTATATATGTGTTTTTCATCACCCAGTGAACGTTAAAGAATTGTTTGAAAAATATAAAGCATATTTTTACAGTTCATTCTTAACTAAAGAAATAGGTTAAAATATCTCACTGAAACATATCGAATCTATTTTAACAAATCAAAGGTATACACTGACTGATTTCAATTTACCTAATTTTAGTAAGGATGTTGAGGAAACCAATTATGAAGAATTTTATGCAACAAAAAAAAATTGAAAATCAATCATTATTTATTACTGCATCGAAAATGTTACGTTGTTTATTCGAAAATAGCTTATATTATATAGTGTCATTAATAAAGCTAATCAAATTAAGTGTTTCTTTATTGATGGACCTGGAGGTAGTGGAAAAAGCTACTTACTAAATACAATTATCACTCATTTGAATAATGAAAAAATAAGTGTTTTACCTGTAGCATGCACTGGTAATAGCAGCAAATTTATTAATAAATGGAAAAACTTCGCATGTAATTTTTAAATTACCATTAAATATAAATGAAGATAAATGAAGATCAACGTGCAACATTAATCCCAATTCAATACATGGAAAAAATATGAAACTAAAAATAATGATGATTCAAATAAGATATATACAAAAAATATTGTATATCATGAAATATTAAATAATTAATAAACAAATAAAATATGTCGGTTATTGAGAAAAGAGGTGAATGGCTTTAAAGCACACAGGTACATTAAGTTTACTTTTATATAATAGTGCAATATTTGTACATTTCTCTAGTCTTTGCGACAATATATATATATATATATATATATATATATATATATATAGTCGTAAATTTTAAGATCCAAAACTGTAAAGGCCTACAAATTTTGAGGCCTAAATATTGAGGCCGAAATTGAATGGCTTCAGAGTACACAGGTACATTACGTTTACTTTTATATAATAATAGATGTAGTTATATATACATTAATTATAAACAAATAAAATATCTCTAATTATATATATATATATATATATATATATATATATATATATGTTTTTTATTTATAGTCTCTCGAATTTGATAGAGACTTGTGGATCAAAACAATTAATGTGAAAATAATAACACGCTCTTTAAATTTGAGATGAAAAGGTATACTATGTATACCGTCAAACTATTGATGTTTATTGAAAAGAAAAGAGTGTGATTACAAATGTATTGACTATGGAAAATTGAAGAGTATTAGAAGAGTGTTAGAGCACCGACGCGTTAACAAACGATATTGTTTAACGGTCGACACTGTGAGGCGAGTCCTCACAGCGTTTCGGCAATACGAAAACTAAACAACACAAATCAGCGAAAGCGGCAGAAGACCGCTCGCGAAACAGGCGGAGAGAGACAGAGTAGGAGCGAGCGAGCGCTCGTTGCCATGGCAACCTCATTGGTGCCGTGTGGGCTAGCGAAAACGTCGAATTTGAAATTAAGATAACAAGCTCTCGAACCTTCTCGCTCTCTCTCCGCATATCAAACTAATTTTCGAACATATAGATATGGGCAAAATGTAAATGTGAATATTTTGTTTAAATTATACGCGCGTTTAATTCTGCGCCAAAGCAAACAGCTGAGCGCAACACCAGCAGCGCCACGAGCGAGCCAGCGGCAGCAGCAGGAAGCATCAGGAAGCAGCAGAAAGCGGGGAGAGCGCGCAACACGCGCGTATATATCTATATAGAGCGAGCGGCGAGCGCAGCGGCGCAATTGCAATACGAGTAGGAGTAGCGAGCGAGCAGCAGCGCGGCGCGCGTATAGAATTATACATGTATGAATGATTTTTGTATATAGGTGTGTATGTATGTGTGCATGTATGAATTTGAGAGTTTTTCCGGTGGCTCGATCCCCGCTCTCTCCATAGCCTATAAAAGGCAAAGCCTGTACCAGCTCACTAGCTCCAGCGCAACTTATGCGACTAGTCTCTTCTCACGAACAAATTACGCCTTGAGAAGATAAAAGACTTAGAATTATTTCGAATATTTCTCGAACTTGTAAAATTTTTCTATTTTCAAAAGACTTATAACTTTAGCCTGTCAAACCTGATACGCAATTTACGCGTATCAGAGAGAAAAACTTAGAATTATTCCGAATCTTTTATATACTTATAAAATTTAGAGTTAGGCACGATATCGCATCTTAAAGCGTATCAGTCCTATACATATAATAAAATTAAAGACTTGTCAAATACTTGTAAAATTCTCGAACTAAAAGAGATAACGCAAATTTAAGCGTATCTATTCAAAATTTTATTTGTAAAAATCAAAGCGGATTTATTTATTCATATTGTGACATAGAATATATGCAATAATTAATGCAATATTCTCATCCTGACTTATAATCTGAATATATTTATTATTCTATACAAACTTTTATTATTAAAATGACTTTCCACTACCTGGTATCATGGACCTCTCTCATACTATAAGAATACATTAATATATAAAAACTGTCGTGAATTGAGCGATCTGCGTCGTCAGCGCCTCGAGCAGCAAGTTGGGCTGCGGCGTCTCTGCGGCGATCTGCGGCTGGTGTACTGCTGGCGCGCCGCGTATCGTCTCCACGATGCTGTCGGCGAGTTGTGCAGTTTTGTCAAGCGGCGTATCCTGCTGCGTGGCCAGAATCAACTGCACATTCGTAGGTAAACGACAGAGCCACAGCGTGCGTAGTAGCGACTCGGAGACGCCTGTGCCGCCGAGTCCGCGCAAATGGCGTAGAAATTCCGAAGGCTTACGGTCGCCGAGCACTTGGTCTTCCAGCAGCCTCCGCGTCTTGGCATCTTGCGACACGTTCAGCCGCTTAAGGAGTTCCTCCTTCGTCGTCGTGTAAGGCGTCTCAGTCGGCGGAGTGATGATCAGGTCCTTGATGACCACTGAGTACCGCGGATCCAAGCTGCTACAGAGGTAACTGAACTTGCTGGCTTCGCTGGAAATTTCTCCGCTGGCGAAACTGTGCTCCAACTGGCTAAACCACATCTCGGGCTCGTCTGGCACACGTGGAGGCGCACGGAAGGCAATCCGGCTGACTTCCAGCAGGAAATCGGTGACTGACTGCTGCTGCGCTTCGGTGTTCGAGGCGTTCTGCGTCGCTGATTCTGCCATTTTTTCTTATCTTCACTGAACTCGCACTATTCGCGCCGATGCTCGCCAGTTGAATTCGTTCGGTGGATGTGCGTTTACGTACGTCGCACTGCCAGATCACGTCGGGATCACCACTTTGGGAGTGAGGTCACGCAGGAGAGTGAAGGAGAATGTGAGGTGAAGAAATCGAATAACACGGAACTTGATGTTTCGGAGCGGTCGTTTTATTTGTCGTTGATTTGCGTGACAAGATCTGGAGGTGATGCGACTCGTGTCGTGGCTCCAGTTGAACCGTTTCTGGTCGGCTCCAGCGTCGACCGTCGAAGGTCTCGATCGTTCCGCCTCCTGTACCGATCGCCGATCGGATTGGCAGGGACGCAGCACGCGCGGTCCGGATAGCGCGTCGGTGGCGAGGGCAGCTGGTCCAAACGGCCGGCCATTTAATGTTTTATTACGCCAGGGAATACCCGCGCCGGCGAGCTTTAGCCGCCCGCGTCGAGGTGCGGATGACCGCAATAAAAGGGTTCGAGCGCGGGCCCGAGCGTTTTACTGCCTCCTCGATGCGGATGACTTAATTGTTCAAATGCGCTCGGCCCGGCTGGAAAAACCGAGATCTAATCCGGGCCGCGTCGTTCGAGGCACTAACGCTGGAGTCTTCACGTGCGCGTGCGCGTGAGGTTTGTATATGTGCGCGCGCGCGTGTGTGTGTGTGCGAGTGGGTGCTGTGTGGCCACACAGATATATATATATATATATATATATATTTTTTATTTTATTAACCAGACAAAAAATTACATATTATTTACATAATAGTAAAATTCCCGCAGAGGTAAACGCAGTTACCTGTTCGCGAGGCCGGTATACTTACTAACTATAGTTCCTTATAACTAAAATAAAATCTATTTCAAGATATGTAGTACCTAACTTACACTTTAACAGTTTTACAATATGAAAGATTGATTAATAACGTTTTAATAAAATTTGTATACAGAATACATAGCAATTTATAAATACATTATCAATATTTCTTATTAATTTTATAAAAAAGAAGATTTTTCTTTTACATGTGAAACTTAACCCATTCTCTTACAAGGAAAGGTACCCAACCCGAACTCACCGATTTTGATGATTTTCATATATGTTGTAGAACATAAAAAAATAAGAGACACGTATTTTTTTTATCGGCTAATTTTCACTTTTAAGGGGTAAAAACCTCCCCTAAAGTTAACCCCCAAAAAGCGTTTTTTTTAAATATCTCGGCTTAAAATTAATATTTTTCAATGAAACAAATTGGAGGTTATTTCTTACAAAAAGAGCAAGTATTTCATGGTGATTTGAAGAGTAAGGGTAGCATCCCCTATTTTTTAGGGGTTGAAAACATATATTTTTTGGCATAATTTTATAATAAAAATGTTTAAACCGACTAAAAAAAATTGGAAAAAATGTTTAAAGATCCTTAATAACAAAATTTAGTTGACGTCTTTCGGTGTTTTCATAAATATTATCCCTAAGGGGGTAAACCACCCCTAACACAAAATAACTGTAAATATGTAATTCAATACATAATATTTCGTAGAAAATTTGTATATAGAGGTTTTCGAGGTCGCTGATTACAAATCTGTTATCAGATTTTGAAAATTCAAAATGGCGGAACCAATATGGCGGACGGAAATATCGAAAAAAAATTTTATATAATAAAAAAGTTTTAAACGACTAAAAAAATTGGAAAAAATTTGTAAACATCTATAATAAACAAATTAAGTTTTTCGATTTTTTCATAGATACTACCCTTTAGGGGGTAAACCACCCCTAACACAAAATAACTATAAGTATACTTCAATCCATAATATTTTGTAGAAGGTTTGTATATAAGGGTTTTCGAGATCGCTCTTTGCAAATCTGATATCAGATTTTGAAAATTCAAAATGGCGGAACCAATGTGGTGGACGAAAATGTCGAAAAAAAATTTTAACTTTCATAAAAACTTGTTATAAATGTGTGATCTTTGTAGCCTGTACATGTGAACTAAAGAGCCTTAAACCCTAAACCCCTAAAGAACAAATAGGCTAAATGGTTGTGCTTTTTAACCAAACCACCTCAAATTCCTAAATTTGTAAACAAGAAAATTCTGTGTGTGAAGCAGTTTTATAATTTCCGTAGAAATTGTTATCAGAATGTTATTGAAATTCCTTTATTGTAAATTCAACTTATAATGTATTTTTGTTTATAATATTAGAGTATAATAATAATCTACAATCTTTTATCTTTTGCCATAGTGCATTTTTTGTATTGAGCATAAAATATATTATTTTACGATGTTTTTACAATAATGATAGTCCTCATAAAAGTGTTTAAAGCACAATGCTTTTTTGCACCAACCACATCGTACAATTGCAATGTTTGTGCACCCTTCTATTTCACAATGTGTTGCACAAGACTTTCCAAAACTGAAATCTATAGGATTATCAAATTTATCTGGTTTTTCATTGACGTAACCGCTTTTATACCAGGAATATTTAAACAAATCTATATATCTCGGTGAAGACAGTTGGTTGTGAACCAATGATTGAAGTTTAATTATATTATTTCTCACATGTAAATTCATATCATGATCCATTAACATTACATTATCAGAAAATGTTCGGACAAAGTTTTTCCAAATACGGAATCCATAGACATCAAGTGGTTGTATTTTTCCTGTGGTTCCAGTTGGAATTTTTTTATGTTAATAATTTTATTTTGTGGCATTGTTTCTTCTATAACTTTGTCACAATGACCACTCCAAGAATCAAGTAATAGTATTGAGTGATGGCCTACATAGGGATAAAATATTTTTTCCAACCAGATTTTGAAGTGATCTGCAATTAAACGACTTACTAATTAACTGATCAACGATATTACAATGTAAAAATTGTTATTAGTTCCCTTACTTGTTGTTAATTTTCCAGATTTGGATGCTTCCACGTACACGTTTTCTGGTCTAAATATGTTTTGTTCTACAATAGGGCCAAACTTGCCACTTGGTTCCTTTAAAACAAGAAATAGCGGTGACAACAGTTGTCCAGTAGCTGATATTAGTGGCTGTATAGTATAACTATGCGTTGTTGCTGAAATTGACTGTACCAGACATTGCACTTGCTTTTCTCCTTCTACTGCTAATGTTCTTCCAGAATGCATTTCTAGCTGAAATCCGCTCTGATCTGTATTATACAAATTTTCGAGTCCAATCCTTGGTATACACGATTTAACGTCATCGATAAATGCTTCAGCTTTAGCCGTAAGTTCTGCACTACTTTCTAGTGTTTTTCTTGTTATGAACTTATTTATTTTCCTAGAAACTATTCGGTGTGCTCGCTTAAATTTGAGTAACCAATGTTTAGAAGCTTTGAATCTAATATCATCAAAACCAATTTCTTTTTTAGCTTGTAAGGCCCATCGAATTATATCTTCATCATGGATAATTGAACCACTGTCGAGAGCTGCTTGAAAATTATCCAGGGTATACTGACAAATTTGTGCTACTTTTTCTCTATACGTGCCACCTTTATTAATTGAATGAGCCCAACGACGTAGCTGACTAATAGATGATACTTTTTTGAATCTGTTTTGCACTGTTTTGAGACTTAAATTTTGCTTCGTTTTGCTACTTCTCCAAAATTCTAGAGCTCTTTTTTGTATTCAAAATCTAGTTCTTCATTATCTGCTGTACATTGATTTGTTGGTGCTATATCCGGATCAGGAAAATGATGTTGCACTTCATCTTCAATTATTTCCGCATTATGGTCTTTATACTCTTCTTGAAAATCCAAAGAGTCATCAGTAATCATTTCTACATCGTTGAAATCATGTGTTGCATCTATTAAAATTTCTTTTATTTTTTCGGCCAACTCTGTTTCGTGATAATTCGTGACACTATCTGGTATGTTTAACGCTTGAAAGTATGCTAATAATAAGTTTAGAACGTTTAACGGATTAATTTTCATTTTTCAATCTAAAATGAAAACAAGCGGTAAAATTTATACAAGCTGTGTTTTTGCATGTAAGGCACGACTGCTACATTTCTACCAGAATAAAACGAGTGAATGTAAATTGAATCAAATCATTAATTTATGCATTGGAGAAGAATTCTCGTTCCACTTTGTGATGTTCGGAAAACTCTATTTTTGGTTTTATTCAACTTTTATTCACTTTGAAATTGAATAATGTAAATCTATATAAAATCACTAAAGAAAATTTTCTACAACTGTATGATACCACTGACAAACAAAAAGACGTACTATTCGTACTTTCCGGCATCGAACTAGAATACCCACAAAACTCACTCACTGCCTAAAAAATAACACAGGCAGCTGAGGTAAACACTCGATGAAAACAATCTAAAAAAAGAACATACTGATTCGCACATATTGTCAACAACTTTTATGAGTGAAAGACATTTATCTGTGGAATTATCATTGAATGTACGATAATATTCATTAAACTAATGAATGCATATAAAATTCCCTTTCAATAACAACGTGTTCTTTAATTGCAAATGAAGTTCGAGTATTAATATTCTTTTATGTATTTTCACCAATAACAAAAATTATCATAGTAATATAATAATAATAATAAGAAGAAGAAGAATAAGCATAATTGCAATAGCAATAATAACAGTAATACTGATAATAGCAATGATAATGAAAAATAATAATAATAATTAGAATAATATTTATTATTAAATTTAGATTTTTTGATAAATTCATTAAATCGTAGCAAATAGTATTATTATGGAATTCCAGACTGTAAATATTTTACTATAGATACAATAATCATTACTTCGAGAATTCATCTAAAAAACTTTCGGCTTACGAAATAATTGTAACAATGAAAAACTCCCAAGTTTGACAACATTAAATTTTATTACAAAACGCAAAAGAGTTTGATAAACTAATTTTATTAACCTATGTTTTTTCATTTGCAAAAAAGTGTGGACTTTTTGAATTTATAAAATTATATAATTATGCAATTTATGAAATACTTTATAATTTATGAAATTACTTTTGAAATTATGCTAATTTATAAAAGCAGAAAAATAAATAATCTTTGATTGAAACATAAAACGAGACGTTATTTGTTACATACAAAATGATAGAATAAAATATCGGTAATATGTCTATACTCGTGTCTACGGTAAAGCATAGGCCTTCGGCTTGTCTGGAGGTTAGGGGTTTGGAGTCGTTTGGTTAAAAAGCACAACCATTTAGCCTATTTGTTCTTTAGGGGTTTAGGGTTTAAGGCTCTTTAGTTCACATGTACAGGCTACAAAGATCACACATTTGTAAACAAGTTTTTATGAAAGTTAAAATTTTTTTTCGACATTTTCGTCCACCACATTGGTTTCGCCATTTTGTATTTTTAAAATCTGATATCAGATTTGTAAAGAGCGATCTCGAAAACCCCTATATACAAACCTTCTACAAAATATTATGGATTGAAGTATACTTATAGTTATTTTGTGTTAGGGGTGGTTTACCCCCCTAAGGGGAAGTATCTATGAAAAAACCGAAAAACTTAATTTGTTTATTATAGATGTTTACAAATTTTTTCCAAATTTTTTAGTCGTTTAAAACTTTTTTATTATATAAAATTTTTTTTCGATATTTCCGTCCGCCATATTGGATCCGCCATTTTGAATTTTCAAAATCTGATAACAGATTTGTAATCAGCGACCTCGAAAACCTCTATATACAAACTTTCTACGAAATATTATGTATTGAATGACATATTTACAGTTATTTTGTGTTAGGGGTGGTTTACCCCCTTAGGGATAATATTTATGAAAACACCGAAAGACGTCAACTAAATTTTGTTATTAAGGATGTTTAAACATTTTTCCAATTTTTTTTAGTCGGTTTAAACATTTTTATTATAAAATTATGCCAAAAAATATATGTTTTCAACCCCTAAAAAATAGGGGATGCTACCCTTACTCTTCAAATCACCATGAAATACTTGCTCTTTTTGTAAGAAATAACCTCCAATTTGTTTCATTGAAAAATATTAATTTTAAGCCGAGATATTTAAAAAAAACGCTTTTTGGGGGTTAACTTTAGGGGAGGTTTTTACCCCTTAAAAGTGAAAATTAGCCGATAAAAAAAATACGTGTCTCTTATTTTTTTATGTTCTACAACATATATGAAAATCATCAAAATCGGTGAGTTTGGGTTGGGTACCTTTCCTTGTTAGTCTGTACACAGTGGTTAGCATTCGGGCATACGATTTCACCCGCATTGCATCTGCCCATATTGGAGCTCCATATAGCATAATCGATGTGGCTACACTGGCTAAGAGTAACCTTCGCGTCTGAGTTGGGCCTCCTACATTCGGCATCAATCGTGATAGAGCAGCGCCGACTTTTGCTGCTTTATTGCTGACTATTTCCAGATGTGGTTTGAAAGTTAGTCTTGCATCGATGGTGATGCCCAAGTACTTGATGGTTGATTAAGAAGCTATCTCATGTCCATCTACCGTCAGTTTAATTTCCTCCATCTTCTTCCTACTAGAGATAAGAATAACTTCCGTTTTGTGACTGGCTAGTTCCAGACCCGTCTCCGTTAGCCATTCGTGTATTATATTGGTCGCTTCTTCCGCTATTTCTGTCACCTCTTCTTTATGTTTCGCTACTACCACTACTGCTATGTCGTCAGCGAAGCCCACTACTGTTGCTCCTTTAGGTAATTGTAGGCTTAGTACCCCATCGTACATGATTTTCTACGTCAGTAGGCCAAGCACTGACCCTTAAGGTACGCCTCCTGTAACTTTATAGGTCTTGGTACCGTCCCCTGTGTCATATAATAGGATTCTGTCCTTCAAATAGTCGGGCATCATTCTTCTTACATAAGGGCACATCCTGTTTCCGGAGTGCTTCGTGTATTTACTCCATTTAGCCGAATTGAATGCATTTTTGACAGCCAATGTAACTATGGCGCAGTACTTCTTTATTCCTCCCTTCCATCTTTTCCCCTCTATAGCTGTTTGCGCAGTGTCGATCACTAGGCTAACTGCGTCCAGGGTTGAACGATTCTACCTAAAGCCATATTAGTGTTCCGCTAATCCACCTTTTCCTTCTATAAAATGATCCATTCTGACGCAGATTATGCGTTCTAGGATCTTACCTGGGGTGTCCAACATGCAGAGCGGTCTGTATGATGAGGAATCCTTGGGTGGCTTCTTTCATTTTGGCAGAAGCACGAGTCGCTGTTTCTTCCAGTTTGTGCGGAATGTTCCCTCTTCTAGACATGCATTGTACAAGTCTACGAAGACCTCTGGATGAGCATGGATGGCATGCTCCAATGCAATATTGGGAATGCCATCCGGCCCTGGGGCCTTGTTGTTTCCTACCCTTCTGCAGGCGGCTAACAATTCCTTAATCGTGATCGGTAGAACAGCCTCTTCATTCGCACCTCCTTCGATGACACTTGGCTCTTTCAGTTGCCTGGGGAACAGTGTGGTCACTACCCGGTGTTCCGGCCATTTTGGAGGGGGTACGTAGCTTCCTTTATTCTGCTTTATTACTGTGCGTGCGTGCGTGTGTGTGTGTGTGTTTATAAGAAAGGCCTCAACATTATTTACAGTTTATGAATAATACTTTTCAAATTTTTCAAAATTTTAATTATTATTAATTGCTTAATTTCCTATTTACCCCTTAGGAGTACTTCAGCAAATATACATCATTCTAGTCACTTTCTGTTCATTTTCGGTATATTTCCGGTCGACTTTCTTTCTACCTCTGGTCTACTTCCGGTCTACTTTCGGTTTACCCCAACCTCTAAGGAGGGGTAGTTTTGGGGATCAAGTGAACTTATAGCTGGAGACTACCAGACACACTTTAATATAATAAAGGATTTCCGAACTGTTCGATAATGGATGGGTTATCTGGAGATCAATCGTTGACTTGCGAGGTTGCTCATCAATAAATATACAAAAAGACCGTCAGAAGATTCAATAATTTATGTAATCCGCTATAGTCTGAGAGCATACTAATAGATGTAGGATAAATTATAGATCGTTTACAAAATAAATGAAACTGTTAGTTACATACACTTCAAATTTTCAAATCTCAGAATCAGTGTCGCTATAGTTTTTCGAACATTTGTACGCGTCAGAACAACAAAAGAAAAAAAAACGGCGTTTCACGACGACAGAACACACATATTGACACATCGTATACGCCACTTTGCTAATGTTTACTGTTAATGTTTATAAAAACTAATCATTTGAAAATTACATTTCTGAGATGAATTTATGTGTTGATATGCAGATATTAAAATTGATGTTGAAAAATTAATTTTTACAAAATATTATTACGTAATATAGGGATGTTTACAGAAGGCATTGTTTTCTAAAATAAAGAATTTTAATATTATGTAGATTATTGTTTTTTTTTTTGTATTGTATATGATTGATTAATTCATTAATAGTTTGTTCGTCGTTAATAAATAGAGAACTTGAATAAAAGTTTTGAGAAGGATTGCCACAGGGGCTTTTATTAACGATAGCTATTCAGTCAGAACATTTTTGTCTCATTCAGTATGTAAAATGGCAATCCCGAGGTAAGGGAAAAACTCAATCTGGATTATTCTGTGTTAATGTACTCTTGACATTCACCGGTATTTTTTATCGATACCTTAATCCATCTGGGCGCCAGGTGGATGCATTTTCGGTTAGCTAGATAGAGAGTGTGATTCAGAGGGGAATCCCCTAAATTCAACCATTCTGAATTCGTTGTTAGCCGTATTAATTTAAGAAATACGTTTACGTATGTTCTGATAGGAAAGGAAGTAGGTGTTTAGATCTCATTCAAAAATCAATATACTGACAAATTTTAGTATAAGATATTCGGACTAAAATTGATTATCTATTGAAACCTAGTTATCCTAATCTAATACAACTTAAAAGTAAAATAGTATATTATGCAACTAGGGGGGGGGGGGGATTGGTCTTTTCTAGCGAGGCTAATGTTTTGAGCACGAGACGGACACGAGTGCTCAAAACATCACCCGAGTCTGAAAAAGTCACTCCCCCCTTGTTGTACACCGTACTTTTTTTGTTAAGTGCATGAATAGGCCACTTTTCATGCATCTGAAAGAAATAGGAAATTCGAGAAAAAATTACTTCCTTGGGAAGAAAAAAACTTTTCCTCCGGGAAAAATTTACTCCCGTGGAAAGAAAACATTTTTTTCTCCACGCCTGCACCGAAAGTACCACATTCCCTCCCAGGCGCCTGGAGAGAAATTTGCATTTTCGGTGCTTGTGTAAAGAAAAATAGTATACGCATCACGGGAGGAAAATTGAACAGCCTATACCTCGTGTTTGCGACCCTTGCCTTCGGCTCGGGTGACAATTTACACGAGATATGGACTGTTCAAGTTTTTTCCTTCCTAGGCACGTAATGTAATTTCTCCCTAGGGAGAGAAAACATTTTTCCTCCCGCTGCTAAGAAAAACTCGATTTTCCATTCATTTTACATGCATGGAAAGTGGCCTTTTTCATGCACGTATCATAGAAAATCCTGACTAAATCAGTTCAATTCATCTGAACTCTCGCGTCGAAGCGCGGCGAAATAAATATACACTCGTATCAAGATTTAATCACAATGACGTAATTTAACAATTTTAGGTCGCAACAGCGGCGTTTCGAATTGAAAGCGCGATTGAATTTCGCTATGGTCTCTAGTCACTCTAGATCTTGGATCATAAATTACTATCGCAAATAACTTGACGTAATCGCGCTACCATGAATTCGTACGACAAAGCGCGCTATTACTCGACGATTGATTAGCATAGAATTTTTGGAACTCGCTCTACGATGAATGAACACTCTTAAACAAAGCTTAATTTGATTAAATTTAAAAAAAAAACTCATCAAGATAATTTTACATTTTACAAAAAAAAGAAGGAATTTCGCTAAATCACGAAAGGGTACTCGGCACAATTTTTCTCATACGTCGTGTTTCGTTTCATACGTCAAGTACTAGTGCACCATTCACTTGGCCGGCAGCTCCCCGAAGAATTTCTCAGTGTAGTGGCGTGTGCGCTTGTACTCGAAAGAAATAAACAAAGAAATTTCTCTCGTTAATCTAATAAAAGTTATATCGCGGCCCCAACCTCGGTGTCAGCTAGTCGCGTCGGGATCTTGTGTTCTACCGGATCTTGTGGCGCGATATTCGCATCACAAGTACATTTTTATATTCGTATAAACATTATTCTTCATTGATGTTGTGTGTGTGTGTGTGTACGTAAACGCGCATGTAAATATGCGTGCGTGCGTGTGTGTCAAATATTTACTATCAATTTATCTATCAGTCATGTAAGCATGTTTAAGTATATGAATTTATTTTTGTTGCAGCTAAACATTTATCTGACTCGCGGCGACTAAGACTAGTACAGAATTTAATTAACTTAGTTTGCCATCAATTAGAGGTGCCTGACCATCCAACAGTAATGATAATTGAAAGTGTACTGCCTTGGTTATTACTACATTACATTTTACAATAGTAAGTATACATACACACAAGCACACATGCACCCCCTAAATTTTGCCATCGACCACCCTGTACACTTAGACGCCGTCCTCGTATGATTTATTTACCTAGAGACCAAAAACCATGGAGTGCACGCATAATAAAACATGATATGAGTCAAAATATATTAGAGACAACAAAGAAATGCATTTATTTCTTTGTAATTAAAAATGTGAATCTCAACATAGAAGTAAATATTAGAGCGGGCGCCGCGGCTTCGTCTGCTTCTCAAACTCGCCTTCGTGGTGCTACCGCGCCACTTGATAACGAAATCACTCTACTGCTCTGCTTTTACAAATATCACTACACTTTTTTTTTTCAGGATCATTGCTATAACCCAAAGACACTACACTTATTTTCACATATTCGAATAAAATTTATTAAAATATTAGCTGCTTTTATGTATTTAGATATCAGCTGTGTTTACTCAGTGTAAAATACATTCCAGGACTATATCAGCTGTGTTTTGAAATATTTGCTGTCTGCTAGCAGAACAGCAGAACGGTTGCTCTGTCCTTCTCCGACACATTGATTCTTACCTTCCTATAGGTGGCACGCGGGCGCGTGATATTTGAATTTAAATAAATGTCTCTACGCTTCTATCGGAGCCTTACATAAGAAGCAAAACTAGAAATTTATCTCGAAAAAACGTAAAAAAATCTAATGAATACGCACAAATTTATTTACTAAAATACATACGCCGAGTATTATATACGTATATACAACGGTAAAAAAATAGTATTTTTCACATTTATAATGAAAATTTCTTTTAGATTAAATTTATAAAACTTAAAATCAAAATTAAAAGTCGTATTAGACAAATGAATAATACGCAATTTTACGAAAAAATGGTCAAAATTTTGATAAACGGGTTTCAGGAGCGTGTTTTACGGAAAATTTCCTGTCAAAATAAGCAATAAAAAAAATCGATTTTTTCGAAGTTTAAAGGTGTTGTATCCTCTTAAGCTATCAAATTTTGTTTTCTAATCCTGTATACTAGCATTATATATTACCTTAATCCCTTTTTTTCAGTTGTTTATGATACCAGTTAGTTTCAAAGATATTAAGCTTCAAAATTTTGTTCCTTATCCTGTATACTTTGCATAATTGAAAACTGCATCGCTTATATCTCAGCTTTTATTTAATAGATTTTCATATACACTTGTGGCTGTTTTGACTGATTGCTTGTTTTTTTTTTCTGTCTTTGTCAATTCGTTAGAAACAAGATTTTCAGATACGCATGTGCGTTTTATCATAGTGATTTTTCGATCACTAGTAATTTTAGATGCGTTCCGCGAACTATTCTAACCATTATAACTCAGAAACTAAATGTTCAACTTTTCTTTAAAACATGATGATTATCGAATGTTATTATAACTATAGACTACATTAATATTAAGTCATTTCATGGAGCATATCCAGAGAAAAATGGGAAGGAGGAATTTTAACTCTATCGTGCAGTTCATTTTTCTATTTGTTTCTCTTTGGCAATCGGCGCGCGTTATCGTAACGAATGTCAATTCTCGCGTACGGCGCCCACGTATACCTCCTCTGTGTGTGTGTGTGTGTCTGTTTCTTAGCTTTTACTAAGTGAATTTTAGGCCACTATGTCTCATTTTCTTTGTTTTTACTAAAACATTGTAGGAATAAAGTACGTTTTTACATTTTTTTTAACTTGTCTTTTTTTATAGCGAATTTTAGTTTTGAGAGTTCAGTTTTTTCTGATAAAGTTATAAAAAAAATTAATTAAAGTAAATTTCTTGATTTTTACCTTGAAGAAAATAAAATTACCTATCTTTTTACCGCGGAAAATTTATATTATCATTCGTAACGATCTTATTATACACCATAAAGCGCAATTTATTGAAATTGTTTTCACTCGAATACTAAATGTCGAACCTTTCTGAAAATTAACATCACTATTGAAGACCATTAGAACTATGCACCACTTCAATTTTGAGTCATTTTATGAGGCAGATCCGTTGAAAAAAACAAAAACTGATAAAAGTCGTTTTTCTATGAAACGCGATAACTGGGGTAAAAATGCAATAATCAAGTTCAAATTTTGGATTTAGTTAGCATTATAAAGCACTATGATCCCTTGCTTTGGGCTGTTTATAAAACCAGTTTCAAAGATATTAAGGTTCAAAAATTTCGTTTTTACCCTGTATACTCTGTTTAACTGAAAACTCAGTTTGTATAAAATGATTTTTAATCTACCTAGGCTTGTTTTTTCTGTTTTTATTTTTATTAATTCATGAAAAACAAGATTTCCAGTCTTGCATGTACGTTTCTGTCATGGCAATCTTTTGTTTAACAACCATTAATTGATTATAGCTAGGCTAGTGAGAGAGAAAGAAATTATACTTTCGAATTGGATTCGAATCATCGTCATTGCGACCTAGAATTATTTAATTGCGTTTTGTGTCGAAAACCTTTTTGTTCTATAATGATGACGTTATTGTGATTATATCTCAATACAAGTGTGTATTTATTGCGTCGTGTTTTGGCGCGAGGATTTCGACGGTTGTTAAGTGTTTACCTAGCCCTGTAATTATAATTGTATTGCACTTACTCTGTGTAGTATTAACAGGTTGGTTTCCGCTCTACTCCAGCTGCTGGGGCAGCTCGTAATTATGTTGATACGTCACAAGACATGGCACCCCCGCAACTAGCTGCTTGCCTATTATTACAATAGCAACTTAATTAGAGAATAGAGTTGCAAACAAATTTGATTTGAAAACCTTTTAATTTTCATAAAATTCTAGAATATTTGATTTAATTTCTAAAGTAGTTGTTTCTACTTGTATAATTATTTTTGTCTAATTTATTATAAACTTATATGAATACTTTAGAATTTTATTTACATTATTATTATTAAATCACTTATTCTTAGTGGTTACCTATAACTTCAATTAAAATAACCTTAGTTTATTTTAAATTATAAATGAAGTTTATGCTGTACACTAATCTATTACCTACGATCCTAGCAATTTAAACATATCAAACATTAGTATAGATATCAAATTGTTTACGTAGAACAACAGTAAAGGGTTTGAATATTTATCAATTATAATTACAACTGCATATTCTAAAATGGCTTCAATAAAAATAATTTTATATTAGATTCTGGTTTAGATTTTACTTTTGATTTTATGGGTTGATTTTTATAGGTCTTTGAATTGGGTGAATGAATAAGAATAGGTGGGGCTATTTTTTCCTTCGGACTAATAAGATTTTTCACCACTATTTCTTGTAGCTGTATATCTTAAGAATTCATCGTTGGTGTCTGCCTTTTATTGTCGTTTATCATCGTATCCTTGCTTTTCATTACGATTAATAAATGTGTAATAAAGCTGAATATAGCACCAAGTAGATGAAGCCTCTACCCGTACATCGCATGTAATGTATACCCTCGTATTATAATATCAATTGCCAATTTACAGATATGGAGTATAATAAATATCATTATTGTTGGTGAGATAATTAATCCAAATTTAACCACCTTATCCATAAATCGATTTCATGTGATTTCAGCGATGTTCATTAACGTATTTTCGGTTAATAGATTGGCTATTAAGCTTCCTTAAATTGTTTCTTTACCTTTCATTTCTCTTGCTATCGTGTTAAGTAAGGATGCTCCTTCTATCGGAAACATTATATGTTGCTGTAGTTTTTTAATATCTTCTTGTGAATAAATTCTACTAGTTGCCAATGAATTCAATTGTTCTGGTGGTCATGCAATTTTGGTTGATTTTTTCAAAGTCTTAATGATGTTATTACTTTTTCTTGGCGCAGGCATGAGTTTTATCAAATCATCTCTAATTTTAAAATATTGAGGTACGATAGAGTTGCAGATTATCTGCGTAGCTTTCATTAACAGTATATAGGTTTTTGGCGTGAGGAACATTGTTTTGTTTCCTGATGAGACTGTCAGTTGTGTATAACAATAATCAGTATGATGAATCTTTACTTCTGCTGGCTTGCACTTAATTATGTGTATAGCCTTACCTGCTAGTCTGGCAATATACCAAGGTTTTTGCATAATGTTATAGGCAAATTTATCGGGTGAAATGGATGCGAGAGATAAGGAATTCTGAATCACTTTTCTTTCTAATTCACATTCTTTTTTAGGATATTTAAATATAAATTTCTAAATTGACCCCTAAAATGTTTTTCTACGTACAAAAAAATGCCAACATGGCGGCCACGAGTGCGGGCCACGTGTTAAGGCCAGGAAATAAATCGTTCGCGTGTCATACTAAAAAGAAAAGTGGAATTGTTGTGTGTATTTTCTGTGATAATATATACCACACGAGTTGTTTTGAGAGAATTGATAAAGTAAAAACCCTAAGTGATGTGTTTATTATCTGCCCAAACCACGAGGATGCCAACATAACCACAAACGTAACTCAAGATCTCCTAGCAAAGAAGTGAAAACCGTATTAGCTCAACTTAAGAAAACTACAATAAGTGAAATTAAGAATCAAATACTAAATGAACTCAATGATAGTAAATTGGGAATGAATCTGAAAGTGAGGATGAAAAACTAAGAATGTAAAATGCATTACTAAAAGAACTAATCAGCGAATTGAAAGAGAAGAACCAACTCTTAAGAGAAAAGATTAATACGGATAAATCTATCATTCCAACGCTAAGAACAAAAAGTTTTACTGAAATAACAGCAGCTAATGAAAAAAGAGTTCAAAAACGTGTACCAAAAATTATTGTCAAAAAAATGAATAAAGAGGACAAATTAGAAAAAATTACGGATAGAGTAAATCATTATTTAATTAAAGACAAAACAATTCAAACAAAAAGAGTAATAAAAAAAATGAAGAGGAATTAATAATTAGCTGCAAAGACGAAGAAAGTGCTGACAAAGCGATAAAAGCACTAAACAAGCTGAATAGCATATGCAACGTACAGAAAGAAGAAATGCTGAATCCGAAAGTAAGAGTTGTTGGCATAAATAATTTTGAAAATCTAGGAAACGACGCCTTAGAATCTGATACCAATACTAGAAATTTCAACGAAACGAAGAAAAAGAGTTCAGTCCTATACACATACAAAAATCTTGGAACTAACCTCCAAACGCTCATCCTGGAGGTAACCGATGAAATCTACAAGAACATCAGAGAAAACAATAACAGAGTTTTCATAGGGCATCAAAGCTGCAGAGTCTTTGATCACATTAGTGTAAAACCTTGTTTTAAGTGTGGCAGATACGGTCATAAAGGAACAAATTGCCGGAATGATGTAACATGCCTAAAATGTTCTGGAAACCACCAATCAAATGAGTGTCCAACAAATAACTGTAAATGCCCAAACTGTCTACATAGTAATAACAACTATAATACAAGTATTAACATTTAAAATAGGCAAAAGTGGGAGGATAACCCTGGTTGTGAATAAACTTCTCTCAAACAGCAATTATATAAAAATAACCGGGAACGTTTCGTCCCTGGTGGGGACCTCCTCAAACCTTTATTAACAGAAAATAAAATAATGTACATCAGTCATAATATAATATAAAATACACTTGGATGTCAGTTGCTTAACAAAACAATAAAAAACTAGTCATACCATATTAAATAAATAAACAAAAATATTGCATAAGAGACGAATAAGTCTCACTCGTCATACATGTTATCAGTCGGCTGTCGCATAACTCATATGGCACAGCTCAACTATAATACAAAATACAATACAGAACACTTAGCATTTGACAGTCACGAAGGCGAAGTGTTAAAATCTAAAATAAGGAAAATGATTGAAACAACGGACTACAGTGTATTCCCTATCATTCCAAGATACCTCGGTAAAATAGAACAACAACATTACCAGACGACGACAACACTATCAGCTGCATTATCGACTACAAGTCTGCATAGCATAAACTCAGGAATAGTGAGCAAAAGGAACAACAAAGCGCATAATGGAAGACATTGACTGTATTGAAATAAGTAATAGTGAATTAGAATATAATAACATACGGACCCTCAATAAAACTCTTAATGATGATAACACTAAAAACTTAATATTATGTATAAATGTAAGAAGTCTAAATGCAAATTTTGAGAAATTTGAGACTTTTATTGAGCGACTAGCTAGGAAGCCAGTGATTGTAGTGTGCACGGAGACATGGAAGCTAAAATATCCAGAGTACTTTCACCTAGGAGGTTATAAGAGTTATTACAATAATAGTGTAATCAATAAATCTGACGGGGTAATGCTTTATATAAAGAATAACATATTTGAAAGTACTAGTATAGATGAGATAGATAGACTAAAAATAATAAACATAAATATAAAATTAAAAACTGGTGAACCCTTTAAAGTCTCCGCGATCTACAGATCACATGACTTACCAAAAACAGAATTTATCCATAGCATTAAAAAATTCATGTTATCACAGAGAAAGATAAAAAATCATTGTATAGTGGGTGATTTCAATGTGGATATACTGGGCGGTAATTTTAGTACGAAAGACATATGCGAAAAAACATTTAGCCAGGAATATATAAATAATTTTTTGGAATTCAAATATAGTTCTTGTTTCACAACGATAACTAGACCCTCCACCAACAATGATGGGGGTACATGCATAGATAACTTCTTTGTTAAGTCAAATAACATTTTAATAGATTCATAGAAGTTAACAAATCCTTTCAATGATCACTACCCTCTGATGATAAATATTAAACAAGAAACTGCACAGATAAATGACCATACAGTTTCGAAACGTATTTCTAACAAAAAACTAAGGAGAGAGGCTAGTATAATTGATTGGAACTCTATCTTGAGCATAGATAACCCAGATTATGCTATAGAATATTTAATAGAAATAATACAACACTGTGTTGATAAAGCTACTATTACAAACAAAGCAAACAAAAACAAAAAGAAAGATTCTGTACCACGCAAAAACTGGATAACAAGTGCGATATTAATCTCTTGCAAAAAAAAGAAAACTTGTATAATTTAATGAAGAGCAAACCAACGTGTCAAATTTTGAAACAGGACTACATTAATTATTCAAAAATATTAAATAAAGTCATCAAAGATGCTAAGATAAAATACGATCGCGAAACCATAGAGCGAAACAGTGATAATCCAAAGAAACTGTGGAAAACAATTAAGGCTAAGTTAGGTAAATCAACTGTACAATAAAAGGAACAAATTGAATATATATATATATATATATATATATATATATATATATATATATATATATATATATATATATATATATATATATATATATATATATATATTATATATATATATATATATATATATATATATATATATATATATATATATATATATATATATATATATATATATATATATATATATATATATATATATATATATATATATATATATATATATATATATATATATATATATATATATATATATATATATATATATATATATATATATATATATATATATATATATATATATATATGACAATAACGTAAAGCTTGATAATAAGGCGGAAATAGCAAACACTTTGAATGAGTATTTCTGTACAATAGGAGTAACATTAAGTAATCATATTGTCGCACTGGACGAAAATGAGGTAAAACTTCCAATCAGTAATAATCAATCAATGTTCATCAGACCTACGAATGCTATAGAGATACATGAAGTAATATGCTCCATGAAAAAAAAAGCAGATGGAGTGGATGATATAAGTTTAGCTACCCTTCAAACTATAGCAGATTACATTCTTTCACCATTGGAATACATCTATAACTTATGCATGGAGAAATCAGTATGGCCTTCAGCCCTCTTGAGGGCTGAAGTTATACCTATTTATAAAGCTGGGGTTAAGACTCTGATGTCTAACTACCGGCCGATATCCCACATTTCAAACATTGCGAAAATCCTTGAAAGAATAATTTTTATTAGGCTCTACAATTTTATGGAAATACATAATATAATATCAGACAAACAATTTGGTTTTATTAGTAATAAAGGCACCACAGATTGTCTAAATTATATAACAAACTTAATTTACAACAATTTGGATAAAAGCAAACCTCTGATAACTGCTTTTTTAGACCTATCCAAGGCTTTTGATACGGTAAACCACAAAATTCTGCTTAAAAAATTAGAACGATATGGTGTAAGAGGGACTGCTTTAGATTTATTTATCAGCTATCTCGACAATAGGAAACAAAGAGTAAAAATTCCTAATTGTATGAGTGAAGATAAAACCTAACAACGGAGTTCCTCAAGGAACTATACTAGGACCGTTACTATTTATAATATACGTGAATGATCTACTGAAAGATATGCCAAATGATTCTATCCTGTCTGTGTAATTATTGATTAAATGTATTATTAATAAGTATTTTGTTAATCATTAAAAAGTTTTATCATCGTTATTTGGGTATTCAAATTCAAAACTTTATTCAATTGCGTGTATTTTTGCAATGAATATTAGTAGCTAGAAAAGACAAATAAACAGAATCATGAGTAACAATTTTTACAACAACAGTATGAAAGAGCTGGAAAGGTGGGGAGCACAACGAGTATGCAAAGTACATACTTGTTTTGTTTTGCTACTTTTCTTTCTTGTTTAGTTTTAGGTTAGTTTTTAAGCTTTTCTTTATACCATTTCCTATGTACAGGTAATTTTATTTACCTCTATAGGATGCCTTCTAATGGCATTGTAAGTGGTTTGATAAATAAATAAATAAAATACAAAATTTGAGTTTATATATGTAAAAAGATCAAAATTAACTAAAGGCCTTTTATTAAGCATATTCTAAAAATAATAACTGATTATTAATTTATTCGCAAATGAACAATCTCGAGTAGGTGAGCTATATGGGTACGGCCGCATACGCGTACGGCCGGAGGGGATACGCCCGCTGGCGGATACGGACTTACCCAAGTCACCCGGACCTCGAATCACCCAACTCACCCCTATGAGGCCATTGCAGCGGCGCAGGCCGCTGCGGCCGTCGGTCGCCCAAGCGCACTGCTACATGTACCCTCTGCGGAGCTACTTCGCTTGCAGGTTGCGCGACGCCACCTAGCGGGATAGCCTACGCTGTGTGGTGGGAGATGTGCGGAGCAGCAGAGTTGTACGTGCACTGTGACTGTACAGTTGACTCTGACTGCGATATCTAGCTGATCGAGATAGGAGACTAGCTTCTGTAGGAAGCGGAAGCTAATCTCGCTTCCATCCACAAACTTCGTGAAGAAGATGTAGTGATCCTTGTTTATGGGAATGAGGTTGACGCGTCCCTTAAAGTTTACAGTAGTATCGAACTCTTTAATAATAAAATGGGAGTCGTATCGGTAGGGTGTGGAAGATGACCGGGATGAAGCGGGAATCCTTGAAGTTGATGTTGCATCCCTGGTGGCCAGCTTCCCGGTAAAGTCTTGTCAGATGAAAGTGGTCGCGCATCTTTGTCTACTGCTCGGAGAATGGCTTTTTACAGATATGACATGAGGTAGCTTGTTAAAACTGGCATTCCTCAGCCTCTGTGAGCGCTAACGGTTTAGGCGCAAACCTTCTCCATCTTGGATTTCAGAGTTTCAAGCTCAGCCACAAACCACTGTAGCTTCGATAACCAGAGTGCTCATCGTTAAAGCTACTTTTCACATAGAGCCCATGCTGTAAGCTTGGTGCTCTTGGTAAGCATACTTATTTTGCGTAGGCTTCAAGAGACACTCAAAGTTAAGATAGATGATGTAGGGAACACACTCACTATGCTTGAAATTCTTAAATTTGTCTTAGTCACATGGCACGGTGATACTTCATAGCACTCACTCCTCTTCTTTAAGATGTAGCGATTCACTGAGATGTTGTTCTACCTCTCGAACTTGTTGATGTCCTTGGGTTGCACTGGAAAGCCGGAGGACACAATGCAGATAAGATGGTCCATTTAAAACACTCACTGTCCTTGTTCTGCACGTTCACACAAGCTTGCTTCTTCTTAATAACTTCTAGTAGTTCGATGTATGAGCTCCCCTTTATGGGTTTGAACTTGTTTATATTCACTGTTAGACTCAGGATTTGACGGAGACTCCAGCCGGAATCCTTCTCCTGGAATTCTTCCATTCCAGTCTAGACAGGTCGCTGCACGTTTCCTTCGAACCACTCTTGTTATGTCCGGAGACCAAAAGGACAATAAAAGGTGGACACACAGGAGTAGATGTATGTAATGTAGCTTTATTATAAGAAGTATGGCTTGGTCACATGCTTACACTCGGGGTGCTCGCAGTGGTCTGGCCACATGCCAGTCGGGGGCTATATATGAAGCCGCAGTCGTCGCGTTAGATGGCGCCACTTACTTACATGCACACTGTGCTAGATGCAACATTCATCCACACTTAATACAGGATTATACTCCATTTATAAGTTTAAACGCTGTGGAGCTTTACATACTTGAGTTGACCGTCTAGGTTCAATCAGTACCGCTTTATTCACATCTTAGAGACTCGGCGTTTGTGTCTGCGATTACAATTTTCAGTGCGAGTGGCTCGGTAGATTGTATGTTCGGCTGATCGTGTTTCTCTGACGCATCCGCATGCGCTTGCTCTGTGGATGCTGGTATCGCCGGAAGTCTGTCTACAGGCGGGAGATTTTGCGCGCTTACTGTTCCATTTTCCATTTGTATTGTTTTGTCATTAGTGATAATCGGCGATGGCGATTTCTCTTCGCGGTTTCGTAATCTACGCGTCTACTCCAAATTCTACTATCGTCTAGTTTTACATTGTACATTACAGAACTTGTTTTATCGATTACTTCTGCTTTGCGCTACTGATTACTGATTACATCTTTTGCCATAACAGCATCTCTACTAACAAAATCTTTTGTGCGATTTCCTTTAAAATACAAATTTTGTTTAATTTGATTCTTCTTTACTTTGGCTCGCACGCTGGCATCTATAGTGCCTAATCTCGTTTTCAATTCGCAGATACGCAGGTGAACAACCTGTAGTGCAATGAGGCGATGCACGATATAAAAACAAATACTCATACAACGCATCATGCTGTGACATTCTTTTACTCAGTAGCTTAAACTTAGCTTTGAAAGTTTGTATTGCATTCTCGGCTACATCGTTCGAATCGGGGTGATATGGAGCAGTTCGGAGGTGCTGAATATTGTTTCTTTGTAAAAAGACCTTGAACTCTTCGGACGCAAATGTAGGTCCGTTGTCTGACACAATTACCCCGGGCAACCCCCATACACTAACATACTCCTTCAACACTTTAATATTGGTACTAGCCGTAATGTTTTGTAATTCACGAATAGCCACCTACTTTGAAAAGGCATCCGTGATGACTATATACATATATCCGTTGATCGGACCACAGAAATTAATATGAATGCGTTGGTTAGGAGCGTCGGGCCATTTCCATACATGCAATACGGCATGTGGTGGATCATTACTGTACTGTAAACATAAATCACATGACTTTGTTATACTCTCAATTGCTTTGTCAATTCTGGGCCACCAGACGTGTGATCTAGCAAACGCTTTCATTTTTACAATCCCCATGTGGGCTTCATGCAATTCCTTCAGAATTGTGTGCTGATACTCGTCGGGAATAACTAATTGATGCCCCCACAGAATACAATCATTTTCGATAGTTAATTCGAGTTATCTATTTTTAAATTGTTGCAATTATTCGTGTACCTTTGTAGGCCACCGTTGCTTTAAAAATGTTCGACCTCGTTTGAGTACTGGATCTTTCACTGTTTCGCTGCGCACAATATCAATATTGATCCAATCAGCTTCGTCAGTTACGAAATTTAAAAAACTATAATCCGCAACCTCGTTTTTTTTTACATGTATTAATATTTTGTACGAACACTCTCGATAATGCATCAGCTGGTCCATTTTTTGACCCTTTGATGTGTTTAATCTCGAAATCGTACCCTGATAGAAAGACTGCCCAGCGTTGCACACGACACGCTGTCATTTGAGATATGTCCTTCTTTTTACAAAAAATATACGATAACGATTTATGATCAGTCTTTAGCACGAAATTACGCCCATATACGCACTGGTGAAAGGATATTACCCCGAAAACTAATGCTAATGCTATACGATCGAGCTGAGAGTAATTTTTTTCCGCCGCATTTAGTGCTCTAGATGCGTACGCCACTGTTTTCACCTTGCCATCTGGAAAAATGCGCGAAAGCACTGCTCCAAGGCCATATGGAGAGGCATCACAAGTAATTTTCATAGGTGAATCCAAATTATAATGCACGAGTACATCATGTGAGATCAGTTTTTTCTTTGCCTCTTCAAATGCCTTTTCTCGCTCTGGAGTCCAGTGCCACTCTTCTCTTTTCTCAGTAACTCGTATAACGGGCTCAATAAGATAGCATAATTTTTTATAAATCTAGCATTATACGTGAGAGCGCCAATAAAATATTGCAGTTCTTTTACATTCGACGGAGCTTTCATATTGATGATTGCATCAATTTTACTCCTCGCGACCCTTAACCCGTTTTCGTCTAACTGGTCTCCTAAGAATTGAACTCAATTCTTTGCAAATTCACATTTTGCTGTCTTAAGTGTTAATTCACTTTCTTGAAAACGACTTAAAACTGCTTGATGTCCCTGATACGAAAACATCGTCGAAATACGTTGCTACGCCCTCAATTCCACTTAAAACTTTCTCCATTTTCCTCTGAAATAATCCAGGAGCTGACGCTCTCCCGTATGGTAGTCGGTTATATTATATATTATATCGGTACAGACTCTTATGTGTCGTTATTGTAGTCAAGTTTTTTGACTGTTCATCGAGTTCGATTTGCTGATAATGCCGATCGAACCGAATTTGGCCATTGGATTTTAGCACGGGCATAATTGGTGTAGACCAATCGCTACTTTCAATCGGCTGGATGATTCGTTCTCTAACCTATCAATTTCGTCCTCTTGTTTTTTACGCAATGCGAATGGCACTGTATGTGCTTTACAAAATACCGGTACCGTATCTGGTTTCAAATGTAATGTAAATTTACCATTCTTGTACAAACCGATTTCCTTTGAAAACACGTCACTAAATTTACTAACAAGCGTGTCCAATAATCCTTTATCTTCACTTAACGAATTTATACTGGTACTATTTATAACATAACTCCCGTTTTCTGCAATTATTCCTAATTCTCGCAACCACTCTCGACCCATTATCGGACTTATCGCGTTCCCGGTCATAATAAAAAGTTCAAGCTCTCTTTCTTTTCCTAGTCGTTTTACTTTCGCACGAAGTACGCCTCGCGGAACTAACTTCTGCTCATGATAAGCTTTAAAAACACGTTTGGTACTCAACAATGTACATTTGTGTAGGTTATGACGCTCGCTATACATTTTCTCGGAAATTGCTGAAACGCAACGGCTTATTCTAAACCACGACATTTAAGTACAACGGTTCGCTATTTTTGTTTACACTTTTAGCTACAGCAGTAGCCCCCTCGGTAACCGCATATACAAAGTCGAATTCCTGTACTAACGCGTCTACTCCGCTCGCGTCAACTCCGCTTGCCTCTTCCAGGAACCATTGTCTCTCGCCGCTAGTTTTCTTCGCGCGCGGTTTACCTTGTTTTCCCGGAACCGTCGACTTCTTGCTTCTGCACATGTTCTGTAGATGTCCGATATTGCCGCACCCCTTACACTTGAAATCCTTGAAGTGGCACTCTGCTTTCTGATGATTGGTCCGTCTACAACAGAAACAGACTTTCCGCTTTGTTCTTTTGGCGGTCTTCTTTCAGCTTGTCTTCTACCCTTCACGTAGTTGACCGTGTCTGTTTCGACTTTCGACTGCATTCTCGCGGCATCTTTACTTGCCGCTTCCATGGATTGAGCAATTTCATACGCTTTTTGGTACGGCAGATCTTTTTCTCCTAACAGTCTTTTTTTGTAACCTCGCTCGCGATTCCCCACACAAATTGGTCGCGTAAGCTGTTCTCTAGTCCTGCCCCAAAATCACAATATTTAGACAAACTTTTGAGGTTTGCCAAATACGTTTTTACGTCTTCACCTTGCTGTTGTCTGCAATCTTTAAACTTATAACGTTCCATTATCACACACGGAGTGGGCTGCAAGTGATCTTTCATGATCTTTTCTAGTTGACTCAGTGGCAATGTCACAGGTAGCACCAGTAAGCACAAATTTCGCAGAAGCTCGTATGCTTCTTTACCCATGTTTCACAAATCTGGTATCTATTCCAAGAGCGCATGATCTGTTAAACTATGAAGAAGCAGCTTCAGGGTGCCTGCTATGTAGTAAACCTGACATTCGAATTCTTTTCTCAGCTAAGTTATGAAAAAGCAGTTTAAGCGTGCCTGCTTACGAGTAAGGTTTACATTCGACTTCTTCTACGTCTACCAAACCTTCTACATATCATGAGCTAGGTACTGTGGCATTATTCACCAAGCTACAGATATCAGCAGTGCTTTCGTACATTGATAATTAACATTTTTAGTGTGAAATTTTAAAATTAGAGCATTATTTCACATGCTTTTAAGTGTGCAGGTTTAAAACTTAATAACCGGCACCTTGTTATCAGTTTCACTATATTAGAAAAGTTTGGTAGCCATTCTAAGACCGGATGGTCTGCTGAGCTATGAAAAAGCAGTTTTTGCGTGCCTGCTTTGGAGTAAAGGAGACATCTGACTATGTATCTTTTCTACAAAACTTTTGGAGTATCATGAGCCATGTACTGAAGTGTCTTTTATCAATTTACAGATGTCAGCAGTGCTTTACTGTAGAGTCTGTTTCGCCTTGTCCTTCCCTTCTATTCTCTGCGACGCTGTGACTCCCAACACAGGTGCGCAACACCTAGAGCCTCGCATGCGCTAGGATTTTTCTTAAACGTAGGATTTAGCGCGATCGTCACATTTGGGAGAACGCTAGAGAGAGGGGAAAATAATCACACACAATGGTTATAGTTTATTGCACTTGTATTTCGCCCAGCCCTCCCCTACAACGCGGTGGCTGTAGTGCCTCCCGCGCACAATTTAGCCACGCAGGGCTTATGCTGGCACGCTCACACACGAGCCGCGCTCGCGCAGCAGACGGCAGGCCCCAGGCTCAGGCCCAGGTTCAGTCTGCTGACGCCTCTCTCTCTCTCTCTCTCTCTCTCTCTCTCTCTCTCTCTCTCTCTCGCTGCTTTCGGCCCTCTCTCCCTCTTTCACTCTTTAACTCGTTCTCTTTTTGAAGCTCCTGGTGGTCGTCGGTGTTCCTGTCGACGTCTCCTGGGGCTTCTCTTAGACCTGATGGCGGCTAGGGTTCTCGGCTCTTCCACGCCGAGGCTGCTGGCTGCTTGGGTCCTCTAGATGGTGATGGAGGGCAGGCTGGCTTCCTTCCTCGTAAATCGAGATAGTCGCTAGCTCGTTCGGGCCTTGGCACTTCTTAGTGCCAACGCGCTCCACTTATAACACACTCTCACTCTCGCGCACTCTCGCACACTCGGGAGACTCTCCCAATTCTCCTCTAATCGTCGAGCTGGTGTCGACGAGCAAAGGAGAACTCGTAACTCTCACAAACATCGACGTGCTTCGTCGACAGTCAGGAGAGAACTGGCGGATTTCGACGGTTTGCAACGTCGCATCTCACATTTCTAACGTTTTTGAAAATGGTCCTTACGTAATTGTTTACTGCGCATCAGCTATCCTTCGACGTTAGCATAGATGTCATCATTGACTTAAGGGTCACGCTAGTCTGAAGGTAACGCTCGAGTTCTTCTCGTTCCATTTCGTATCGCGAACAGTTACAGAAGACATGCTCCGCATCTTCGTTTGCTTCCAAACATACTGGGCAATTTGTATTATCCTCTTTCTTGAAGCGGTGTAGGTAGGCTCGAAAGCACCCATGTCCGCTCGAAAACTGCGTAAGGTCGTATTCACTTCCCCGTGTTGTCTATTGGTCCAGCCAACAATACGTGCTATGAGGCGGTGCGTCCATCGCCCCTTTCCACTAAAGTCTCATCGTCTTTACCACTCAGCTAGGGTTTGTTCCTTTGTGGATTTCCAAACTTCCTTTTGAGTATTGTCACCACGCCGGCTTTCTTCGTATGTATTGTTTCGTTTTGTTGCTAGAAAGTCAATAGGCGGCATACTTGAACTGACGCACACTGCATCTTCTGATGAACGCTATCTGAGCTGGTACCTGTATTACTGCAATCTGCGTGTCACCGTACGTCTTTTGCAGAGATCTTATCGTAGAGACTTCTATGATGTTCTCTTCGCCAATTTCCTTCTGTAGTGCTTCTAGTACCTCCTCTTTTGAGGTAAGCATGTCCAGACCTCTTACTTCAATTTTTTCTTCTTCCTGGAGTGCTTTTATTGATGCGTCTTCCTCTAGTACCGCTTTAACTGCTTCTTCGAAGTCCGAGATTTTGACTTCTTTTGCGCGATTAAGCTCTATCAGAAGATCGCCTGCTACTGTTCTGCGTATTTTATTTACGCTATTCCCTAGTGTGTTAAGTGACGGAGCCGCTTTCATTTTGGATAAAATGTCTGCATAACTCTTTTCTTCTACAGCCTTGATGATCAAAGCATCCGGTCTAGGAGGTCTTGCCCACTTCTGCTCATTCTCGCTGGCCCTGTTCTAATTTGTAACGCTAGGGACACTTTTATCCTCTTTGCTTGACTTTTTCTCCTTTTTCTTTGTCTTTCTTGTGACGTATTCTTGCCACGCTGTCTTTTTAGGTTGATTATTTACTCCTTTGTTTCCCCCATTTCCATCCTGTGGAGTAGTTGTGGCTTCCTCTGTTGTACCCACCTTCCGAGATCTGAGACTCGGAGTTGTCTGGGTTTCCCTCCCCTGAGTCCCCGGGCTTGCCATTACTGTAAGTTATCTTCTGCAATGCAGAGATTCTTATAGCTCGCACTTATGATTCGGGCAAGATCTTTAATTTGCTTGTGCACATTGTGCCTGTCCCTGACATAATCTATCAGTTCATCGTTTCTGCTGCCAAGGCGATCCAAGTGCGCATTCCTTTACGTTATTCATGCCGCTCTCTTATTCCTGTCTGCATCAACCTCCATTTCTATATCACCTGCGTCTATACATGCAGCAGGGGTCAGGTAATAAACCTCTGCGGCTTGTAAGTGAGTTTGCCCCCCCCCCCCCCCCCCCAAACTCCATGGGGCTAGCGTCGACTACCGGGGCTTTCACCCGATCGGAATCGACGGCGGGACTGGGCACTGTGGCTTGACCCGCTTGGGGTAGTAATGTTATTAACTCACTATCCTTGTTTGATTTATCTTCGGTTTTTTCCCTAGCCTGTTTGGTCCGCGGAGCATATTTTATTTCTGCTCTACCCTTCGGCCGGTTGAGGAGACCTCGTCGCGCCAATGAGCATTCCCCTATCCGCCACACAGGGAACGCGCCATATACGGGGTATCGGCATCCCCGCGCGGATGTATATACAGGTGTGTGAATATGTATGCGTGTGCAAATCATTTTCCAAAAAGCTATTGAAACGCTTCATGAAAATACGCACAATGTCGGACTCTTAATTAAGTGAATCAGCTAAGTTTCTTGGAATCGCTTTCGACTATAAGCACTCGTTCTAGACTCACATAGAAGCAATCCAAAAAAATGCTCTTAAGCCTTAAATGTCGTCAAATTTCTTACCAGATCTCACTTTAGATCTGATCCCTCTACCCTGCAACTGCTTTATATATCTCTCCAGAAACCAAACCCAAATTGTCGAACTCGAAAAACTACAGTACTCTGTAATCCGTGCTGTACTAGGATATCGCATAACCACACCGACAAATATTCTTCTTACCGAATCGAAACTTCCCCTCATTATCAAACGTGCCAAACATCTATTTAATTGTTATATCGCCAAAACTTTATCAAACCAAGGATCTGATAGCTAATGAAATAAAAGACAGCACCTTAACAGTGTTTACAGACGGCAGTCTTTCTCGACATGAAGAAAACACGCTGATTGGCGCGGCATGCATATGCCCTGAATTAAGATATTACAAACAACTCCGCTTAAATGGCTGCTCGTCTGTCTACACCGCCGAATGTGCTGCCTTAAGCGACGCTCTCGATATTGCCCTTCAAAACAAAGATAAAAACATTCTCATCTTTTCGGACTCTCTAAGTGTCTTGCAAGCGTTTAAGTCTACCAAAATCTGTATTAAAGCCAACCCGTAAATACTCGACATTGAGCAAAAATTCACTATGTTTAAAAGCAACAGCGAATACTCCATCTCCTTCTGGATTCCATTGCACAAGAGCATATAGGGAATTAAACAGGCCGACACGCTAGCAAAAAGTGCCGCACTTTCAGAGCTCGTCGACATTCAACAGATCCCGTTCTCTGATCTTTTACGCAGTTTTAAAGTTCCAGCTTCAAACAAACTCAAAACATAATTAAAGCTTCCAGCTCTTCTACCAGTAAACAATACTTCCAGTTTTACTTCACTGAAAAACGCAATTCATGGTTCAAACACAAAAAACTCAAACGGTCTCAAATTATTATAATCAACTGAATCAGCAACAACCATTATAATCTCGCAGCGTCACTTTTTAGATGCAATATTGTACCGTCTTCACATTACAAATGCAACACTCACACCGAGGATATCAATCATGTTATATGGAACTGCCCCCTTTACGACGATCAAAGATACAAATTACTTAGCAACTTAAGAAAAAACCACCTTACGCACCCCTTCAACACTGAATCTTTTGTTGCTAACCCGTGCTCGGACGCCTGTGAACACATCCTTTCCTTTATCACCGACTGCGACATACAACTGTAAAAATGCTGTGCAATACTAACTGCGACACTCGATTGTAAAAAATCTATGTACCTTACGCACCATATGTAATGCAAATACTTTTGTATAGCTAAATAAACCTAGTGGCATCTCACTCAGGTCTGATAAAGCTTAATAAATGAAAAAGAATTAAAAAAAAAATCAAATGCAATCACAAATTTATTACCATGAATATAACTCTTAGAAGTTTTTCTGGCATACATAATCGCCAAAGCCTCTTTCTCATTCGTCGCTTATTTCATTTCAGCTGGTTGCAATAATCTAGGTGCATAAGCTATAGGTCTTTCTTTGCCTATTTCACCTTGATAAATAACACATCCTAGGTCATAATTGTACTTGATAAAAGTTAATTATATATATATATATATATATATATATATATATATATATATATATATATAGTGAGGCTATCGCTCGTTTAAAATTACAAAAGATGTTAAAATGACTCTATCGGTCTATACGAGCACAATTAATGTTGAAATAATAGGCTATGACACTGTTTATTCTCAAAATTTGAGATCTTTGAACAGGCATGCATTTCAAAAATAAAATAAAAATCTCGGCGTTTCGTCCCACCGTCAGATTGGACTCCTCAGTAAGGATCTAACGGCTTCCTTAGACGCCTGCCGCCTTGTCAAGTCGCGGTCTTTAAGTAGCTCGAGTCTCCGTTTTCGCTTTCGAGAGAGAGAAAAAAAGAAGACTTAGCCACTTTGAAAGGCATGCCTGTTTTTAATTTTTTATTTAATAGTTTTTATAAAAATATCCTTTTACCACCTCTTTCGTTATTATTTTTTTTACTACACTAGTATTATCCTTCATTAAATGAAATACGTGCGTTTATATCGATAAATGAACCACTATTAACAAGGCAGATTGTAAAATGCACAAAATTAATTGTTTTGAATATTGTGAATTGACCTGGTGTTTAAATTGACACACGTTCAATCACCATGCTGGCACTGCAACCAATGTGAGAATTTTCTTTGAACTCGCGATTATATATTTCTATTTTGCTGATTGCTTTCGCATTTTTTATTTTTATTCATTTCCGTTCATTGACATATAAGTTCATAAATCATAAACCGTATTTTTAAGGTTACAGGGTTTCCGTGATTTTATGTGCTTTTTAAGAAAAGAGTAATCGCTTCTTAAGCTGATCACAGGATAAGTCGCTTTTCAGCGAGCTTTAGGATCAAGAAGATTGACATTTGACCGGTATAGGGAAAAATTGCTACTAAGCAGACTTGAGGAAAGGGTTACACACGTACCAAACAAAACTTGATTTATATGGCTTTTAAAAGCCGTCACTTTTAGCATTTCTTTCTTATTTTTAGATTGCTTTTGTTGTTGCTTTTATTGCATTAATAGATGTTTTATGTTCTTATTAGAACCACAGTTTTTTTTACAAACGTCTAGCATTTGATTGGTACTGGAACCACTGTTAAGTCCTTACCTAGCGCTGTAATGATTATAATTGTATTGCACTTACTTTGTATCGTATTTTACGGGATGGTTTCCGCTCAATACGTCACAAGACGTGACACGGTCAAGCAGATTTAGTCAGGATAGCACATAGCGTGAAGCAACGTAACATTTTCCAGGCAACGCTGATGGTTCTCGCAACTTCACGAAGATTTCCGTGATCACATACCTGATCTTATGCGGGCAAAACAAATGAAAAATGCCCGCTGTGCAGAAAAAAGTTACTTCAGTCCCTCATAATAGGCCAGAAAAACGCAAAAATCGTGCTTGTGTTACAAAAAAATGTACAGACTATCGAGCCAATATCTCTTAGGCGTGCCGATGTATATAGTTGAGCGTTATGCTAAAAGTTCGCACGTATCCCTTTCGTATTTCCAAGATTTTAGAAAAACTAAACGTCCAATCAAAATTTTCCTTGGTATAATGGTTTATTAAACCTAACACTAGAGCGCTACAAGCTTAGTTTTTTTATTACAAGCTTTATTTAAAAAGTTATATGTAATAAAAAAATAGTGTTTTTAGCAACGACATCCCCTTAATTTCACTTTGTGTAAAATAAAACTTTGCGCATGATAATAGTCGAATCTTATTTTTATTACATTTCATTATTATACTAAACGATTATCAATGAAATTATATATTTATAAATGTATATTTTGTATTATTTGTAGTGAAGAAGACAAACATCGTGCAAAGACAGAAAATACTGTAAATATTAATAAACAGCGTATATTGATTAATATGGAATTCGATGACGAAGACGAAGATGTACCTTCTTCTATTACTATATTATTAAAAGCGCATGAATTCCTTGGAAGACATGGCTGGTGCTGTATAAATGAGGGACAGCTTTTAATTTTTATAATGAAACTACTTATACCACAATTTCGATCACCTTTGTACTTGGCAATTAAAGAAAAATTAAGAGAACCCTTAGAACAAGTAATTTATTGTTTATATGGATATCCTGACAAAAATCTTAATAGTAGTAAAATAAAGATAAAACATTACGATGAACATGTCAAAAGTCATGCAAAGCTTACATGGGAAGCATGCGAACTATTATTTGAATTTTATAGGCCAGAGATTTTACCAAGTTTTGAATCAAAACGAGTGGATTCAATTAACGCTGATGTTGCACATTTATTTAAACAAATGTGTAAACTAGTGCCGCAAGGTAGTAATCCTAATCAAATATTAGATGAATTAAATGCCTATTTAGTCGGAAAACGATCAGACTTTCCTTGCATTAGAAATCGACTACACAATAGTCAAATTGGATACATATATTATCTCATAGCTGATTATTATTTTAAAGCTGTTCCTAATCAATCATGGAAAAAAGCTATTACTTATTATAAATTTGATTTATGTTTACATCCAAATGAATTGAATTCTTGGGCTGGACTGGCGATGTCGACAAGTACATTGATGGAAACCTGGCTAAATAATTTTCAACCAAACATGTAAGTATTTTTGGTATTAAAATAACTAAAAATTATTAATTAATATTAATATTAAATAACTATTTATTGCTATTATTATTATTTTTTTTATTTTATGATATTATTATAATTATTCTATGATATTTCATGCTTTCAAATGAATTTTTATTACAGTAACGAAGAAAGGTATTTGAAAGAAGCTAAAATTGCCCAACGTAGTTATGAGCAAGCAATTAATTTAGCTCCATCCCATCTTACCATATGGACAGAATTTGGAAATTTTTTATATACGGTTCATTCATTTTGTTCACGGTTATTGAAACAAGAAAGTGACTCGTTAAGCATGGAAAGATTTAGAACCATCGAAAGTCACAAAGAAGAAATGCTAGAAGAAGCTGAAAAATGTTTTACATCTGCTAATCGCATTTATACAGCTTGTCAGGGCATTGATGAACCTCAAGATGAACGATGGCTTTATCACTATATGTTAGCAAAAATTTCGGAAAAAAAAAATCATGAACCTCTGATTTTTTTAAGTCATTATTCGAAGGTATTTTTTACATAAATTATAGTTAATATTTACAAATCAATTATTTTTGCTATTTTATTCTTAGTTTTTAATCCTTCTGTAGAAGGCTTTGTAATAGTAACTTATGAAAATTATTTATAAACATGTTAGAAATTTGTTTTGAGATAGAAGAAAGCGAAATACAAGGTATTTGAAAATTGTCCGTGCAAGTATGTGTGTGTGTGTTATTTTGTTTCCCTCTCAGAGAAAGAGGTATTAGGGAAAATCTAAGAAAGACCATAGTATGACCTTATTTATGGGGTCGTCAAGACAGCTGCATCCCCTATGTTAGCCGTGTGTCGGATTCACACCGACTAAACCCATCCCTCTTACGGCCAGGTAAAAAAACACCCAGCCGTAAAAAGGAACGCCCTCTTTGCCTTTATCGACCCTCGGTAAAGGTGCCTAGCTCCATCTTCTATGCCCCTTAACCCAGCGGGACTACCGTCAAGCAATGCTTCGGGGGGGGGGGGGGGGGGGGCGAAAGGCTTTCGGCCGCTTCTGGTTGATGTGGTCGTCATCACTATAGTCATCCTTCATTTTCTGCGTCGCACACACACACGTACATACTCAGCCTCTTCGTCTTCTTCTGTCTTCTTCGTCCTTTCTGACTTTGTTGAGAATGTCTGCTGCATAATTGCTGACTGCGCACCATCCTTCCTCTGAAGTCGGCATGGCCGTCATAATCGACTAAGGAGTTACTCTGGTCTGAAGATAACTCTCAAGTTCTTCTCGCTCCTGATGATATCATGATCACTCGTAAAAGACGTGCTCGACATCCTCTGTTGCATCCGAACATAGTAGGCAGTTCGGACGGTCGTCTAGTTTAAACTGATGCAGGTACGCCCGAAAACATCCGTACCCGGTCAAAAACTGCGTGAGGTAGTAGTTAACTTCCCCATGTCTTCTTCCAATCCAGTCTTCTATCCTTGATATAAGGCGATGAGTCCATCGCCCCTTGCCACTAGCGTCCCATCTTGTTTGCCATTTAGCCATCGTCTTCTTTCTTGTGGCATCCCAGATCTCTTTCTGGCTTTTGTCATTCAATCGTCTCCTATCTTCGAATTTTTTCCTTTTTTCCAACGCTAAAAGGCCAATGGGTGGCATACCTGCTATAATGCAGGCAGCATCGTCCGATATTGTACGGTAAGCGGACGTCACTCTGCACTTCACCTATACGCGGTAGTCTACTGTGGTTACACTGGCTAAGAGTAACCTTTGTTTCTGAGTTGGCACTCCTACATTTGGCATCAATCGTGATAGAGCAGCGCTAATATTTGCTGCTTTATCACTAACACTACTTCTCGATGCTGTTTAAAACTTAGTCTTGCATCGACGGTGATGCCCAAGTATTTGATTGTTAGTTGAGAAACGATCCCATGTCCACCCACCGTCAGTGTGATTTCCTCCATCTTCTTCCTACTGGAAATGAGGATAACTTTTGTTTTGTGACTGGCTAATTCCAGACCCGTCTCTGTTAGCAATTCGTGTATTATACGAGTTGACTCTTCAGCTATGTCCTTCACCTCTTCTTTATGTTTCGCTATTACTACTGCTGCTATGTCGTCAGCGAATCCCACGACTGTTGCGCCTTCAGGTAATTGTAGCTTTAGTACCCTGTGTTACATGATGTTATAGGTTGGTGGGCCAAGTACTGACCCTTGGGGGACGCCTCTTGTAACTTTATACGTCTTAGTACTGTCCTTGGTGTCATATAATAAGATTCTGTCCTTCAAGTAGTCGGACATAATTCTTCTTATATCTAAGGGCACATCCTGCTTCCGGAGTGCCTCGTGTATTTCACTCCATCTGGCCAAATTAAATGCATTTTTGACATTCAATGTAACTATGGTGTAATACTTATTTTTTTCCATCTTCCATCTTTTCCCCTCTATCGCTGTTTGTGCAGTGTCAATCACTAGACTAACTGTACCCAGGGTTGAACGCTTCTTTCTGAAGCCATATTGGTGTTCCGCTTATCCACCTTTTTCTTCTATAAAATGATTCATTCTGACGCAGATAATGCGTTCCAAAATCTTGCCTGGGGTATCAAGCATGCAGAGCGGTCTGTATGATGAGGACTCTTGGGGTGGTTTCTTTCTCTTTGGCAGAAGCACTAGTTGCTGTTTTTTCCAGTTTGTGAGGAATGTTTCATCTTTTAGACATGTATTGTACAAGTCTATGAAGACCTCTGGATAAGCGTGAATGGCATGCTTCAATGCAATATTTGGAATGCCATCTGGCCCTGGGGCCTTGTTGTTTCCTACCCTTCTGCAGGCGGCTACCAATCCCTTAATCGTGATCGGTGAGATAGCCTCTTTATCCACACCTCTTCCGATGACACTTGGTTCCTTCAGTTGCCTGGGGAACAGTGTAGTGACTATCCGGTGCAATAGTTCCGGGCAATTTGGTGAAGGCACGTAGCTTCCTTTAATCTTCTTCATTACTATTTTATACAGTCGACCCCAAGGGTCTTGTTAGACCTCGTCCTGTAGTTCTTTAAGGCACCGTCGTTTGTTTTCGGGGATTTTCTTCTTAAGACTCCTTTTAGTGTCCTTCATTTCTCGTCCGCGGGCATCTACTATTTCCTTGCCTATACCAGTTTCATAGTATATCTTCCTCGCCCGTTGTTCTCATCTTCTTGTCCAGTGGCACACATTACTTAAACTTGCACTCTCCTTGTCCCACTAGTATACTGGTGGTCGTCTACTGTATGCCACTCTTCGAGGCATAGCAGCGTCACATGCTTGGATGACGTTTACCGTCACCTGCTCCGCCTTGCTGTTTGTCGTTCTAGATAGTTGCATTTTTTTCTAGTGCTAACAGGAACATCTCCTTAACGTAATCCTTTGTTTTGTAACTAACTCTATTGGTTGAAACCCGTAAGAGACTTTTGAATAAATCACATCTCTTATCGGTCATGGTGAAGCCTCTACCCGAATGGAACATGCTTGAAAAATGATTTTAGTTTCTTAAAAATGTATTATCAAGATAAAATAATATCAACTATGCTCACCGGTAGTAGCAATAGCAACAGCAGTAAAACATCCAAAGACCAATGTTGGTGACAATTGAGACGGTGGTAGTGGTAGTGGTGGTGGTGGTGGCGGCTCACTAAACACAGTTCAGACTCCGGGTTCGGAAGTATAGCGACTCGACGACAAAATGAATAAGATCTCAAGCTGTAGGAAGTTAGATGATCGGCTAAAGTATGACCTATATCAACAAGTGCTGCAAAGTTTCTTACACTACAAAATAAACGAGAACAGTAAAACTGTTAACAAGTCATACTGACAGTCGATAAATCAGTAGCAGCAACTGCAGGCCCTTATAAATCCAGCACTGATCAACATACTATCAATAGGATTTTGAAAAGCTTTCGAGGGAAAGCCGTAAAACTTCTTAATGGTCTCCGTCTGTCTGGTAGCGTGACATGGGATAAACTCGGTACTATTTTAGTAGATGGCATGCGCGCACGTGACGTCAAAATCGTGGACTTGAACGAATCTTCAAGAGGTAGAAAAAGACCACATTTACAAGGCTACAATCAGTTTGTTTCAGTGTTCATTTATCTGACAGTTTTTGTTTCATGGATCCTGAAGCTGCATATACTGATCACATAGCTAAGGCTACACTTTTTGCGCGTCGCCTAAATATTAATTCGAGTATTTTGATTGCTCATGAAGAAAAGAGTTTTCTAAATTTACGGCTAAGCATCTACTTATACGCGTTGAGATGAAAAATGTAACTCTAAGTAGGGTGCATGGCCAAAAAATAGATAACGTTATATTAGGTCAGTTGTCAAAAAGAATAATTATTGGTCTTATTAAGAATCAATCTTACAGCGATGATGAAAACTTAATTTGTTCAATTTAAAAAATTTTAAAACAAACTAGCGCAATTCACCTCACTTCTAACGTCGTTCGGGTTATACTATCAGACGTAAGAAATTAATATTTAAGGTCATCATAGAGTCTGAACGCCTCCAAGCAAAAAACTTGTTGTTCTATATTTAGGGGATTGTCCTGAACTGCAAAATTGTTTTTATTTACTATTTTTAGTAATTTTTTGTAAGTTCTGTAGAATATTTAAGTTGTTTTTATATGCTCCTCCCCAAGTTATGATGCCATAACTTCTTATGCTATGGAAGAAAGCATAATAAATTATACGCAGAGTTTCAACTGTCATTGTTTTTGCGACTTTATAAAATATATATACTAGATATTTTGTTTCTTTAACTATTTATTGCATACGCTTGTTCCATTTTGAATTGTAAAAGATGGCAATCCTTAAATATTTAACGCTTTCGACCCTGTTAATAGTTTTGTCTCTTATTTTAATATTCGTTTGCGCTAGTACACTATCGACGTAACTGCCGAAAGTCATGCATACTGTTTTATCAACATTTAATGATAATTTATTTAGCGCTAACAACTTAGATATATAGTTCCTAGGTAATTGTTCATATTATTTTGGGCATCTTCCCCATTTTCTCTCGGTGCTACTATTGCGGTATCGTCAGCATATGCTATAATTGCCTCACGAGGGATCTCCTCCAAGATATCGTTAATGTTCAAGATGAAAAGCGGTGGTCCCATGATAGTTCCTTGTGGGATATTTGTATTTACGAATAAGAATTCGCTCTCTTTTCCATCTACTTTAACTTTTTGGCATCTATTTTTTAAATAGCTTGCGAGAAGATCGAACGCCTAGCGTATAACCCCGATACAATACAATTTATCCTGTAATATATGATGGTTGACCGTATCAAAAGCTTTCGCTAGATATAAAAAGGTTACAATTGTTGGTATTCGCCAAACTACATTATTGTACAGGATGTTCATTAAATTATTGAGTGCATTTTTTGTGCCGATTTTCTTTATAAAACCAAATTGTTGCTTGGATATAATATTGTGTTTTTCAACAAAATCATATAATCGATTATAAATGATTCTCTCGAAATTCTTTGCAATATTTGAAATGAGGGAGATTGGTTCATAATTAGTTATGCTGTGCTTTTCACCAGATTTGTAAATCGGTATTACTTCGGCTTGTTTGAGCGAATCAGGCCAGACTGCTCTTTTGATACATAGATTAAATATATGTGTTAACGGTTCCGCAATATAGTTGCAAATTGCCTTCAGCGTCTTAGTATTTATTTTGTCAACGCCACCTTTTTTACAATAATATCACTCAATTTACGGCCTATCTCACAAACAAAATTTGTTCATGTTTTCTGCTATTTCTACTTTGTCTGTAACTTTATTATAATTATTAATCTTTATATAACTTATGGAATCATTAATGGATCTTTTTTTACCTATTTCTTTGTTTATGATTTCCCATAACTTCTATTGGGTTGTTAGCATTCTTTTCAACTGGGATTTTATCGTATCAGAATTTGGCATCTTCAATAACCTTGTCCAAAGTTTTAGTATATGTTTTGTATGCATATTTAAGTTCTTCATTATGAATATCCATTTGCCATAATTTATATAAAATCTTGTTGGTTTCGCATAATTTTATGATAGCATTAATGACCCAACTTTTTCTGCCTATTTGTTTACATTTACTAGGTTTTGTTTTGGATAACTCAATACATTTTAAAACTTCTGGTTTTAATATATATTATTAAAATTGAACTGTCACATTAACGTTAAAGTGTGTGTGTGCCTATATATATAGAACGTAATCATCAGATCATGAAAATAACATTTTAAAAATAAAAATCACACACACACACTATATATATATATATATATATATATATATATATATATATATATATGTGTCTTCCTATATTATATAGTCATTTTGGCAAGACTCCCCCCACCACCCCTCCACCACCCCCCCACCTTGGCCCCCCCACCAAAACACGTAAAATTCTTTCATTTTTCTGTTATTTTCGAAAATCTCAACCCCCCCCCCACCGCCCCCCCCCCCCCGCCTGGCCCCCCCCCCCACCAAATAACATGACTGCTCTCTGCGTTATCGGGCTTGAGACCGTCATACTTTCACAACGCTATTGCGTAGTAAAATAAGGCCGCATTAACAGTCCAATTAAATACAAATTTATAACATATTATGATAGATTTAAATTGGATAATATTAAATAGAATTAAGGTTTAGGTTAAGGTAAGAAGTATCAGTTCCAAGAGAACCAGATATTGAAGATCTCTAATTTTATTTAAGTTATAAGATTAAAGTTAATTATTAATAACGTGTAAATAAGTTAGGGAATAATTGAGTTCAAAGAACTCAAAGAACCATCAGAAAGTATAATCATTATAGATGATTCACTGATTGAATAAACAACAAAATGGACAAGATAAGCGAGATCAAAGACCTCGATGAATTTTCAGGTAATATGAGTAGTCAGACAGAACTAGAGAGACAGAATAAAGAGACAGTTTTCCAAATAATTTAATTTTCAGGATCACCTCACGTCTCCCAATGGCGCGCAACTCGAAAAGTCTATCATTTTATAGATGCCTTTTGCGGCACAAAGATTTAAACATTAAGAACATTAAAAAAAATTAAAATTAATTTTAAAAAATATATATATATAAATTCAAATGATGAATTTCAAGCGTCAGAAAACTTCAAAAACTAGCTAAAACTATTTTAAATGCCATTAATAGTAGAAGTTCAATGTTAAACAATACTTTTACTTCCAGTAACAGGTTTTCTTATACAATAAGATCGATCATTTTCAACCATCCAGAACATAATTATCAGTTCATGAAAATAAAATTTTGAAGATAAAATCACACAGAAACTACAATAGGGGGTTGGCGAGCGAAGCGAGCAGGGGGGCGGAGCCCCACTAGTATATATATATATGTGATTTTTATCTGTTAGTGTGAAAATAACATTTTAAAAATAAAAATCACTATATATATATATATATATATATATATATATATATATATATATATATATATATAGTGTGTGATTTTTATTTTTAAAATGTTATTTTCATGATCTGATGATTACGTTCTAGTTGGTTAAGAAAGATCTTATTGTATTATATAAATTTGTAGATCATAAAAATGTCAAGAATTTAATGTTTGTCGAAACAGAGAAAATCAAAAGAAATAAAGGAAAAGTACTGAATTAGCGCCAAACTTCTACTGCTAATGGCATTTCAAATATTTGTTTTTTGGCATATTTGCTCATGCACATAATAATTGTACACCTTCTTATTGTGCACAGAAAATAATGACCGAAATTCCGTACACAGTACACATTTATTTTTGCACAGTATTTTAAGTTAAAACAAAAAATACGAAAATAAATATTCTACACATAATTATTTTGCACATATCATTTACAACAAAGCAGCAATGACGTATATTGTACACAAGAGGTCATGCACAAAATTAATTATTTCAGTAAACCGTTGTGCACAAGATATAAGTCAATTTATTATGCACATAAGGTAAATCCAAATTTTTCAAATTTGTTTATTGTACACATTACATTGTGCACACACAACGAATTAATTAAATGAACTATTGTGCTCAATATGTTCGTGCACAGTGCACATAGCTCATTCTTTATTGTTCGCTATTGTGAACACCACCTTAAATCAATGTGCACAAATTCAATTTCCCAATGATTGTGCATACCATAATTTCTATTAACATTCATAGATGGCGTGACTTATAAGTTAAGAGGGCATAAAAACAGAAAAAGGTTTTCGTTTTACCGGCAGTGCTGCATAAATGCCGGACGGCATTATGTACCTCTATTTTTACCTAATTATAAAATATGTAATGATGATTTTTTCGTAAAATAATGAGTTTACCCCGCTCACTGATATGTTAAGGATCCTATTAAAATTGAAAATATCGATAACATCAGTGTCGAATAATATTTTTCAGCGTAACTACGTAATCGCTAAAATCAATACATGTTTTATAAAAATATAGTGTGTACCAAGAGCTAGTGGGTATTTCGACGTCATGTGGTTGCACTACCGTCTTCGCTCACGATTAACGCACTCGTCTCAGACCCATACTGCAAACTTCACATTTGGTCTAAAAAAGTTTATTTTACACCCTTGGTTTGACCAAATACGGTTTACTAAATCCATGGTACATAATGTACTATTGTGACACCCGCACGATTTTCTCTCTTATTTAGACCCAACAACAACTTTTTAAAATATTGAGAAGGTACGTCCGTAAGTTAAAAAAAATATGATGTGAATCAAGAACGAGACGGTCTTTTCGCGCTAGCCTGTTTGCTGAGTTGCAATATTTGTGATCATGCTCGAAATACTCACTCCATTCTGGCTTGAGCTTGCTTGCCTCATGCGAGTCTTATTGCAGACAAACACTTGGTTTAAATGAACCAGCTTCTCACCGTTACTTGGTTAAAAGTAATGGCTACTGCATTTGGAATAATTTTTCGATTGATCGCGGAGGACGAGGCGGCGTGTACGAGTAAAGTAAAAGAGTCGAGTCAACGACCTCGCGAATTTTTGAGGACAAAAAAAACCTGGAGTGATGGCTATACAGTTCATTTTTTTTGCTCCCGTGTAATGGTAGTGCTACGCGAGGGAGAAGGAGCGTGCTTCACTGAAAACGTTAGATTTATTTATCTCTCTCCTTGTTACGGGCACGTAATTTCATAGTAGCTTATTTGTATTTCCTTCGTCGTTAGTTGGTTATCGGCATTACGGAGATGCGCAGGGAATGGAACGGAATAATTTTGCAGGCTAACAAATAAGTATTTTACTAGCTATCGAACGAGACACAAAATTTAAAATTCAGCCCATCCTCGTAATTGCGCTGATTATGACGTCATCTCTGCAGTGGCTATTAAAATATTTAATCCTTGCATCTTTCTCGGTCGTATAGAGCAGGCGTCGATACTGAGTAGGTGAATCTGACCGATATATACGCAAGTATTACAACCTTCCGCAAAGTAAAACAAACTCTCTTCCGACATGCACGAATGCGCCGATAAATTCTTTACCGCTTAATTAAAGCTAAAATCGCATTTGCAGAGTTATTGTACCATATTTACTTGCACCTAACATAACCGAGCGCTCGCCCATCGAGAGCTTCGCCGAAGTCGTCAAACTGGCCAAGCCCTCAGTGCTGATCGGAGCCGCAGCTATCGCTAGTGCTTTTACTCGCCCGATCCTTAAGGCGATCGGCAAAAACAACGCCAAGCCCGCCATCTTCGTGCGCAGCAACCCCACAAGCAAAGCCGAGTATACCACCAAGGAGGCTTACAATGCCTCTGAAGGTCGCACCATTTTTGAGTGACTCGCCTTTCGACTCGGTGAACTACGGCGGCAAGATGCTATACCCAGGCCAGGGTATGAACAGCTACATCTTCCCGGGCATTGCGTTGTTAAAATTATTTGTTTTTTTATGTCCGATAAATGCGCGGGAAGAAAGCATTCAATCAAAGCTTAATAGAAAGTTTGAAAAGCTAGGAACAAGAGCAAGTAAAGTGCCGATGACAAACTTTGACATATAAAATGAAGGATTTTTATTTTACATTATACACGACACCTCGAATTATTTTTTTAAAGTGATGGTTGAATTAAATGGTTAGAAGTCCCGGTAGTAGCATCCAGATGGCGAAGGGCTTCTTAGTGGCACCCTGTTTGATTGGGATATGGTCGTAAGTCACCTCTTAATCCTAGAAAAACAATTTTTAGTAAAAAAGATGCCCTCAAAAACATAACCTCAAGACAAATTTTTTTGCGTATTTGATAATATTAAAACGCTTAAAAAAAGAACGTAAAAATGCCTTTATTTTACACAAACTATTAATAGAAGTTTGAATTTCTTTACCTGGATAAAAAATCCCATATCCCTTAATAGCTGTAGATGAAATTGTGTCTCAAGCTCAGTCGGAATATTTTCATGCTATCTTTCGCCTCCTATCATATGGATTGGCAAATATGACTCGATTTTCTTCCTGCAGATCGGACATGTCCTTGAAATAATGTTTCGTACACATTCCGAGCAGATACGGTGTGTACAGGGTTTCAGCTTATGAAGGTTCTGCTTTGCGTCGCATACAACGCACCCTTTTTTTGAACATCAAAAATATTATCAAATATTATTATATTAAAATATTGAAGGAGGATGGTGTTTAACTAATATGGCCTAACTTAAGCTTAATAAATTAAAAAACAGGGAAAATATATTTTTTAACAAATTCCTCTCGATCCTTAATGTACTCTCCCTTCTCTTAAGAGCTTTTACAAAGTTATTTTCTAACAAATGCTACTGTATACTGCTGTTCTACTAACGCGAATGCAGCATACATCTATTACATCATGATGTACGTAATGATGTATAAAAATATGAAAGCTGATAATTAAGCAAAATTTTTACTAATACTGTTTTATAATCGTTTAGCAATTGCTTATAACAGAAAATGTATAAATGTAATAGTGAATGAAAATTCCGTGAAAACAAATGGTAAGATAATTAACAAAATATTTATTCGTTGATTATTTTGTTTACCACGTAATGTTGAGTCAACAATTGTACAATAGGAAGATAAGCAAAAAATAGTGCCAGTCGGCACCTCATATTTTACTTATCAACGTATTACTATACGTGATAACTCTATCTTCGAACATTGCAGACATCAATAAAAGTGGTACCAGTCGGTACTCCCTTTCATAAATGCTCGCAATTTCAAGTAACACAAACGCGATCAAAGCCTCTGAAATATTGTACTATAAAATAAAAATTCATCAAAAGACTTGTTATTCCGGTACAGTTTACGCAATTTGAATTGAGCAAAATGTGTAAAGATTAACCTTATACATTTTCGCGTGTAGTCAGTCAATGCTGGGCCAATAATCGTATAGTCTCATTAAACAATGAATTGGTCTACGCAGGCATAAAGTTTTAATAAAAGGCCACGAGTTATCCATTTGTTCTACGACACGAAAAATTCACCAGACACTGTCTGCACAGGCAGCAAGATTGTAACACAATTATGTGCTAATTTTTTATATATATTAAAAAAGAGCTACTGCTTATTTATGAAATGCAACTTACAATAGTTCCCATGAAAAACCCCTGCAAAAATCCAGTACTGAACAATACTTTAATTCACATAATTTTACTGCTTTTAGTAGAAATATCTGAAATTATTTTTTAATTTGTAAACAATTTTATTCTATACACGATTTGTTCTTAATGAATCTACACCTTGGAATTTTCGCGGTTAGTCTGTCAATGCTGGGCCAATAATCGTATAGTACGTAGAAAAGCAAAATATGGTGCCAGTCGGCACTAGCTCTCGTAAATGTTCGCAATTTTAAGTAACATCAACGTAAAAAAAACGCCTAATGCTATAATTATTATGCTAGAATATTATAAATTATGACACAGTTTACGCGATTTCAATTGGCTGCCCCTTGCAACAGCGCCGCGTTGGTGTCTACCTATGGTGAGTGCCTCAGGTGCGGGCTCAGGTAACTGCTCTGCATCTCTTACTACAAAAAAGATAATCATTTGCAGCAGATTGAATGTGATACAATTATAATAATATTTTTTAAATTAAGGGTGCCCAATGCGTAAGGCGAAGGTTTTTTTAGAGATAGTGCGAGCAAAAATTTAATTTTGTGCATGTTCTATGGAGGCGATATGGAATTTTTACCCACCAAATAAAAACATATTTTGCGCTGCATAAATTGCATTTGTAATGTGTACGTCACTCGAGCCTAAAGTACAATTTGCAAATGCAAAATAAATTCAAACTAAATCAAAAAATATGTTTGAATTTACCAAAGTGGAGTCGTCTTCGTCGGCGTACTGCTAGTTCATACTCAAATACATCTCCCGAAATTGAATCAACGTATTAATAATAAAATAATAATAAAATAATAATAATAATAATAATAATAATAATTTTTTTGTTTATCCGGAGAGTTGGAGGAATGCATAATGCACCATGACAGGAGCCGTGCGAGACTCCCCGTGTGTGATGCTCTCCTGGTATGGGACAACACCAGGCATACTCACTAAAACTCCCGCTCTCAGAAGGCCGCAAAAACCCCCCCGATAGCCGCTTTCGCATTCCTTCGAGGGGTCGCCGTCTTAAGCTATTCTAGCCGATAACTAGTCTTGTCAGCTCCAGTACTCTACGTTTCTCGGCCCAGCGTGGGCAGTCAAAAAACGTGTGTCTCACGTCGTCCCGTTCGTCACCGCAGTACTTACACCCCGGTGATGCCACCCTGTTCATCGCGAACAGGTAGCTTCTAAAGTATCCGTGATAGAAGAGAAACTGGGTAAGGTAAAAGTTAACCTCCTCCCACTTCCTGTCCACCCACGGGCATACATCTTTAATAAGGATCCTAGTCCACCTAGCCTTTGGACGTTCGGTCCACCTAGTATGCCAATTGCGCATTGTTTTTTCTCTTTCTTCCGCGGCGATCGAGATGCTATTCGACGCTAAGCGAGCCTCGTAGATCCGCTTGCGTTCAGTCGCAAGAAGATCCACGGGGATTACCCCCGCGATTACCATCGATGCCTCGGCCGCGACCGTCCGGTAGGAGCATGCTATTCTAAGGGCCCCCTTTCGCTGTACAGCCGTTATCTTGTTCCGATACTTATTCATACTCATCGCGTCGGCCCACACCTCTGCTCCGTATAATATGATAGAGTTGGTGGTCGCCATGAGTAGCCGCCTGACTGTTGGCCTAGTTGACCTAGGCCCGCGCACGTTCGCCATGAGTCGGCTAAGCTGACCTATCCTAGTCATGGCTTTTTTACAGACACGATTTAGATGTTCTCCGTAGTTCAGATTCGTGTCCAGAGTTACCCCTAGATACTTTGCTGATGGTTTCGTCGTTATAGTCTCGCCGCCTACCTTCATCGGTATGATGGTAGGTATGCGCTTTCCTGTCAGGAGGACTATTTCGGTCTTATTAAGTGCTAAAGTCAAGCCTTGCTTCGACATCCACCATAGCACTCTACTCATAATCGCGTTTAGTTTCGCTTGCGCGATGTCCACGTTACGTGCCGTTATAACCGCGGCTACGTCGTCTGCGTATCCCACAAGCATCACGTCTCCCGGCATTTCGAGTTTTAGAAGCCAGTCGTATAAGATGCCGCAGAAGTCCGGCCCTAAGATCGAACCCTGTGCTACTCCTGCAGTTATAGGTCTTCTTCTACGTCCCTGCTTTGTGTCATACTCTATAACCCGATCCCTCAGATAATCTTCCGTAAGACGCATAATGTATTGCGGCACACCGAAAGACTCTAAGGCATCATGTATGTCGGTCCATCTTGCTGAGTTGAACGCGTATTTTACATCTAACGTTACCAAAACTACGATGTCTCTAGTCGCGTGTCTAACCTCTTCTACCCTCTTTACCGTGTCTGTTACCTCTCTGATGGCCCCTATGGTCGATCGTCCTATTCTAAAGCCATACTGCTTATCAGAGAGGTCTCCCGCTTCGCGCACGGCGCTAAGTATAAGACAGACAATGGTCTATAAGAAGTGTCCGCGTCCGCTTCTTTTTTCAGTTTTTCGATAAGGACTAATCTTGCCCTTTTCCATCTCGAGCTGAATACACCCTGTATCAGGCACAGATTGTACATTTCCAGTAGCAGCTCCGGTCGTTGAATTGCGACGAATTTCAGCATTTCCGTCGGAATACCATCCAGTCCTGGTGCTCTGCCGCTTTTCAGGGATGAGGTTGCCGCGATAAGCTCGCCCTCGGTGAATGGGGGTATCTCGTCTATCGGCACATTCGTTCTTTCTGCTTGAGGTCTGATGGGGTGTGTGGGAAACAGCCCATCGATTACCTTTCCTATCACTTCTGCCTCCATGGGCTCCGTTTGTTTCATTTCGCCTATCTTTCGGATAACGATCGCATATCCGTCGCCAAACGGATCTTTCTCCACTTCGTCGACGATCTTTGCCCAACAGCGTCGCTTACTTTCCTTTATCGCGTCCCTCAGCCTTTTTCGCGCCCGGTCGTGTCTCTCGTACAAGTCCTGGGCTTCAGGCCTTTGTCTTTTCAGAGCTTTTTGAGCCTCCCTCCTAGCGTGAAAGCAATCTTTTCTGAGTTTTGCAATTTCCTCCGTCCACCAATATACCGGGTGTCTTATATGGCCGCAAGACACCCTTAGCATAGCTGCGTCGCACAACTCCGTGATGAGTCGTGTTGTACGTTCTACTAGTGCTTCGGCTTTTTCGCGTCCGCTCAGTTGCTGAGGGAGCCCAATTGATGGGAGCTCCGCCCTTTGCATCTCTTCAGCAAGTCTGTCCCGGTTCAAACATCCATCCTCTTTATTACCTCGCAAGATGCTACCAACGTATGTAGGGGTAACTCTGACAGGAAAGAATAATAATGGAAAAAAGAGGCTTTTTGAAATCTGTTTTGTAAACGGTTTTTATCGTGTATTTATGTTAAAAAATAAACTTTAACACTCGGTGAAAGAACGGAACAAGAACGAGTAATCTGCTATATTCGCCAGGCCATGAATGATGAGTCACGCAAAACGCCGAAATGTAATAAAAGTTTTTACCGAAACTTTTCACAGTTCCTTACTAATTATTGCACTAAATCTGCTCTGTCATACATAAAATTTAAACAGTCGGAATTCCTGTCAATTAAGGTACTTGTAAATGTTAAACTTCTTGCGAGTCTCAATCACGTAATACTGACTTTTAATATTTTTCACACATATATACGGATGAAAATTCCTTTTCAAAATACTCTTAGAGCACATAACATTTTTATAACGAATACGACATGCACGTATTGTCTTTTAATTTATAAGACAATTCTATGAAGTAGGATCGTACTTTAAAGTAAAATAAATTTGCTACAATATATAAAATAACCGTTACCGTCCCAACTGGAATTCAGTTTCGGCCCGTTGAATCTACAGGTCGGCACTTTGGAATTCTCGAGGCCGACGAACTCTGATAAGTAGACCACGCTCGACCTTAGCGAAATCCGTTGCAACTATTTGCATTATGAATCCCATGCCACCTACAACGATTACGTTTTAAACAACGTATTTCGAAGTTCTACAACATTCTTTGCAGTTGAAAATATGACAAGTTTTAAAATGTGTACAAATCATTTAAAAAAAAAATTTTTTTTAATGTTAAAGTAATGCTTAGATCTCAAGTCGGTACTTATAAAATATCGGAGAAAAATAAAAATTGAGGTTTCTGGCCTTCGAATATATTGCAACTCTCTTTATACTGATATAGTTTAACTCTTCTATTAAACAAGTTTAATAATATATTGAAGATTATACTATTACAAAGCTTTCTATAGGAGGAAGCGAAATTATAACAAAATGATTATTGCTGCATTTAATATATTTTTACTTTTCTGAGATACTTATCAACACGAAAATTGGTAACTAATAGAATCTCATCTTTGATTGATCAAAGAAGGTATGAAATCTACGTAAAATATCTACTTTTTATTGGAAATATACGTTATGGAATGACTGTTTTAAATAATTGACCGGTATTACGGGAAGTCAGTGTTTTAAGAATTATCATTTTTTAAACCTTTTAAACTAGATATTTTTGTTTGTAATTTATTGAAAAAAAAATACAAGAATCGTTTTGCAAGAAATTTCGCAGCACTATTCGTGATTCGTGTTTGTGATAAGAAATTTTTTTCGTCAGATTTTTAAAATTGTGAAATGAGTTATCACCTTGAAAAAACTTGGTACTTAATTTCCCCAAAAATAATTTATCGTTCCTCTATGTAGGAAGGCTCTACGCGAAAAAACTACACCCAAACAATAAAGCTTGAGCACTCAAGCTATATATGGAAAATAACGGTTTCTATATGTAAAAAGTCCTTATTTTTCGACTTAAAGCATGACAATAGTGTTAAAAATATACTTTACAGATATTTTTTTGATCTTTTGTGTGTTTTCGACGAAACCATTGGACATCTGAAGAAACTAGGTACTACATTTTCGTATCACAAACACGAGTTAAAAATAGTATGTTTAACGCTCGCGTGCCGTGCTGGAAGAATTAACTCGGAACACCTTATCCGAAAAATATTAGAGCGTATTCCCATTCTTTTAGCAGCGTACAAGTGAAAATTCTCACACGTATTGTTGCTTCTGACGGATTTTTGATAAACTGACAGAACATCAGCAAGTGGTAGCCAATACCTTCTTGGATAGGCTGTGAAATCTTGCAGTTTGTTTAATATGTTTTCATTTGTACCATTCCCATTCAAATTGTCGACTAAAGAAGTTACGTGAAGAAATCCTTCGGCAACTTTGTTGGAAGGCAAATATGCCACCGCGTACGCCTTCTTGAGAATGTACCCATATTCCATCGGGATGTTTTTTTTGCTTCCAAGTTTTGGCTAAAGTCTTAATAAAAAAAAAAATTATTTTCGCGTTATTAAACTGTTACTTAATATCAGGAAATTAACCTGGTAGAAAATTAACAAGTTTATCTAGTCGTTTTAACATCTCACAGCTACTTTTAATTCCGAATCCTTCACTATTAATTTTGAAAAACACTCGCATGTACGATATATGCTGATTATGTAGATAATGTACATAGTTGGCTTGCAAATCGATTAAAAAAAAAATATCAAAAATTGCCCCCCCCCCCCCTTGTTACACACTGTACTTTTTTTGACAAGTGCTTATAAAGACCCGTTTTCGTGTATATCGAATAGGAAATCATTCCCTCCCCCTGCAACGGGCGAAAATGATTTCCTCCCGTACGCTCGAAATGAGAAGCTTGCCATTACTTGCCATTTATTATCGCTCCACTTAGGAACTGACAATGGAGTTTTTCTATACATTGTTATACACGTTTTATAAATTAATTCAATTTATTGTTGATACTCAGAACATTATTTTATTTAAAAACTTCAGAACATTATTTTAACTTGCATTTGCAAAACGAATTTTGCAAAAAAAAAATTTTTATTACAAAGTTTGCTCTGGGAGGCAGTAAAACTTGGCTGATTTTTTAAATTGGTCATTTATTAATGAGTTTTGTATCAGTAAATTTCAGCAGGTGTCGGAGTTTTTAGCGAAATTGGTAATTATAAATGTGTGTGTTAATAACAAAGAAGCCGTTAACATTTCTACCAGAGTAATTTTTCTAAAAAATGATTACCATTAGGGAATTTTTCTCGACCACTGTTAATTTGTGATCTCTCAAAATCACCCATTAGAGATCGCACATTGTCCCTCAAGTTGGGAATGATTTCGAAAACTTTATCCTATATTGCATTATACATGGAAGTAGTTCTTGAACTTGTAAGTGCAAAAATAGCAGGAAATCCCTATGAATAATATATTTTAACATTAACACAAAATTCACTTTAATCTGAATAAATCCTAAGGCATTACATATATAGAATTCAAATTATAAAGAACAGCGATTTTTACTTTTTTTTTTTTCATTAAAGGTATATATACAATATATACTAATGTATTAATGTTTTTCTCAACTACGAGTGATAAGCAAAAATGAATGTTATAATTTATTTTTAGTTATATAAAGATTGATTATAACTGCAGAAGCCCAATAAAACTATTTTTAAAAAATATTTGTATGCGTGTGCGTCAATTTTGTCTACACAGTCCCGTAATTAAAAATAAATCCAATTTTTGTACTGTACCTACTACTTAAAACCTAATTTCGTAAATTATTATGGAAATTCAACATTTATGTATTTCAAATTTTAAAACATACACACACATACATGTGTGTGTGTGTGTATATATATATATATATATATATATATATATATATACCATCTTAACAGCTGTTTATAGAAAATTAGCCTACCGTGTTCATTTTTCGGATGTGAGCGATAAATACTTGTGCACAGTGAGGTAGTCTCGGTCCTATCTGTAATTAATGTTTCTTTGTATTGCATATAATACAAGAGAATATAAGGGTAATTATCAGAAAAACGCGAATATCAGTGTTGCGTATATCTAGAGCAAAAAGAAAACATACTTATAGGGTCAAATTATAAAAATACTTAAAAAAAAATTATATGAGCTGGAGGGATATTGGATAATCAGGTCGTGAATGGTCTACCTATATTCAAAGTACCAGCGTAGTATATGACCTAAAAGTAATTACCGTGGCCTGTCGCCATCGCGAATTTCATACAAATTTCAATCGATTCGACGAAATGTTGTGATGTATATATATTTAACCTATTTGGTCAAAAAGTACACTATATACTATACTAAATGAGGAAGAGTTTTCAGATTGTTTTTTAACTTGTTCTACATTGACATTACGAATTTTGTTTCCAGCTTTTTCAATTAAAACGTTGCCGCCTCAAGATCAAATGGTAGTATTCCTACTTTACACCACATTTTTAAACTAAAAAACGCGCGTTTGGGCACACTTCTGTCATAAAGACGTCATTTTTCTTGTTTGAGCCAGTAAAGCCGGACGTTTTCGCAATTTAGTGAATGAAAGGTCTTACCTTTTTTTTATGATTGATAGGACCGCAAAATATCAAGATTCAACATCAAGTAACGAGAAACTACTCACGCGATTCAAGTTTATGACAAATGAAAAACACAAGAAAAAATTCAAAACATAAAAAAAGAAATTACCGTGGTCATCAAAATTATTGGAAAGGTACACGCTAAAAAAATTTTTTTGGTGATATTCTTGAATAATAACATTGCAACAGGTCACGAACGTGCGGAAAATGATTTTTATACAATAATAGTACAACCTTTTTTATAACAAAAAGTAACTACTGTGTCCTATTTTGATTCCCCCCTCATTCCCATAAGAAATACACGAAAATTTTCGTACATTATTTTTCGTCCAAAAGTCAGATGAAATAATCGCGTTTTTATGATAATCACCCATAAATGCATACGTAATAATATGAAAGTGTACTTTAAAAGTTCCATCGCAAAGCAACTGCGTGCACCTTGATAGAGGTTCAAGCATACTCTCGTGAATGAACCATCTGTGGCATATGTAGATCCTCTAAAATAATCTCTCACAGGTGGATAATCATTCAAGGCATTAGCCAAACCTGTAAGAGTTCGAGGAACAGGTAGCCTGTTTTTTATCTCTCTACGTGCATTTTCGACGCATATTGAGCATACTGAACAACAGGACGTATCAGATCATATCTAAGCTCATCAAAATATGATTATTATAAACAAATATACACGATGAAAATCGTAAATAATAAACCATGGTCTCTTAACATAAACTACGAACTGCTTAACAACGCATCCTCGAGAAATCCACTATTTTTATCTTTGCTTTCTGAACATGGACGTCTCAATCAATGATTTGCTTATTGCTTACACAATAAAAATAATAGCCTTTTAATATTTAGGTACTGCTTTTTCGTCCAATAATAAATCGCTAAATAATTTCATATTGCCAAATATTGTTAGTAAGTTAGGTGCGTACGGTCACAATGTGACCTAACAACGTCAACAATACAAACAATACTCGTAGTCATGTGCACCTATATAAACATTTTAATTAAAATATACCTATAAAAGCAAGTAGTACATTTTTTGATGATACATGTTTAATTAGTTTCTGAAATGAGTTTCTAAATTCATATATACTACTGAATATATTCAATAGTGCCTTTTATAAGATATGTGTGTGTGTGTGTATATATATAATAACTAATTAAAGAAATTATAATGTTAAATAGATTAAATATTACAACACACTTACTTTTCTTTCAGTCTTACTGAATCGAAAATTTCTTTCAAATCGTCATAGGTTGTTCGTGCTAACATATCTAATTCAGTTTGAAATTCGTCTTTTAATACTAATAAATTATCTCCTTTGTGGTTATGCATATCAACCATTTCCGATTGACTCAAATCATTAAAATCTTCTACATAAATCCTTGCACGATATCCTCTTGCATTTCTTTCAGAACAGAGAAAGATAGTGCCGCTTCCGCGGTTATCATGATAATAGACATGACCATCAAAATAATATCTAGCAGTGGTTCTCTGTCTACCTCGTAAACGTATCATCTTCAAGAAAAATCAAAAAATTTATTAATGTCTATTTCATGAAATACAGCTGTTGTATAATTTGCGGAGTCATAGAGCACACCATTCTAAACTTAGCCAAAAAATGTCTTATGCTTATAGAATCATAATGTTTTTTACTTTATTACTTACTTTATTCAACAAGGTGCAGGATAAAAATGATATGGCGAACCGCATTGTTCCAAGGGAAAAACAAGTGAGTACGGTAAGTCTTGCTACTCGCACTGTTTTAGAGTCAACCCTAGAATAGAGAGAGAGAGAGAGAGAGAGAGAGAGAGAGAGAGAGAGAGAGAGAGAGAGAACCAAGATTTTTAAACTAAATAAAAAAAAATATTAAGAGAAGAAGGATGCTAGCAGTTACAACAATTTAAATTTATATAAATATTAAAAACATTGGTAATATGTTTAAGACTTCTAACGCGATAATTTTTTTACATGTGATCGATTAGATTGTTAAAGATTGCCTATAAAACTCAACTACAAGCAACAAATTAAAAATCTATTTTCGTAAAAATGTTTCAATATTCAGAGTAATTTTTACTATTCTAGTTTTGAGAGCTACTTGCATCATGAGTGAGAAATGCCAATTATGTTTTTACTATATTTTCTGCAATATAAAACTATTTGGCATTGGTCGATCCACGATTTTCGCAATAACACCGTTGTTATGTAATATTTTTGTTATTAAAGCGTGTATTGACGCGTAAAGCAATACATTTCAGATAAATATAACAATACAAAAAAATAATCCTGGTCAATATTGTTGTTTATCACAACGAGAAATTTTAAATAAATTTTCTAAAATCTTATTTGCAAAAGAAAATCAATAATGCTCAAGCAACAAGCAAGATGGACGACGATTTGTACTAATTGTAGGTTCAATAATATATACAATATAGATCGGTAAAAAGTTAACTTCGCGGATCATTTGGACAGAACATTTTGTTTGAAGCCATTATCTTTAACTTCGATTTAAATTTACATGATTTAGGAAACATAAATTATATATTCTCTTGACGACCAATTCTCTTGCGGCGGCAATATATAGCTGCACTTTCATTACAAACGTTGCTGCTGTGCTGTGGCGTTACGGGCTCTTTTAAGGTAGTTCACCAGCTACAGTGGTGCTCAATTAGGATTTTTATAAGAAAATTCCTTTTTTAAGATATTATGCAGTGTTATCTAGTGTCAAAACCTTATGATTTATAGTATCAAACATTAGAATGGTGATATAAATTGTTTAGAGTATAAAATATTCTCAAAACTTGTAATAGGGAGAAACATTGCGCACCTATATAGATATACTGATAGCATGGGATGAAAACTTTGAATTGTTGTATCTTAAAAAAAGCCTCGTTTGCCCTATCCAATCTCATGTTAAAATACAAAATTTCAAGCTTCAATATCTCTGAAAATAATGTCGCTTGAGGGGTAAAAAAATACCACGTTGTAGAGGATACTTAATTGAATATGTAAACAAAGTTTGAGCGATATCCTAAGGAAATAAATATTCCGGTGAACTACCTTAATCAATGCGTAAAAAATTCGACGAGTGTTGAAAATTTGCTTCGTATTAACGGCCTTAATAACACGATTTTTTTTTTAAATCCTGAATTGTACCCGAACATTATACAAGACATTATTATTATATGCGAAAAGGTGCAACTCGTGGCGAGATGTGTGCCGTGAAAGTTCGATCTTTAATGCCGCCGCTTTATTTCTTAATATAAATTGGCGCGAACCTTTTCTTTTTTGAAAACAAGACTTGAAAAATGCACTGATGGCGTACAAATCGATGACCAATTAATGAAAATAATAATGATTACCTCTGCGCTAACAGGTTATAATTTATGATGTAGGTGCGTATAAAATTAATAAGCGTATAATTATAAGATACACTTTCTCGAGTTAGCGTATATCGAAAGCTTTTTCGCAGACGTACGGAATCGCGTAATCCGCTCATTTGCTGCTCAGCAGCGAACGAGCAGATAAAGAAAGAAAAGCAAATTTCAGACGTGTATCCATGTACGCAGCAACCCAAGGGAGCAGCGATTTATCCGGCGAGTGGCAGTGGAGCCCTCAACGTCGGATCTAGTCATCATCATCTACGTTGGTTCAAAGCCAGAAGATACCTGCACCTCTAGGAAAAATGTGAGTGCACGAGACGAGTCCGTTTTGATTTTTGGCTTCAACGCCACCTTATTGCTAAATAATCAGCATGGATTCAGGAGATAGGTAGTTATTTGTCAGTCATGGTAAAATTGTTAATAGTCTGGGTGAATCAAAAACATGTGCATGAGTCGATATTCAGTGCACAGAGCCTATAAAGTTTGTCATTGTAGTTGTTACGAGAAGTATTTAAAAAAATAAGCAAACACACTCACTACAACTGTTAAAAATGGTTACCCTGGACACCGAGCAGGAACCCGAGAGGCAGCACTGCGGTCGTTGCATGTACGTAATACGAAGGCGTCTCAGACATGATAAAGGTGAATATGTTTATCGCCATATGCGATAACATATTTTTTACTGGCTCACTGGGATGTGAAATTAACAATGCCTCACCAGGGACGTGTACTTTCGATTTACTGTACAACAGCTGTTCGCGATCTTTCGTGTGTATACGAAAAGTTTTTCATGATAAGTACGTGAAGTGAGCGCTAACTAATTTTCGATTCGGCGGCTATGCGGCGCCTCGGCAAATTGGATATCGGAAGCTTGATAGCCCTGCTAGTTTGTCCAAATCCTTGCCAGTCATCTGGTATAATGTTGTATAAATCATTGGACTTTGAATTAGGAAAAGAATATGCTCAAATTCCAACCAAAGAAACAATGTACGCTTAAGCAAACAATCGCCATTATTCGCTGGCACGGTATTATATTGACGTAAATTATGATCCTACACGCACTTATAATATTTACTATAGTACTATAGTACACTATAGTAATATTTATAATATAATGTAAATTTTAAGATTATAACAATCATAACATTATATTCTGTACTAAAATGTAATACATGTGTAACGGGGTGTAAATTCGATCAACGAATAACTCGTTAAACGACTGGATCGCGTTCCCCCGATGCGGCGGAAAACTCCTCTTCGCTCACGAAACACCTCCGTTGCATGCAGCTGTCTCAGCTGCTTCTGTTTTGCTGGGTCTACGCGTCGCCTGGCGCGTGCTCGGCTGCTCAACTGCATTAAATATGTACTAATAAATAACGCCCGCGGAAACGGCGGTATTCGCAGGAAGGAAGAGGAATCGGAAGAAAGCGAGCGAGGTTTAGAAATGACGACAAATCACGTAAAATAATAAGACTATGGTTATATTTGCTAGTCACGAAATAAACGTGAATTTACAATCATGAAATAATAATACGCGAGTCGCCAACAACTTTGCGACTTGCCGCGATGCCAGAATAATCGCGCTCGCGCGAGTGTATCGTCGCGAAGGTCGCGTGCGCCGGGTCACCCTCGCATGGGTGATACACACTCGGACATACACTCTCTCCCATGCACTGCGCGTCACACAAACCTTCTCTCTCTCGTCGACGACGTTCCTAATCCTGGACAGGCCGCAAGACTTGGTCACTGCGCTGGACCGCTAGGCAAGATCAGGAATACCCGGACTCCGCGTCGCACTCACACACAAGGTACACTTCGATCCGCTGGACACAGCACAGCACACGATACCACGAAAGTTTTCGAATTGTACGAGCGAAGTCCCGTGTTTACCTTCCGAAGGCCGAGAGCTATCTGAGCGCGCACCTGAAGGATTAGCCCGCTCGCTCGCTTTCTCTATCTCTTTCGCGCCTATTGCCGAATTCGCACGTGTTTATTATCACGCGCGCGCGCGACTCTACGCTGTTTTGGCGCGGCGTAGCGGTACTCATACCGCTACGAGTTGGCTGTGGTACTCAACTCGTTACACATGATACGATATTTACTTTTATATTAAATGATAACGATATCTTGAATCCCTAGCAAAAAAGAAAACAACTAAAGAAAAAAGTTATAAACTGCAGATGATAGCAGAAAAATATTGGAATTGAGACATAGACAATAGTAATCTTCTGTTGTCTTCAGTTTTATTCAGTATGCTAGAGTATTCTTCAGTTGGATTTATTTTTTTTTTCAGGTATAAAATTTTACAATTTTGAAAATAAAATAAAAATTAAATACAACAGACAATAACTATTAATAAGCGAAGGCAACAGTTTTTTATAATTCAAAACAGTTTTTTCATTTTATAATTGTTATTCTACATTCACTAGTTTTTTCCCAATCAAAACAGCTATCTTCGGATTTCTATACATTTTCATTAACTTTTTGAAAACACGCCTTAAATTACATAATAGAATCTAATTAACGTAACTATTGAAAAAAAGCTAATAATACCTGTAAATAACTGTTGTCGTTGTCTCAATTCCAACATTCATCTGCTGAAAATGTCTGTTTTGTTTAGTTATCTTCTGTATTAGTCTAAAATCTTCAGATGGAAACTGTTATGTGCAGAATTTTTGTTCCACTAATATAAGAAGATAAAGAAATATAAGAATCTTCACTTCACTTGGACCGCCTTGGTACCAGATTCGAGGAATTGATAGACTATGTTAGGGACAGGCACAATGTGCACAAACAAATTAAAGATCTTGCCCGAATCATAAGAGCAAACTATAAGAATCTCTGCATGGCAGATGATAACTTACAGCAATGCCAACGCCCCGGAACTGAGGGGAGGAAAACCCAGACTACCCTAAGTCTTAGATCGCGGAAGGCGGGTACAACAAAGAAAGCCCTAACTACTCCGCAGAATAGAAATAAAGGAAATAAAGGAGAGGATAACCAACATAAAAAGGCAGCGTGGCAGAAATACGTCACAAGACAGTTAAAGAAAAAAGGGAAAAAAGGCAAGCAAAGAGGATAACAGAGTCACTGGCGTTATAAACTAGAAGAGGACCAGAAGGATGGACCGAAGCGGGCAAGACCTTCCAGACCGGATGCTTTAATCATCAAGGCTGCAGAAGGAAAGGGTTATGCAGACATTTTGTCAAAAATGAAAGCGGCTCCTTTACTTAACAAGCTGAGCGATATCGTGAATAAAATACGCAGAACAGTGACAGGAGATTTTTTTATAAAGCTTCAACAAAAAGAGAAGACAAAACCTCGGACTTTCAAAAAGCGGTTAAAGCAGTACTAGTGAAAGGCGCCACAATAAAAGCACTAAAGCAAAAAAAAAACATTAAATCAAGAGTTCTGGACGTGCTTACCTCAAAAGAGAAGGTACTAGAAGCACTACAAAAGGAAATCGGCGAAGAGAACATCATAGATACGGGTACTAGCTCAGATAGTGGCTAAGATTACTAAGCTACAGAAGATCAGAATAGGATGGTCAACTGTAGGATCCGGGTGGCTAACCGCAAAAACGAGCCGCTTAAATGTTATAAATGCCTAGGCCTTGGTCATATTGGCTGAAACTGCACAGTAACTAAAGATAAAAGTAAGCTTAGCTTTAAATGTGTAAAAGATGGGCACAAAGTAAAGGAGTGTAAAAATCAACCCAACTGTGTACTCTGCAAAGGAGACAGAGGTGGGAAGAGTGACCACGCAGTTTGTAGCTATGCATGCTCAGTTTACCGAGCTGCAGTAAAAGCCACTGACAGACGAAGAGTAAAGTGGCGATATGGGCATGCGGATACGCCACTTTCCAGGAAAAAATGACAAGTCGTAATGAAGGATTTGAACGCTGTAAGATCGCAGGCGTACACATTTACAGCTGCTCTGCTTCTCGTAACGCGTCGATAGAACAGTTCAGACAACTGTTGGACCAGCTAGTACAGGTTGCTGTAGAAAAAAACCAGTACTGATAGCAGGCGATTTCAACGCCTGGGCAGTAGAGTGGGGCAGCTAAAGGACAAACAAAAGAGCACGAGCGCTATTGGAAGCATTCGCCCTCCTTGACTTGGTCTTGTTAAAATGTTCTTATATATTTCAAAGAGGAGACGCAGGATCCATCATAGATCTCACGTTTGTTAGCAGCTGCCTGATTGGCTTAGTTAGATGTGGAAGGTGAACGATCATTACACAAAAATATCGTTTTTTGGTGCTAATATTATTTATTAGCGTAATGTTTTATCATTACGATCAGTTCTATCTCTGAAAACATATATTAGATTTTCGCTAGATAACACATCATTGGGTATTTAATATTTAATGGGTTACATGGTTTTGTTTATTAAATTTTGGATTTGCAATTGTTTGTGTAAGTATAGATTTAGCGAGTGAGAACGTATATTTGAGTGCCAGTTAGCGCGTACTCGTATATTCTGGAAAGTTTTAGTAGTTATAGTAGCATACCTAGCCGAATAGGAGGTTGCCATGGCAACGCTGGCCACTCCACTCCCGCTCTCGCTCTTTCCCTCTATCTGTTGCTCGCCGCTTCGTTCGGCAGTCGAGCTTAGTTATATAGTAGCTTACGTTTTTTAATATTTTTAAGAAAAAAGTATTTTATTCACCCGAACACTACCGAATTATTTTTAAGTCGCATCGATCCAATAGTTCAAATTTGATCGCGATGAGAGCGATTTATTTAGCTATTTCGTTCGCTCATGTTTAATAACTAGGATTTAAACACTTGATCATTGTTTGTGACTCTAATGTTATTGATTAACTTCATAATTTTAAATTTATTCCAAAATGAACTTTTTTTGACATATGATTTTTAATTTGAGCTCGACTTCCTCATCGCACAATATGTAATATTGAACGAAAATTTCCTGATAAAACAACTACTATTTCTCCAAATGGTTCTATTAAATTATGCCAATCTTCAATCTATCTATAGCATCAAACGCATATTTTGATGCCATGGTTTCTTAATCCTAAATTAATATTTGTGTTGTTTTTATAAATTTTTCATAATTTGAATTAGGATTTATATTACCCGTTGATAATTCTGATTGATTTAATGGTAATTTAAATATTGTATAAACTGTTTTTCTTCTATATAGTAACATCCCGTAGAAGCTCTGTAATGTACACATAATACACGTAAATGCTCGAAAATGCTATGTTGCAAACTGAGAACAACGGCTCGAATTTTGATTGAAAATTCATTCTCGAATAAAATCTTAATCTATGTTGTGACGCATTGATCGAATCGGGAAGCGGAAATGTTACTAAAACTAGACTCAAGTTCCACTAACCTTTTATAAATAAAAATTGCAATTTTAAGTCCGATTAAATATTATAGTGAAACAGTTAACTGACTAGCTTGAATTTAACAGACGAGAAAAACCTGCAGTTGTTTCTGCTGCTCCAGGACCAGGAGCTGGAAATTTCAGAACTGTATCCCGATGACTCCTTTTATCCAGAGTTGGATATTGATGGGAACATCTACATAATGACGTCAAGTGGTAAAAGATTCGATTTAGGTAAAGTTTGAACTTTTCTGATAAGTTCGAAAATTAAAACTCGATCTTCCACAACAAAATATGTACATATTAAATTTTCAAAAAAAAAAAAAAAAAATAGCATGCTGTTCAGTTCCAAAATTTAAATGTCGGCTGGTACATGCAGGGTAGTGTATGTTGTTGCTGCTACACTGTATATGCTGTAAAATCACAATTTTATTTTTTTTTTTTTTAAACAAACAGGCAATTTGCATTGCTTTCTTGATTGTTGTTCGTCAACTAAGCACATGCTTAATAAATTGCTACATGTGATAGAGTGTTTATTTTGATTGTCGTTCGTCAAAACAAACAACTCATTTACAAAATGTTCTTAGATAACTCTCTCGTCGAGGAACGTTTACTGGAATCCGTGAAGAAGGAGATCAAAAGGATTCGAGCTGAAGAGGTGGGTCCAGCTGAAACGGTTGACCCAAGCCAACGTGGGAATACCTTGTCCCCAAAGCTGGATGTTATTACTGTAACTGCTGACGGTGGGCCGGCCTATAAGTTCGATGAAGGGAAAGAACAAAAGTCCGATTTTGTGGATAATGATAGCTGGTAAATTAAGTTTGAGAAAAGCTTGAAAGGTAAATCCACCCCTGTTGTTAAATCGAATATACCGATACAACTGAATTTGGGACTGAACAAATTCCGTCAGGATGAGGGGACAGCTAAGTTTGGAAAGTTTTCTTTGAATGATTCTAATGAAAATATTGAAATTTCAGAGGTAACGGCTAAGCTGGATAAATTAGAAAAAGAAAACAAAGAATTGAGAGGGAAAATCGAAAGTGAGTGCAATCGAGTACACGATGACGTAGTCACCGAATTGATCAGGCACAAATATGCAGTGGATGAGAGGTACAGCTGGATGGAGGAAAAAGTACAGTATTGGGCAGAACAAGATCGACTGTACGAGGAAGAACAGATTTTATCAGCTGGAAAATCTGAGGTACGAAGGGCATGTCCGTGCAAACTGCCCATACACGGAGAGTCAGCTAGAAAAGGTTTTGAAGGAGAATGAAAGTCAAAGAAGGTATGAATCCTCAAATTCTAATCGGGGTGATAGACGAGGTGGCTTTAGTCGTGGTGTAAAATGACGCAATTACGAGTCACAGAAGGGTAGCAACCCTAAGAAAATCAAGTCCGATAGAGGCCATGCCCGAGGCCGATCACGGGGGAAAGGAAGACAAAATATACAAAACAACAATAATTCTACCAAAACCTCCGAATCTGGTGAGTGCACAGGTCTGTATGTAGACAGTACACTTCTTAACGCGGAAGAAAGTGATAAAAACCGACTGATTAGATTTCTGGCGGACTCTGGTGCTACGGAGCACATGACTAATTCTAAATTAATTTTTAAAACGTTTGATAATACTAAAAGTCTCGATATTAAATGTGCAAATGACAATGATTCAGCGATTATAAAATCGGAGGGAGTAGGTAACATATCTGGTTACACCAAAAATGATGACTTTTTAACCTTGAAAAATGTAATCTATGCTAAGTCATTGTCGGAAAATTTGCTATCACTGAGGAAATTTGTTGATAAGGGCTTAGGTATATGTATACTTGGATAACAAGAAAATTGATATATTTGATCCGATGTCAAAAACGATTTTTGTCTCTGGGATATATGAGCAACCTTATTGGGTAATAGAGTTAGAAACAAATAACTCGGATAAAAATGAAAATAATAATGTAAATAAGGTTGTTGCATATATAACCACAAGCCGTCGTAAATATCCAACTGTAAGTGTTGCTCCCAATAAGGAGAGCGAATCCGCAACCAAACAGATAACTCGTGAACAAGACAAGCTTGAAAGTACAGAGATTGATAAAAATAATAAGTTTGATGAACCGATGCAAATGGACACTGAATTAGACGTAGAAGTAAACAAAGATAGCAACGAGCTATGCTCTAGCTATTCAAATTCTGGGAATACGCTAAAAGATAGAAAAATAAGTAATTTAACTGAATCAATTGATTTAGAAAGTATAGATTGTGAATCTAATATCAGTAAAATCAATAACTTGCTTTACACTAATAAAGCTATGCTATGGCATGTCAGATTGGAACACGCTTCGTTGAAAAAGTTGAAAGAATTCCAAAGAAAATTTCCAAATTTGAAAAACTTGAAGGAAATTAAGTTCGATGATTCTGTACTTGATTGCGAAGTTTGTATTGTATCAAAATTCAATAAGCTACCTTTCCGTTCGACTAGGCAGAGAGCGATATATATATATATATATATATATATGAAATAGGTAGAAGAGTTTGTACAGAAATTCATATATATATATATATGCAAAGTGGTTGTAAATCAGCTGACCGCTCACAACAACAAGGTCAGGCTGCTGTGGTTCCCAGGGCACCGGGATCAGGGGTATTGAAATAGCAGATAGACTTGTAGCTTTCGGAGCTAAACACCCTCCAATCGGTCCGGAGCCCTACACAGGTGCCGTAAGGTGCCTGCTAACGGGCGAAATCCGGGGCTAGGTTGAGAGGGAGCATACTAAGGAATGGCAAGGAACTCAAGGATGCAGACAAGCCAAAGCGGTAATGGGACAGGACACTAATGTCGGCTGGACCAAGTGCATCGCAGGAGGCAGCAGAAATAACTCCCGACTCCTGACACAGATAGTGACCGGGCATATCCGCTTAAGGTATAACAGTCTGAAGATGGCGAAGGAGGCTACGGGTGTATGCAGGTGGTGCGAGGGGGCGGAAGAAATGCCAACCAATGTGCTGACTGTTTGCCCAAAATTTTCGCGGCTCAGACATCAGTGCTTGGGGGAGCTTTTCCCCACGTATGAAGAGATTAGGGCACTCGACGCGGGAGCCATATTGACCTTCTGGAGAAGGGCAGGCTTATCTGCGTAGGGGATGCCATGAAGAAGGGTGGTACAATGGGTTTACAGCCTAAGTGCCAGGGATCTTGGTGGTACCCCCTTCATAGTAATAATAATAATAAAAATAATAAAAAAAACCGGGTCATTTTCTAAAAGTTTTATTATCCTTTCATTCTTTTTTTTCAAACATTCAAAGCACCCAGTTATTGCAGAAAGTGCAGGCTAAAGGTGTACTAATTAAATAAGTGCGGTAGGACTTGGCTAGAGGGCGTGTATGAGTGGTCGCTTGCGACAGCGTCTCCGTGAATTTTCGCGTGCTTTACCTTATTTTGGTGCAAGATAATTACAAATAAGTGTATCGGAGTGTTAATTAGTGCAAACGTGATAGGCGGTGATAATAATTTTATAGTTTTACTGTACGGGCGGACTGCAAAAAGCGATTGCAGGTTAGGTAGGTTGCTGAGAAGCGTGCTCTCTTTGTCTCGAGAGCGTGCGAGTTCCAGAGAAATGGCGGGCAAGTTGGCGAGGACCAGCGACGAGATGAAGGAGAAGGAAGATAAGAAGGAAACAAGGACGAGAAGCGGTTCGAAAACTACGGTAGACTCGAAGCAAACGACGTTGGACAACAGAATCAAGAAGCTGGTATTCACGGAGAAGGAAAAGGAGTTCAAGGAGAAAATTGAAGAGGAGGTAAGAAAGATTAGGCAAGAAGCGTTAGCGATGGAAAAAATGAAAATCAAAATGAAAACGCGCGAAGTAGAATTGATAGAAAGAGTAGAAAAAGTAGAGAAAAGATTGAAAGAGTTAGAAGAAAGGGAAAGCGAGCGGGACGCACGCTGGCGCGAGGACGTAGATTCGAGGCTAGACGCGATCTCGGGAGATGGCGCCTCGTGTCTCTCTTCGTTGCGTGGATCGCTGCGAAGCCTCGCGAGCGGCGGCTCGGCGGAGAGCGGGCATACGGGAATAAGCGGCGCGAGTCGGTGGAGCCGTGCGAGTTTTTCGGAGAGGGAAGTTGCGCAAATGAAAAGGATGTTATCGGAACGAGAAAGAATGGAGAATATGAATGTAATAGCAATAAAAGGATTAGCGTTTGACGAAAATAAAGAAACGGTAAATGCGACGGTGCTGAAATTTTTAAGGGATAGATTAAACGTGGAAGTATTAATAGGTAGCAATAATATTAGAACGAAAGGCAAAGTGATTGTAATAAAACTTAGTAGCGCGGAGGATAAAGAGGAGATAATGCAACAAAAGTAAATTAGCGGGAACTAAAATTTTTATTGAGCACTTTAGAAGCTATGAGGATAGGAAAAAGCAGGAAGAAATTGCCGCGTGGGTTAAGGAAAAAAGAGAAAAGGGTCTGGCTTTTAAAATAGGGTTCGGTAAAATTTTTTACAAGAATGCGTGGTATAAATGGGAAGATAAGGATAAATTGCTAGAGAGAATAGATCTAGAAGAAAGGAAGGATAAAGAAGAAGAGAACTTGAGATTAGCCGCGGAAAATAGGGAAGCAAACAAGTGGACGGTTCGTAATGAGGGTTTGCATTTTCATTAGATCAGGAATGGAATCAAGAAGAGAGGTATGATGACAAGTTTGATAGGGATAATGTGAGGAAATTTATTTTCTGGAATGTAGCAGGGGTTTTTAATAAAGATAGAAATTTTTGGCATTATATTGAACAAGGGGATTTTATAAGTCTTACGGAAACTTGGGTGGAAGAAAAACATATTGAGGGATTTAAAAAGAAATTAGCAAATGAATTCGAATGGAGCCTAATACCGGCTGAAAAGGTTCATAAGAAGGGAAGAGCAAAAGGCGGTTTCTTAATAGGTGTTAGAAAAGACTTAGTTATTGAAAAAAGTAAAATAAGAGTGGTAAGCGATGAAGGGCTAATAAAATCAGAAATAACAGATGGGGGGAAAAATGACAATATGGTCAGTCTATAATACAGGTAATGGGGAAAAAATATGGAAAAAACTCGATGAGGAGGAATTGGTAGAGGTAGGGGATTTAATAATTGGAGGGGATTTCAATATACGTATAGGAGAGGAGGGAAAAAATTACAACCTAGATGGAAGGATAGGGGTTGATAAGAGGGTTAGCAAGGACAAAATTATAAGCAATAGGGGTAAAAAATGGTAGATATTATAGAAAATAAAGGATGGGTTATTTTGAACGGTAGAACAGCAGGGGACGAAGAAGGGGAATTTACTTTTATAGGACCTAGGGGAAGTTCGGTAATTGATTACATAATAGTGAATGAAAAAATGAGGGAAGGGATAGTCAGGTTCAAGATAGAGGAGAGAGTGGACTCGGATCATGCCCCTGTTTGTATGATGATGGCAAGTAATATACTCAAGGGTTACCAGAAAAAAGAAGGAATAAAGAAAAAATATAAAGAAGCAGAAGAAAAAGAAGTGCTGTCATGGAGCGAAGAGGACATAGCGGAATTTAAAGAAAAAACATCGAATATTGAAGGAGAAATAAAAAACGAGGATTCAGCGCAATATGCATGGGAAGAAATAAAAAAAGTTGTCAAGGTCTCAGTCAAAAAAAAGAAGATCCAAATAAAAAAGTGGAAACTAGGCATGAGAAAATGGTGGGCAAAGAGCTGCACCAGAGAGAAGAGAGCTGCACACAGCATTAAAACAATGGAAAAAGGGTTTTATATCTAAAGAAAAATATATAATGAAAAGAAGAGAATGGCAAGAACACTGCAGGGAAAAAGAAAAACTATATAAGGAACTAGAAGAAGCAGAATTGAGAAGCATAAAAAATGAAAACGACGTTTGGAAGTTTTTAAATCGATTCAGAGGAAAAACAACAGAGAAAAAAGAAAACAACATTAAAGAGGAAGACTGGATCAAACATTTTAAAGAACTACTACAAGGAGCAGAAAAGCGCCAATTGGGGGAAAAAAGAAAAAAAGAAGAAATATTAACAGAAGAAGAGAAAATTACAGGATTAGAAATCAAAGGGGCATGGAAAATGTTAAAAAAGAAAAAAGCAGTCGGAGTAGATGAGATTCCTAACGAAGTTTGGATGCACGGAGGAGAAGATCTGACAAATAGATTGATATGTGTGTTAGGAAAAATCTGGGATGGTGATGACATGCTTGAAGAGTGGAAAACGGGATTGATAGTGCCTCTTTTTAAGAAAAACTATGCAAATGACACCAAGAACTACAGGGGAATATCTCTACTATCAACGGCGTACAAATTGTACACGGAAGTGATAAGAAAAAGGCTAGAAAAAGAGGTGAACGAGAAAAATATTTTGCCGGAAGGGCAAGCAGGTTTCAGGAAAGGAAGGTCAACTTTAGATAACATCTATATTTTAAACTACCTGGCACAGAGGGCAAAAACAAGGAAAAAGAAGTTATACTCAATCTTCGTGGATCTAAAAGCAGCTTTCGACAGTGTAGATAGAAAAATCTTATGGGAAATTATGAAGAAGTTAGGAATCAGCAACTATCTAATAGAGAGAATAAAAGGAATTTATGAAGAAACCAAAGTTAGCATCAGGATGAATGAAGGAAACTCAAAAGAATTCTGGACCAACATGGGCTTAAGGCAGGGGTGTGTGCTGAGTCCACTACTCTTCTGTCTATATATTGCGGCATTAGAAAAAGAATTTGAGGAAAGAAATATAGGAGGGGTAAAAATAGGAGAAATTAGAATATGGTCTTTAGCTTACGCGGACGATATTGTGATGTTAGCAGAAAATAGAGAAGGTCTAGTAGACATGTGCGACACGCTCAAAAGGTTTTTAAAAAAAAGGAAACTTATTTTAAGTGCGGAAAAAACAAAAGTATTAGTTTTTAACAAAGGGAAAAATAGTAAAAAAGAGAAATGGTTTTGGGAAGATAAAAAAATAGAAGTCAGGAGTTTCAAATACTATTAGGTTTCGTTTTCAATACGGACGGAAATTATAAAGACCACATCGATGAATTAAAAAAGAAAGGAATATGCGCAGCAAAAAAAAAAACATGGGGATTAGGAGAAAAATGCTGTAAGGGGGACTTTGAGAGGAGAATAAAACTGTTCAATTATCTAGTAAGAAGCGTAATGGATTACGGGGTAGAGATATGAGGATGGGAGGTTAAAAGAGAGTTAGTAAAAATAAAAACTGATTATATAAGATGGATTTTAAGGCTTGACATATGGACTCCAAAATATATATTATATAAGGAAACGGGTACAAGAAAAATGAATCTAAATTGGGGTGCGAGAGCGGTCAGATTCGAACAAAAAATAGCAAAACAGGGCGAAAACAGGTTGACTAAAATATGTTGGAGGGAAATGCAGAAAGAAAATTACGAGGATCTTTATAGTATAAAAAGGAAAAGGTATTACAACGAAGCAGGGCTAAGTGTACAATACATTTTATATAAATCTGCGCAGAATATCGTGGTAGAGGGCGAAGTATTTAGAAGGAAAGTTGATATAGAAAATCAAATGATAAACGAGAATATAGAGAATTCCAGATACAATGTAAAATACAAAGAAATATTATGTGATAAGCTACCTATGTACCTTAAAAAAGGAAAAAAACGGAAAAGTCATGTCTGTAATAGCTAGGGTTAGATGCGGTAACTTCGAAAATGTGAATAAATATTGGTTAGGCGAAAGAGAAAAACTATGTTACCTATGCGGGGAAGATTGGGGAACGTTTGATCATTATATTGAAGAATGCGAAAAAACTATTGAATGGACGGAAAACTTACCGGGGGAAAAATACGAAAGATTATATTTATTATTTCAGGGAGAAGGTAATATAAAAATTGTAAATGCGATTGAAAATATTGTAAAGACGATAAAAGAAAAAACAGAAAAAGATTAGGTATAGTAAAGCGAGTTTCTTCAAATTATAGAAAAAAATAAAAATTTAAATTGTATTACGGTCTAAAATTCACGGAGACGCTTCGGTGTGGTGGTATGTTCTGTATGAGTGTGTAGTATATCAAGGTTTAGAAAAATTTATATGTATATAGGATAAATAACATTCATTAAGTATAAATTGCAGGTACTGTAGAATGCGTCAACTAGATTGTATAAAGGATATTTAAGACTTTAACTGTGTGCATATGTACAAATGTAAAAATGTAGATTATATAGTGTAAATATGTAAATAAATCAAAAAAGGAAAATGTAAAAAAAAGCGAGCAAATACAAAGTTCAGACATACACCTGTTAAGTGAAATACCAGTAGAAAAATAGATAAATAGAAAAAGATAATATGTAAGAGGTATGTGTATGATTACGAGGTATGAATGAAAATTATTTTTTCACATGTAACAGCCAAGTCCATTTCTGAGCCAAGAGGCCGAAATAAAGATTTATTATTATATTATATTATAAATAAGTGCGGTAGCATCGTTGGATGTTACACTATTACATTGATGCTAGCGCTATATGGTCGGTAACTTGCCGATACAGGCAAGTTATCCATTGTTGCTCTCCTACCTATTAAATTAGAATGATAAATGTGATTATAATAACGTACAATAGTTATCCTCTTTAAAAACAGAGATGGCCGGATGTTGTGAAGCTTTTTAAAATTCGATTTAATTGGTAATCGCTGGACATCGGGTAAAATGGCGCCAAACTTTAAAATGTTTTACTATGGTTTAAGTTTAATATTTTGATTTGAGTCTATTATTCGGTCGATTATTTTTACGACTATAATTAATAGTATTAATGATTTTTAGTTTATATAAATTATTTTAGCCAATTTTGTACTATATTAATATTTTTTAATTTCAAAAACTAGAATGTCTTAAAATCTGCTTTGCTATAAATAATACTACTTATCTTTTTGAGAATGAGCATCAATCAAATACAGATGTATACTTAATTGCAAAGTATTTGTTAGAGTTTAGAATACTTTTTAAATATTATAATTAAAAGACCGCGTGCAGTAAAAATAAGCGCTCTAGATTTTTTGTATAAAACTAATAAATACACGAAATAGTCATTCGAAGTCACTTTGAATACCGCGCTAAAAAGGCGCACTTTTAAGCTCTGTAGGTTGTTTGAATCTATTCTTAAACATATTGTAGGAATGTTATTAGTTTTAAATTTGCTAAGATAAATATATTCTTTCAATATTAATCAATAAAATTTCAACAATTAATATATACCGTAGTATTCTGAACCCATAATCTGCATAAAGATGGTAACTATCCTACGGTTATGTTTATCTGCTTTGATTTTTTAGTATAACTTACTAAGCTTCTAAGTTTATTCTTTAAGAGTACTACTTTTGCCTTAACTCACAAGCATATAAACTTAAATATAGAACTTATATATTAAAATTTAATCCATTTCATGTTATGACGTATTTACTTCTTAAAATTAGACTATATTTAAATACCGGTATATTATTTTATTATTATATTCTATTTTATATTAATATTATTATAAGTTTTAAAATTATATATTTAAATCAATGTTTAAATTTAACCAGCAAGCGTTAGCGAGCGACCTTTTAGCTAGTATAGTATTAATGTATTTTATTATATCCACCTTTATATTCGATTATAGATATCATTTTCATTTTCTTTTTCTTCTCTGTATCGAAATTTAATATCTAAAAATTGATTCATTAGATGATTTAATATCTTATTCGATATAGCAGCTTTTTTGCGCAGATTTCTTGGACGTAGGAGAGGCGATAGGGCCTCCATTTCTCGCTATCCCATTAGCTGTCAGTTCATCGACACTATTTTTTAGCAAAAATAGTGCCATGTACTACTTGTGGTTATCTGTTTTTATGTAGTGAGAGCGTTATATATTTTAAGGCTTTCTTTAAAATCAAGTATTTATGATATTAATTGCATTTATTGTCCATTTTTTCAGGCCAGTCAATTACTGAACGAAAATAATGCTCAGTACCCTAAACGTATTAGCCATAAATGCCCTCAAAATCTTGCAATCGAAGCTTTAGAAATTTATTACAGAATTCATGCTAGTATTTTAAAGTATTTGGAACAACACGAAGGAGAATCTATTAAAAGGTCATTGGCTACAGTATTCAAAGAAAATCTCCACGGCTGTTCGAAAGGTCCGTTTATCTTGCAGAATACAGCACTAGTTAGTATGTTGAAAATTGAAAAGGATGAGCCAGATGATAAGAGTTTAAATCAAAATACTGATTTAGCTAAAACAGCGTTATGTAATGAAGCTGCAAAATTTGAAGGTCAAAAGAGATGCAGTGAATTACAAATTGATAACAATGTAAAAAGAATGAAGTTGAATAATATTTCTCATTTAGAGCTTATGCAGGATGTGCTTGGATTAATAGATGACTTAATTACTGAAGTTTGTAACAATGTATCTCACGATCTTGCTAAAGAAGATCATCAATATAATGCTGAAATAATGCTTTTTTCTAAAACTAAGGAGATGAATAGAACCGACCCTTCTTATAGTACATTAAGCAATATTGAAATTGCATATGCAAGAGAAAGTGAATCCCGTGACATTCGAACATATCCAGTTATAAAAAATGAAACTCTTAAAAAAGGAGTTTTAAAAAGGGCACGAAATGAAATGTCAGAAATGGTAATTGAAATTTTTTTAAATATTATTTAATTTAACAAAATTAAATATTTTTAACGTATTTTATCCCACAAAAAATACTATATCAACAGCAAAAATATTACAGTTAAATTTACAGTTTGATGTTGCACCAGTGTGTAATATCAAACTTTGTGCTTTCAAGGACCCTTTATACCTCTTTCGACTTGTACTGAAATTCGCTTGATTTATTATAGTTTTTAGAAAATATTATTATTCTTATTATTATAATGGGGGGACCTCAGAGATCCCTGGCACTTAGTCTGTAAACATATTGTAGTACCACACTTCGTCATCACATCCCCTACGCAGGTAAGTCTGCCCTTCTCCAGAAGGTCAGTATGGCTCCCGCGTCGAATGCCCTAATCTCTTCATACGTGGGGAAAAGCTCCCCCAAGCACTGATGTCTGAGCCGCGAAAATTTTGGGCAAACAGTCAGCACATTGGTTGGCGTTTCTTCCGCCCCCTCGCACCACCTGCATACACCCGTAGCCTCCTTCGCCATCTTCAGACTGTTATACCTTAAGCGGATATGCCCGGTCACTATCTGTGTCAGGAGTCGGGAGTTATTTCTGCTGCCTCCTGCGATGCACTTGGTCCAGCCGACATTAGTGTCCTGTCCCATTACCGCTTTGGCTTGTCTGCATCCTTGAGTTCCTTGCCATTCCTTAGTATGCTCCCTCTCAACCTAGCCCCGGATTTCGCCCGTTAGCAGGCACCTTACGGCACCTGCGTAGGGCTCCGGCCCGATTAGGGGGTGTTTCGCTCCCAAAGCTACAAGTCTATCTGCTATTTCGTTACCCCTGATCCCGGTGTGCCCTGGGACCCACAGCAGCCTGACCTTGTTGTTGTGCCCGGTCAGATGATTTACAACCACTTTGCATTCCCAGACCAGTCTGGAGGTCGTCCTATGCGCCATAAGTGCCCTAAGTGCCGCCTGACTGTCTGAACAAATGGTGATGATTCTATCCCTTGCGCCGAGTTCAATGTTCCTCTGAGCGTAGGTCAGTATAGCGTATATTTCGGTCTGGAAGACCGTAGCATACCACCCTAGAGAAAAGAAGGATTCCCTTCCATCCCTTCGGCAGTAGTACCCCGAGCCAGTGCCAGTTTCTGCCCGAGAGCCATTTGTGTACCAGACATCCCCCGTTCCTGGTAGGCTGTCCCTGCCGGCCTTCCATTCCTCTCTCGTCGGTATGACAACCCCATATCTTCTTCCAAAGAGTAGCGCGAGATCATCATATCAGTTTTAATGGAAAATTCCGGCAAGAGACCCACCCAACCCGGGAGCCGGGTTGTGCCTCGTGCCTTGTGTCCATTGTCCATATGCATTGAGTCTATGCGCTGCCTTAGCAGCCATCCCAATAATAGTAAGATGGAGTGGTCCCACCTTCACAAGGATTCCAAGTGCCTTGGTAGGCGTGGTCCTATAGGCCCCTGTTGCCCCCCTCAGCACCTGTCCCCTGAGTTTCTCCAGTACTGCCCTAGCACCCACCAGATCGGCACTTGGCCACCAGACCAACGCGGCGTAGGCCAGACGAGGTACCAGAATAGGCCTGTATAGCCACAGTATAATCTGGGAACTTAGTCCCGATGTACTATCAAATGCCCTACGACATGTCCACAGAGCCACCAGGAATTTATCGAACTGGGCCGTGAGATGCTTTTCCCAAGTTAACTTTTTATCCAGCTCTGTAGGCATCTAACTTGTAATTGCGGGAGAAGATCACCATCTTGACTTGATCCGGGTTAACCGAAAGTCCCGTCGAGCAGCACCATTTCTCCAGTTTCCTTAATGCAAGCTGCATGGCGTCTATGGCTGCGCCAATTTCGCTTCCTTTTATTAGTATCAGGAAGTCATCCGCATAGGCTTGAGCATAGCAGCCCCACCATGGGGTGACACCACTTCGCCCTGCGCGCATCCCTTACTGACCTTGCCGGAGACCGTTACTGTTCCGAGATTCGAGGTCACAGTCCTGCGGGTAAGCATGTCCTGAAGCCATTTTATTAATGGCTCGGGCGTCCTATGCAGTTCTGCCTCTTTGACAACTGCTTCAATAGAGGTGTAGTTAAACGCTCCCGCTATGTCTAGAAATACTCCCACCATTATCTCGCCCCTTTCCAGCTGCTCCTCAATGCGCCAAATCGCTGAGTGTAAGGCAGTCTCTGTAGAGAACCCTGGCCTTTACGCATGCTGTTTAGGGTTTAGAGGAAACACAGTTAGGATATCATTTTGAATAAATCTATCCACCAACCTTTCTAGTGTCTTAAACACAAAGGAGTTAAGACTTATGGGTCTGAAATCCTTGACGGTTGTGTGACTTGGCTTCCTTGTCTTGGGAATAAACACAGCTTTGGCCGTTTTCCATATTTCGGGTACATGAGCCAAAGCTACGCTTGTTCTGAAGAGCTTTACCATGGGGCCCACCAGTTCCTCCAATCCCTCTTATAGGAAAGCCGGGTAGATTCCATCGATTCCCGGCGCCTTACGGAGTTGAAAGTTCCTTATGGCCCACTTGACCTTTTCCGGTGTGACGACCTTCGCCGCTAGATCCCAAGCTGCCCTCTGCTGCCTGTTTCTTCCCGAGCTCTCGTCCCCCATCTCGTGGGGGAGCCGAAAGTCCGGAAAGTTGACTTTCAGAAGTAGTTTCAGGCACTCCTCTTCCGAGGTTGTGTATTCTCCTGTGGGCAGTCTGATAGCTGACCAGCCATACCTCAGGATTTTTCGCGAGTATCCGGAGGAGTCTGGCCGCGTCAGGATATCTTTTGATACCCTCGCAGTAGTCTCTCCATCCTTTGATTCTCACCGCGTTGATGCGGTTTTTATGTAGCCTCTGGGCTTCTCTGTGAATCCGCCAGTCGATATGGTGGTGAGTGTTCTTGGCCCTGCTAAGGGTTCCCCTCGTTTCCCTTCGCAGATCCTCTAGCTCCCGGTTCCACCATGGGGTACTCCATGTTTCCTTTAGGATGGTCCAGAGACAGCTTCTCTGAAAGGAGATGTTGACTATCTCACCGAGCTCAAATGCCCAGTGGTCAAGCTCATCCGTTGTTTCAAAGCTTGCTTTGAAGGATTTAAGCTCGTTTCTAAGGTTTTCCCTAAAGAACGCCCAGTCAGTTTTCCTGGGATTTCTAAAGGCCCTTGTCTCCGAGCATCGTTTCTTTCATTCGAATTGGATATAACTGTGGTCGGACAGTGAAAATTCGTTAGATACCCTCCGACTGCCCACCCACTTCTCTATTCCAACTGTGCCCAGGTTTAAGTCGATCACCTCGCTTCTAACCGAATTATAGAAGGTAGGTTATCTGCCCCTGTTTATGATACACAGACTCGTCGTTACCAGATACTGCAGCAGTGCGTCGCCCCTGCCGTTAGTATCGGAACTGCCCCAGACTATGTGGTGAGCATTAGCGTCGCATCCCAGTATAAGTAGGATGCTTCGTTGTCTGCAGTATTCGACAAGATCTTGTACCTCCCTTGGTGAGGGCTCTTTTTGAGAGTCGTATGGAAAGTAGCCAGAGGCCACCACCACCTCCCTCTTAGAGCCCCCTACCACGGGAAGCCTAATCTTTATTGCAGTAAGGTCCCTGCTGCACCGAGCCGGCAGCGGCAGGGCATCAAAACCTTTAACAAGTATGCACGCCCTGGGAACGCTGCACGTGGGGTCTCTAAAGATCAGGCTAGCTCCCCCCAGACTCCTGATCACCCCGCGACTAGCCAAGGTTCTTGTATTAGGCATATGCCTGTGTGCATCTTAGCCATGCGCCTGACCAGTGCGGCCGAGGTGCCTTTGCTATGATGCAAGTTTATCTGTGTAAACACTATCCCGTCACTAGCCATGGTGATTATGGCCCCCGGGAACTTTTATCCACTCTGGCGGTAATCAGGCCGAGGCCCCAGTGCAGCTGAAAATTGCGCTGCCAAAGCAGCCTGACCGAGGTTTCGGGTATGCTAAGCACCAGGAAGGTTCCAGAGTCTCACCCCTCTCTCTTTTCGGCGCTCAGCACCCTCCATCTATTGACCAACAGGTCCGGATGCCTGTGGCTCAGTTGGCTCAGAACCACTCCCGGCTCAAGCCTGTTTCCAGGCACGCGGAGAGTGGCCCTTCGGGGCTTCCTGAGTTCACTTATCCCGACCATAAGGAGTTTTGCGCCTTCCCAAGGTCTTAGCCGGGGGGTTATCAAAACCAGCCAGTCCCTCGAGATGGTGTTGCTAGCTTCCACGACGATGGACCCCATTTTCACGAAGGAGTCGTCGAACTCGGGCCACGGTCCATTGGGGATCTTATCGATCTCTGCCTGGACCGCCTCACTAACAAGTGCTAACTGCTGATGCGTCAGCTCCTCGTCAGGATATCCCTCGTACACGATCGCCCTCGTGAGGGAATTCACCATCCTATCAGCCATAATTTCAGGCTCCACGTTGGGCCGTTTGTTGGCGGCCTGATTCGCCGGCGGAGTCGAGTCGGCGCCCTTGCGTCGTTTAACGCCTGGAGCCCTCCCGTCTCCGCCCGTGGACCCGGCCGGAGTTGACCCCGGACGAGTTCGGGACGTCACGCTCCTGTCACCGGAGTCGAAGCGACCGCGAAGACTCGCCGGACGAGCCCCCACACAAGGCCCGAAAAAGCGGCGCTGCCGCCATTGAATGCGTTAAAAGCTATATGGCCTTGCAACGTATCGTGTTATGTTTCTAGATAAATTTCAGCGTTTGCAAGTTTTAAGAGCGGGTTCATCAAATCTTCATTTATGCTAGTTTATAAAATATATTTTTTTAGTATTAGAATTCTTATGCAAAAGATAATTAGAAAAATAGCTCGATATTTATACAGAAAGTAGTTTCTATAATCCTTAATCATCATGAGAGAGAGAGAGAGAGAGAGAGAGAGAGACGTCATCGGGCTGGGGCGCTGTCTGTTGTCTGCTTAGGAGCGAGGCACGCACGAGCATTTTTATGTATGCCTCTATATGGGTTTGCGTTATTAGATGGTAACACAATGTTTTATTTATTTATTTATTTAACCAAGAACGAAAATACAAAGATATATACAAACTCCGCATTCCTGTTAAGATAAACGAGTTTATCTGACCGCAGGGCTGGCATAAATTATGGCAAGATATAAAAAAAATAACAAAAATTCTTAAAAACTACTTAAAAACTAAAAATTATCCTCAATTTACATAAAAATAGTAGCCTCCATACTACTACTTTCTTGCTTTAGTTTTAGCATCATATGCATATAAATACATTTCATTTGTAACAGTTTATATATAGAGCAAAAAAAATAATATTATACACATATATTTTTAGATATCAACAATTGGATTTTATCCATGCCTTAATTATTTTTAGCTGACTTAATTTTCCTATTTCTAAAACTTTTAAATTGTTTGGTAGTGTATTAAAAACTGAGATCGCTTTAATATAACAGTTCTTATCACTAATTCTCTTTTTGCTTATAGGTACGATAATGCTTTTATTTCTAGTAATACTAGATGAGTTGAGGTATTGTGTTTTGAGATCATTGTAATACAATTTCAAGGCTCCCAGCGTAAACAATTTTCTATATTAAATCTCTATTATTCTAATATACTCCACCCCAGGCCATGATTCCATAGCTTTTTATGTTATGGAAAAAGCATAGTATATAATCCTTAAAGTCTCAGTGGCATTGTTTTCGCAATTTTATAAAAGATATACACAAGATATTTAGTTTTCTTAATAATATATAACATATATATTTCCCATTTTAAATTATAGTCAAAGACTATCCCAAGATATTTGTAGTTCTCAACCCTAGCTATTTTCTTATCCTGTATCTTTACAGTACTTCAGACTTATCAACATTTAATGATAGCTTATTTACCGCAAGCCCTTTGTGTATTTTCAACAAATAATCATTGATGTTATCTTGGGCTATCTCCCTGTTGTGATTATAGCAGTATCGTCCGCGTATGATAGAATAGCTTCCTGAGGTATCTCTTGAAGTATATCATTTATGTAAAATATAAACAACAGTGGACCAAGTATCGTACCGTGTGGTAAACCAGTATTTATTAGTATGTTATCACTTACACAACCATCTATTTTTACACTTTGATACCTTTTACTAAGGTAACTAGAAAGCAGGATCAGAGCTTTTCCCCTAATTCTTACACAGTATAATTTATCTAGTAGGATACTATGATCCACTGTGTCGAAAGCCTTTGCCAGGTCGAGAAATGTTACTAAAGTCGGTATACTCTTATCAATATTATTGTACAATAAGTTCGTTAGGTAATGTAGTACATTTTTTGTACCTATTTTTTTTACAAAACCAAATTGGTGTTCGGGGATTATATTCGTTTTGGTTACAAAATCATAAAGTCTATTGTGTATTATTTTCTCAAAAATTTTTGCTACGTTTGATATCAATGATATAGGTCTATCGTTTGTGATTTTATTTTTTTCACCTGCTTTGTAAACTTGCACAATTTCTGCCTTCTTGAGTGCATCAGGCCAAATACCCGTCTCAATGCATAAATTTATAATATAAGTTAGTGCATCAGCTATATAGTCGCGTATTAATTTTAAGGTCTTGGAGTTTATCATATCTACTCCACCACTTCTAATTTTTAATGCATTGATTATAGATATTACCTCACTCTTGCTCGTCGGGTTAATAAAAATAGCCCTTGGATTCATAGCCGGTAATTTGACAATGAAAAACGCCCGCTAAATAATTGTTTGTCTCGCCTAATAGGTCAGAAAAACGCGAAAATCGTGCTTGTGTTACAAAAAGACTTCATGAAACTTGTGTTTAAAATGTGCTTTAGTTAACCAAAAACATAGTTAAATCACAAACCTATAATATGTACGCAAATGATTATAACATAATCTCGACTCCTATCCTATTTCAGAAAATAACTGACCTAGCAGATAACCAAAAGCGTGGTCTAAAAAATATATGCGAAGAACTTGACATTTCCAACGCAATGGTTTTTTACATAGATGGAAGTAAGAGCGATACCTCAACAGCCTCGTGTAAGCAACAGTATCGCTGTAAGAGATGCGCTTGACCTAGCACTTAATAGTACTGGAATCTGCATGATTCGCTGAGTGTGTTTAAAAGTCTTCAAAGTTCTTTGTTCAATATCAATGCTAACCCGTATTTATACGAAATCAAACGGCAATTCTCCGAATTTAATCAATATAAAAATGAATTGGGTGACATCCAATTATATTGGATTACCTCACACCCAGCGATTACTGGTAACGAAGTTGCAGACTTTTAAGCGAAATTTGCGTCAAATTCCAGGCGTGTAGACATAGTCAAACTGCCTTTTACAGACTTAAGAGAAACGTTCAAACTAGATATGCATGCAAACACAAAAGATATGCTACTAAATACAGACCCCGGAAAAGAAAAAATCTACTTTAATCTATTCTACAAAGATTGTAAGCGGCCCTGGTTCCGCAACAAGAAACTTGCGCGGGACTTTATTGTAGCGATCAATCGATTACGAGCGAATCACTACAAACTCAATGCTTCACTGGCAAGAGTTTCGTTAATAAACGACCCTAGCTGTCCATGCTCTTTGAATTGCTAGGACATCGCTCATATACTATGGGATTGCCTCCTATATACTAAGCAAAGGGTGGCAATGATCCAGCAACGCACTCAATTCAAACTGCAACCACCTATCAACTCAAAGAGTCTAATTAAAGGGCCTAACATCGTTTCGTGTTCACACATGAATAAATTCATCAGAAACTGTTCCTTACATATTTAGAGTGACTCCTAGTTTGATGCTACAATCGTACCGATCTTAAAATAAAACCTTAAGTTATTTTGTTATATCATCTTAAGCTGAAGCACAAAATTTAAATAATTATAAATCAATGCATTGTTCAGCCATGAATATTGGTTTACAAGCCCTCAGAGTGCAATGTGAGATACCTGTAAAGTCTCTTGGCTTATCTGAAAGCCGTAGACCTGCATTGCCCTTCAAACCCGATATTGCCGTAAGCTCGTCAGAGCTAAGCAAACGTTTTTTGCCAGGTAAAAACAGCGGTAGTGCTAAGGCAGATTCAACCTTAAACCATTTGCTTGAGCGCTCCGGTAAAAACGCCGGAGTTTCCGGTTAATCCAACTCTACATTTCTCTCAGTGTGGTGTTGCTGGCTCACTCGTTGGAGATGACATCCTTTCATTTGGCCGATGATCGACAGGCCGGGTCGGCCTTGCTGGACTTCTTCTTCTCGCGATCACACACACTCTCACTCTCTCGCACACTATCGGTCGTCGCCCGATGCAGTCAGTCTCACACACGAGAGCTGACGCGTTCGCACCTATCGCCGGAAGCTATCTCTTTGTTCGACGGACCGCGACTTATACGCGAGGCCCCGAGTGTTGCCTCGCGCTTGGGCAACGTCGCGTTTCAATAATGTGCAAATCTACCTGATTTCGCACCTCGTTACAATATATATTTAACTTACACTGCCTCCCAAAGTTAAGTCGGCTTTGACACTATGATTTTCTGCATCAAATACTATATTAGAAAAATATTACACGTAAACTTATAGGAATATTATCGTACAAATTGTTTATGATTTACTGATCATACTAAATCAAAAGATTCCAGTAGACTGATCAATGAAACAACTTTCACACACACACACACACACGCGCGCACACACACACAATACACACACACACATATATATATACATATACATATTGTCGCAAAGACTAGAAAAATCTACAAAGATTATCCTATAAAATATTTGTACGCATGCGCGGACTGCTATTGTAAAATATGAATATTATCGTACAAATGTTACATGTGAGAGATGGTTTTGTTCTTCGTGAGGTATTAAGTTCACGATTGCTGCGAAAATATTGGGGCGATGAAATGAGTACAATAGATTATAGGTAAATGCGTTCGTTTATTAATCGTAATTCACAATGTATGGTTTAGTTTTTTTAGATATATATTAGCAACATGTGAAGCCTCTCATACCTTTTTCGGGCAAATAATATAATAGTGCGAATTAATTTAATCACGGGCCGCGAGCTTACGTCACTGACGTAACTGATTGAGGCGGAGCCCGCAAACTGAAAATTTTAGAATTTTCTGCAGTTGCAATGTATAAAAACCGCTGCCAATTCATTGGCACGTAGCTTCCTCCAACGAAATTTATTGTTCTAATAAATAAAATATTGTTTTAAAATACAGTATGTGAATGCTATTTTAAATATTTCAAAGCTTAATTATTTTGCTGTAGGAGCAATTTTCTTATAACAAAAAATATATAATAATCAGAAAAATCCGATCAAAATCGCTCAAAATCGCGAAAAAGAAGAGCTTGATAAAAGGATAACTCTGTAAAAATAAAGTTATCGTATTAAGAGAATAAGATTGTAATCTAAAAAAACTTACGTATAATTTTACTATAAAAAAACAAATATATATTGTGCCGTATAATTCTACTCTCAAAACATGTTGCATACGGACAATTCATAAGGAGGGACTTTAACGACGTGCAACGACAACCCACATAAGATGAAGAAAAAGTTTTGAGAAAAATCAGTTTTTACATTTTAGCTCTTTACTTGAGAACCGCTCGATGAATTCGTTTAAAATTTTAGCAGCAAATAGCTTTTTTATGGTGAATCAGCAAATAAAATTTTTAAGCATTTGACTGCATTGTTTTAGAGATATAAGGAATCAAAAAATTTTCAAAAAAAAATTGAAACCTTGATATCTTAAGAACCATAGGGGTTTGAAAGCTGCGCAAGGAACTTAGCCAAGACACATAAAATATCTACTTTTTCCCAAAATCTCAAGTGCAATAAAGCCTTTGTACTTCCGTAATCGAGGCACAAAAAAAAAATCATTTTTCCAGTTTTCGATTTTTTACTGTAAAAATAAGTAGTCAAATAACTTGAAAGTTTAATGGGATATAGTTTGACACGTTTTCCATCAACATGATTTTTTTCGTGAGGTTGATGTTTAATTTCAGAGATATAACTTAAAAAAAAATCACCTTTTTCATTTTATCTGCCGAACAAAGCGGTCGATCCCGAGGACCAAACGGGGAAAAGTGGGTAATTTTATTCTTTTTCAAATGTATATTAGCTGAATTGTTTTTAACGATGGGATGATTGAAAAAAACGCAAAATAGTGTTTTTCAAAAATCAGAAATTGGCCATAAAAAAAGTTAGAAAAATAAAAAATAAATGTTTTTCCTGAATTCAGAATCCAAAAATATACATGCATGTCAAATTTTAATGATATTGACGGAGTAGTTCCAGAAATATTACGGTATACGTACACACACCCATCTACACACACACACACACGCGCATCCGTACGGACATTTTCTAAAAACACGTGATTTGAACTTCTAACACACCAAAATGTATTTTCTAGAAGTTTTGACGAAACTCAAAATTTTACTATTACAAAGCTTCCTCTAGGAGGAATCAAAATAACTTAATAAGAAACTTCAATCAATGTTTTTTTTTCATTAATCAAACTATATTTTTTACATGGTTCGATCACATTAAATTATTTATGATTCAAAAATTGTCAATGTCGAGTCCATTAACTGTGTTTTGTTTGTGATGTTTATAAAACATACATTTCATTTCTAGCCCATATTTCAGATACTTTCAATAAGTTTGATTGAAAAAAAATGTAATGTCTCGAAAATATTAACTTTCAATAAAAGTAAACGGTTAGCCGAGTTTAATTTCTTCTATACTACAGTGCATGTCAATAATAGTATGTAACATAATAATTTCGATTAAAACAAAATTACAGATCTAAAAAGAAATATGATCAATCGAATAAAGTGAATTATAGTATATTAAATAATATAAGTTATGCAATATTATAGTAATATTACAATATTATTTTATTCATAATATAACAAACACAAAATTGTTGGGATCAAGTAAGTTTTGAATCAAATAATTGCTAACTAAAAACTAAAAAAGATTTTTTTTTGTTTGATGGATAAAATTATGTCGAATCAATTACATATATATTGTGACGGCCGAGTGCACGTCAAATGTCTAACGGCTAATCATGTACTAATTGTAATAAGATTATTGTTTCAGCAAGCTGCCAACGAGCGCCGAAACGAGCGAGAACGAGAAACGAGGCAAGATAGAGACAGAGAGAGTGAGAGCATAGGTAGCGCGGCTGCCGCCAGGCCGCACAGCGTTGGCGAGATATGACAACGATGTGCCGACGGCCTGGAGAACCGCGACTAGAGTTAGTCTCGCTGCGCTATCCACACGAGTAGCTCGCGCTACTATATACGCGGATTTGTTGTGAGTCCTGCGAGCATCCCGAGCGAACGATATTCGTCCGTGCGTTACCGACGAGTTGCTGCGACGCCCGTCCGAACTGTTACATCCCCACGTCCGAGACTGGACCACGTCCGTTGCGTCAAGTACTACTGCCACTACTGAGTTGTAAGTACCTGCACTCTCACTCTCTCACGTCGACAGGGTAATATCTCTCGTCTCTCTTTATTGTTCGTCGAAGTGTGCGGCGTTTGCACCTCCGTGTATAGTTACAATTGAATATACATTTCCTTATCTAAACTTCTCGTGTGTTATTTCCTACGACCCGACCTACGCCGCCTCCGCGGGCTCGTGTAAAAACACGTGCATGATCTGAGTCGGCCGAGCCGTGCCTTCTGCACGCCCGACGTTAATTTACAATAAACAGGGCCCTGGTTATAATACGGCAGGAAAGTATTAACCAAGTGTTATACTATATATATATATATATATATATATATATATATATATTATAACACTCGGTTAATATATATATATATATATATATATATATATATATATATATATATATATATATATATAATAAAATCTCTCTTTCTCTCCCTATTTTCCTTTTGAGTAGCTCGCATAGCTAATTGTTAAACCAGAAAGAGAAAGAGAGAGAGAGAGAGAGAGAGAGATTTAATTATATATATAATTTTATAAAGTTTAATTATATATATATATATATATATATATATATATAATTAAACTTTTAGCAAGAGAATGACATGCTGAATCGATTAGTACCCTTAAAAATTTAGTTTACTGGCTATTTAAATGAGAAAAAGACCAAAACGTAAATGGAGCCGGAAAAATAGTGTGCCACAATGGATATACTAAGCGGCTACTGCATGCGAGTGAAGCGACCTAACCTCGCGCTCGCGTGCACTCGATTCTGAATTTCAAATGTTTATAACTTTTGATCTATTGCATGTTTTCAGAAAATGTCCGTACGGATGCGCATGTGTGTGTGTGTGTGCGTGTGTGTGCGTGTGTGTGTGTGTGTGTGCGTGTATACCGTAATATTTCTGCAACTACTCCGTCAATATCATTAAAATTTGACATGCATGTATATTTTTTATTCGTTCAAACAACGGCTTGAGCTAATTGTGATCACATAATATGAAAATACGTATATTCGCGGTTATTATACAATTTTTTTCAAGTCATTTAGCTAAGGCTAGCTCGAGTAATGACGAGTCGAACACAGAGTAATTTTTTTTCCGTGCGCTCGCACACGTGGATAAATATTTTTAGCCAAGGTTAGTACATTGACGATTTGCGTCCACAGCACACGCACAATAGTCATAACCGAAGATTTCGCTGCGACTGTCACCCCACTTTTACCTCTCCGGACCCACATTAATTGCCGATACAATTTTTCGATCGCCTTTACCATTTTTATGTCGCCTTCGCCTTGGATTAAGCGATACAGTCATTCGTATTTTCCCCCCGTAGATTTTTGGTCCATTCTATAGTTTTTTCGAACTCTTCAATATAATGATCGTAAGTTCCCCAGTCCTCCCCGCATAATATACATAATTTATCTTTATCATCTAACCAATATTTATTTACATTTTCAACGTTTCCGCATCTTACTCCAGCTATTACCGACATTATTTTTTCGCATTTTCCTTTTTTCAGGTAGCTCGATAGTTTATCACACAATATTTTTTTGTATCTTACATTATATTTTGAACTATGTATTTTCGCATTAATACTTTGATTTTCTATATCTACGTTTTTCTGTATATTTTCTCCTCTATATCTATATTCTGCGCAATTTTATCTAAAAAATACTTTTTGCTCAGTCCTGCTTCATTTAAATATCTTTTCCTTTCTACACTATACAAATTTTCAAAATTTTCTTTTTTGTTAACCTGTTTTCGTCTTGTTTCACTATTTTTTGTTCGAATCGCACTCCTTTGTCCCCCAATGTAAACTCAATTTGTTTGTAAATGCTTCTTTATACAGTATGTATTTTGGAGTCCAATTATCCAGTTTTAGGATCCACCTAATATAATCTAACTTTATTTATTTTAACTCTTTTTTTTTTCTTTCCACCCCCATATTTCTACTCCATATTTCATCACACTCCTAACTAATTAATTGAAAAGCCTTTTTCTTTTTTCGAATTCCCCCCTACTGCATTTTTCCCCTAATCCCCCGTTTTTTTTGCTGCACTTATTCCTATTTTTTAGTTCATTAATGTGATCTTGATAGTTTCCGTCTTTGTTGAAAACGAAACCTAGGTATTTGAATTCTCTAACTTCTTTTATTTCTTTACCTTCCCATACCCATTTTTCTTTTTTACTATTTTTTCCCTTTGTTAAAGACTAGAACTTTCGTTTTTGCTGTGCTCAAGATTAGTGTCCTGCTTTTTAAGAATTTTTTGAAAGTGTCACACATATCTAGTAGCGTTTCTCTATTTTCCTCTAGCATTACTATATCATCTGCGTAAGTTAAGGACCATATTCTATTTTCACCTATTTTCATAGCCCCTATATTTCTGTCCTAGAGTTCTTTTACTAACCCCGCAATATACAGACAGAAGAGTAATGGACTTAGAACACACCCCTGTCTTAGACCCATGTTGATCCAAAATTCTTTAGAGATCCCCGTTTTCATCTTGATGCTTACTATGTTTTCTTTATACATTCCCTTTATTCTCTCTATCAGGTAGTTACTGATTTCCAATTTCTTCATTATTTTCCGTATTTTTCTGTCCACTGTATCAGAATCTGCTTTTAGATACACGAATATTGAATATTGTTTATCCTTTCTTGTTTTTGCCCTCTGCGCCAGAAAGTTTAAAATGTATACTATGTTATCCAGTGTTGCTTCTTCCTTTTCTAAAGCCCGTTTGTCCTTCTGGCAGAAGATTTTTTCTTTTACCTCTTTTTCTGACCTTCTCAGTATAACTTCCGTGTAAAGCTTGTAGGCCGTTGCTAATAGGGATATTCCTCTGTGGTTTTTTGCGTCATTAAGATTACCTTTCTTATATAAAAATACGATTAACCCCGTTTTCCATTCTTCTGGTATGTCATCTCCATCCCAAATTTTTCCTTAAACACGAATTAATCTACTCGTTAGTGCTTCTCCACCATAAATCCAAACTTCATTTGGGATTTCATCGATGCCCGCTGCTTTCTTCTTCTTCAGCATTTTCCATGCCCCTTTAATTTCCAAACCTGTGGTTTTCTCCTCCTCCGCTAAGATTTCTTCTTTTGTTATTTTATCCCACAGTTGACGCTCATCTGATCCTTGTAAAAGGGTTTTGAAATGCGTTATCTAATCCCCTTCCTTGATGCTGTTTTCTTTTTCTTCTCCTTTTTCTGAATCTGTTTAAAAATGTCCATACATCATTCTCATTTTTTATACTTCTTAATTCTGCTTCTTCTATTTGTTTATACTGTTTTTCTTTTTCCCAACAATATTCCCTCCACTCTTTCCTTTTAGTTATATATTTTTCCTTATGAACTGAGCCCTTTTTCCATTGCTTCAGTAATCTATTTGCAGCCCTTCTTTTCTGGCACAGCTCCTGTCCCACCAACGTTTCATACCTATTTTCCATTTTTTTTATTTTGATCTTCTTTTTTATAATTGATATCGCTTTCTTAATTCCTTTTCAGGTAAATTGTGCTGAGTCCTCCCTTTTTACTTGACCTTCAATAGATGTTGTTTTTTCTTTGAATTCTGCTATATCCTCTTCGCTCCACGGTAGTATTTCTTTTTCTACTGCTACTGAAACCATTGCGCATACAGGGGTATGGCCCGAGTCTACCCTCTCCTCTACCATGTATCTAATTATTCTATCCCTCTTTTTTCCGTGACAATTATATAATCAATTATCGAGCTGCCCCTCGGTCCTATGAAAGTAAATTCGCTCTCTTCATCCCCTGTTGTTCTACCGTTAAAAATGACCCAACCTCTACTTTCTATAAAATTTACCATTTGCTTACCCCCGTTGCTTATTATTTTATCTTTACTACACCTTTTATCCACCCCTAGCATCCCGTCAAGGTTATCGTTTTTCCCCTCCTCTCCTATACGGATGTTGAAACCCCCTCCTATTATGATATCCCCTTCGTCTACAAATTCCATCTCATCAAGTTTTTCCCAAATTTTTTCTTCGTTACCCAAATTATACACTGACCATATTGTAATTATTTGACCCCCACCTAATTTTCTTTTAAGATTTTCCGTGTCTTTTTCTGCAACCCAAGTTTCTGCTAGACTTATAAAATCCCCTTTTTTAATGTAATCCGAAAAATCTCTATCTTTATTAAAAATTCCTGCTACGTTCCAAAATATAAATTTTCTCGCATTACCCCCTTTTACACTCTCTATGACCTCTTCTTCTCGATTCCATTCCTGGCCTAATGAAAAGACAAACCATCATGGAGTTTGTCCCCCCTAACCTCTACGTTGCTTCTTTCCGCCGATAACTTTTTTCTACATTGTCTCTTTTCTCTTCCGCGGCTATTCTCTCAAGCAGTATTTCCCATCTCACCCACGTGTTCTTATAGAACATTTTCCGGAAACCAATTTTTAACTGCAAACCTTTCTCATTTTTTTCTCTAACCCACGCGCTAATTTCTTCATAACTTCTGTAATGATCAAGGCGAAGTCTCGTCCTCGCAAGTTTGTTTTCGTTCTACATAATTGTCTATTTATCATCTGCGTTTCTAAGCTTTATTACATTACCTTTAACTCTTATATTATGACTACTTATTATAATTTCACCGTTTAGCTTATCCTTTAAAATTTTTACAACTGTGGCGTTTACCGGCTCTTTGTTTTCATCTATTTCTAAACCCTTTATTACAATTACATTTTGATTTTCATTCTTTTTCTTTTCGACTAACATCCTTTTCATTTGTATTACGTCCCTATCCGAAAAACTCACGGGACTCCAACGGCTTGCATTGCTCATTCCCGTTCGATCGCTCCCCGCGGAGGCGCCGCTCGCAAGGCTCCTTGTTGAACCGCGCAACGAAGCGAGACCTGTGGTGCCCTCTATGAAGAGCTCTTCTAACCTTGCATCTATTATCTCGCGCCATTGAATTCTCCGCTCGTTTATTCTATCCTCTAATTCCTTCATTTTATTCTCTACTTTTTCTACCCTTTCGACTAACAGTAATTCGCGCTCTTTCATTTCAGTCTTTATTTTTCCTATCTCTAACGCTTCTAGCCTAATCTTTTTACTTCCTTTTTGATGTTATCCTTAAAATCCTTTTCCTACTCCGAAAAAGCCAGCTTTTTCAGCTTGCTGTCCAGGGTCGGTTGCTTCGGGTCCACCATGTTTTTGACGCTTCTCGTCTTTGAGTTATTTTTCTCCTCCTGTTTGACATCCTCGCTGGTTGTCTTTTTTGTTCTGCCCGTCATCTCGCTGTTAAATTCGTTGCTGCCCGCCTTTTCTTCCGTGCCGCAACACGAGGCCCGCTGCTCTTCTACCTAACCTCAAATCGGGACCTCTCCCTTCGCACGCTTTTTACAATCAGCCCGTGCAATTATTCGCAAAATCTATTATCCCTGCTTATTCCCCACACTATAATTCACACTGTTGTATACTTTATTCTTATTAATTTAATCATTAATTATGGGAAAAATTCTAAATTCACGGAGACGCTATCGCACGCGACTGCTCTTATCCACGCCTTCTAGCCCCAAAAGTAATGTTTACATTTGTATTATTTGGTAATAATTTGTTATTATAAACTTTGTGTTTGTCCCGTAAAAATTTAGCCGTGCGGCTAACTTTATGGTCTTAACCTTTTTCGAGCTAAAAAATCCCAAGATGATTTGAAGATTATTGTTCACTGACATACCCGTTTATTATAAAAACGCCTCTTTCTTGCCAATACATCGATTAAAAATCATAGTTAAGGATACAAAATATGATTATACGCCAAAAAAATTTAGATGCAATAATGTAAACTCACTTTCATGACGCTACCGTGTCACTTGATAAATATCGTAAAAAATTGCTTTTAGTGCCCAGTCTGCTCTGACCTATAGAAGCGGTAAGATCAATAAATTATAGATATTTCGAACGATAAAATTTTTTAGAATTTTCTAATACATGATTTTTTATTCCAAATATTTTAGTATCAGAAGCATAGTAAAAGTTCGGAAGGCTGTGCCGGTTATATTTATTTAAATATTGTCTTTTTGTTTATCAGTGACATGTACGCATGCGTGAAATTACGTATAAATAGCGTAAAAAATTAGTTTTAGTGCTCAGTCTGCTCAGTCAGGAGAAAAGTTTTGTTGCTCAGTCTATTCTAAACCTTTAAAGCTGGAAGTTTTTATATTTTAAAAATGTGTATAAATAGCCAAGATAGCGGTTTTGTTGCTCAGTCTTTTTTAAACCTTTGAAGCAATAATTTCGGTAAATTTTTAAACCATAATTAATGTGTATGTTTCTAAAATGGTTTCTGATTTACAGGATGATCGAAGCCGCATTGTAGTACCATAGCCGACTAAACGTGGGAAAAGCTGTGCAGACAATAGTTATTTAAAAATTGTCCTGTTTTTAAACCTACAATTAACGCAATCTGTAAAATTATTTGAAAAATTGTAGTTAAAAATTATTTAGCGTTTTGTGTATATCATTTTTTATTTGAACACTTTAACTACAACCTTGTTGTGCATATATTGACTTGATGGGTTTCAATGGAAAGGCGCTGTTCGCTTCGGCGATCTGTGAAATGGGTCTGGAATCGTTACCCTTAAGTTGATGCTATTGCACAAGGTTTTTAATTAATTGATGATTCAAATGAGATTTAATATAATAGGAGATTTAAATGAGATACAGATTACAAAATCGGTCGCTCTAATTAATACAAAAAATTATGAACTCGGAAAACCGGAGAACCGGATAAGGCCAAAATGGGTTTCTCTTTAATATAATAGGGAATTTATTCGCTTTACATGAAATATTTGTTACAGAATATATTTATTTAGATAGGAGTGAATGATATAGCAAAATAACTTAACTTTCAGTCACACACACACACACACATACACACACACACGCATATGTTTTATAAGGCGTAAGCAGAGCACGCTCTGCCCAAGTGACCATACGAAACCAGTACCCCACCGGAACCATCGTTAGACATTTCTTCGGTGGGGACTGTTCATTAGCCTGATAGGGCTATCCAAGGATTGTTTGACATTTCCATACATCCCCCATCCACCGTAGTGATTAGGAGTTCAGGATCAAACTCGTCTACTTCTTTCTACATCGTCCGGCCGTCTACTTCCTACAGCATCGTCCGGTCATCCTCTGGCAGTCTCAACCGTCGCCCTACGTTCCTCTGCATCAGGCAGGGGAGCTGGGCTCAGCTCAACCTACGTTCCTCTGCATCGGGTGGGGGAGTCTTGGCTCAACTTAGTTACCTACGTTCCTCAGCATCGGTCTAAGGAGCAGATATACGGACGGTAGTCTCATCGTCTCGGGATTCCGTAAGCTGGCGTCTTGCCGTATCCTCACTTCTAAGTTTTCTCATTACGGTGGCAGCGAACGACGCCACAGCCTTCCAGTTATTGGTTGACTTCAGCATCAGCCCAACGAAGTTCTCGGGCGTGACGGCTTCACCTAAAGTTTCTAAGAGAATTTCTCTTTCTGCGACAAACCGTGGACACACTGTGATGATGTGTTCGGCATCTTCGAGGGAATTCGGGCAGGTTGTGCAAGTAGCTTCGTTGTCCAACTTGAAGCGGTGCAGGTAATACCTGAAGCAGCCATGCCCCGTCAGTAGTTGAGTGAGATAAAAATCCAGATCGCCATGTCGTCTGTTTATCCATACTCCTATATTAGGCACTAGACGGTGTGTCCACCTTCCTTTTGTTGACGCGCCCCATCTACGCTGCCACGCTTCCAGAGTGCGTTGACGCTCCTCCTTTTTAAGTTGTGCCCTTGTCGACTCTTCTTCTTGAAGCCTCTCAAAGAGCCTTGTCCTTTCTTCTGCTGCAAGATCCAGCGGAAGAATTCCCGCAAGGACCTCGATAGCATCGCTAAAGGTCGTTCTGTATCCGCTAGTGACGCGTAATCAGGCCTGTCGGCGTGCTGATGTAACCTCCTTAGTGTACATCTTCACCGTTGCTGCTTCATGCCAGACCGGGGCGGCATACAGTGTAATTTAGTCAATCACGTGTGCCAGCAGCTGTCTCTGTGTTTGCCGTGGTCCGCCTATGTTGGGCATCAGTCCCGCTAACGCATTCGCCACCTCCGATGCTTTCCTGCCGACTCTTTTAAGGTGTTCATCGAACCTTAATCGGGCGTCGATTTGTACTCCTAGGTATCGTATGGAGGGCGCCGAGATAATATCGCTGCTTCCAACCCTTAGAGTAATGGTCTCTACTTTTTTCCGGCTTGTCACCAGGACCGTCTCCGTCTTGTGGTCTGCCAGTTGGAGACCAGCTGTCGTGAGCCAGCTTCTGATGATGCTGATTGCGTCGTTAGCGTCTTCGGTAATATCCTCCAACATTTTACCGGTCACTACTATCGCAATGTCATCCACAAATCCAATAATCTTAATATTGGGAGGTACCGGAATCCTCAATACCCCGTCATACATGATGTTCCATAGTGGTGGGCCCATGACTGACCCCTGTGGAACGCCTGCAGTAACGCCGTGTTTTACAATACCGTCATCCGTGCGATATTGTAGTGTCCTATTGCTTAAGTAGCTTGCCACTATTTCCCGAATATAACTTGGTACCCTTAGGCCTTCTAAGGCAGTGATGATTTGGGGCCAACGTGCAGAGTTAAAAGCATTTTTAACGTCCAGGGTGATGATATCGCAGTATTTCTTAGATCCTCGCTTCCATCTCTTGCCGCTAATTGCCTCGCGTGCTGTGTCAACCACTAGCTTGATCGCGTCTGTGGTGGATTTGGCTTTGCGAAAGCCGAATTGACGTTCTGATAACCCTAAAGACCCCTCGGTGAAATCTTCAAGTCGTCCGACTATGATTTTTTCAAGAATCTTCCCTGGAGTGTCTAACAAGCAAATAGGCCTGTAGGACGACGGATCTTCCGGTGGTTTGTCACCTTTTGGCAGCAGGACTAGCTGTTGTAGTTTCCAGCGTTCGGGAAAGATGCCCTCCTGAAGGCACGCTTCAAAAACCTTCAGAAATACTCCAGGGTTAACTTTTGTTGCCAGCTTGAAAGCCTGGTTTGGGACGCCATCTGGGCCGGGTGCAGCTGCGTCCCTGGTCTTTGCACAGGCTCTTCTGAGTTCCTCTTCAGATAGAGGTGGGATACTATCTGGTGATGGGGCTTTCCAGTGAACTTCACATTTATCGTCTTTGGGAAAGAGGACTTTAATTATCCGGCTCAAGAATTTAGCTTCGCAGGTATTGTTCCCTTAAGTTTCCTCGATCGTTCTGGGCTCTTTGAGTGAGTCTTCGTGCTCGATGGCATTTCTTGCGCAGTTCAGCTATTTCACTTGTCCACCAATATGTTTCCTTGTGCCCTTTTTTCGTTTGTATGGAACGTGTCATGGATGCATTACACGCCTCTGTAACAAGGGCCGTAAGAGAGTCTGCCATGGAGTTGGATGTACCCGCATTGAGCCCTTCCCCTTCCATCATGACCTCAAAAGCTTCCCGATCTAGTGATTTGGCATTCCATTTACACATATTATACATCTTCGGACAACTCGCAGTCTTGTTTCTATCAACTATTTCGTACAATATAGCTCGGTGGTCACTGTGCGTATATTGATCGTTTACTTTCCAATTCTGTAGGTAAGTGCTAAGATCGTCGCTTACAAAGGTCAGATCAATTATTGAGGTTTGTTCGCCTCTAACAAACGTTGGTTCAGAGCCCGTGTTCATGAGACAGACCTCAAGTCTTGTCAAACTTTCAAGGAGTATGTTTCCTCTGTTGATAGTTGAGGTACTCCCCCAGACGATGGACCACGCATTGAAATCTCCGGCAATAATTAGGGGCCTTTTGTTGGCTGCTTCATCCTCTACTCTGGTAAGTAGCATTGCGAACTGGGCTTCAGTAAGACTTGGAGGAGCATACACGCTAAAAATGTATATACCCCTCACTTTTACCCAGGTATATAGCTCTCTTTGGTCGTGTGGTCGTTCCTGTAAATGGGCATTCGCGCTAACCCAGATTGCTGCCCTGCTGCTGCAATCGGTGAACCATTGTTGTGTGGCGTCCCTGTCTTTGTACTGCTCCGAGATGATAGCAACATCTATGGAAGATTTGCGAACGGTCTGTTCCAGGAGATTCTGTGCAACTTCGCAATGATTTAGGTTGAGCTGCAGAAGTCTCATTCTCTAAACTTTTTAATGTACTCCTAGGTAAACGGGTATGCATAGCTGTATGATGCATGCTTCGACTGGGATTTTCCGGCCTCTTGGCACAGCAAGCAGCATGGATCCTTGTTGCGCGACATGGCTTCGTGCTCTGTGCCACCACAGCGTCTGCAGACTTTTGACCTATCTGCCCGTCCACACTTGGCTGCAGTGTGACCTATTTGCCAACATCTATAGCAGCGCCTTATTTTTATTTTTCTCCGGACACGGCAGTTCACCCATCCTATGCGAACTCTGCCTTCCCTTATCAGGTTTGTAGCCGAATTAAGTGGAGCACTTACGACTGCTGTCTGCGTTCCTCCGTAGGCTGGTCGTAGGGATCTTACTGATATCGATCCAGATAACCCATCTTTTATGTGTTCGGATAGGATCTCCCGAACTTCTTCCTCTGTAGTGACTTCGTCGATGTCTTTGATCTCCAGAGTGATTTGCTGGGTCCTTGTCATAGCGGATGCCTTCTCTTTTACTTTTCCCTCCACCTTGAGAGCCAGTTCTTTCGCTTTCGTACTTTTGCTGTCTAGCTCTAGGATCAGCGCACCTCCCGCATTTCTTCTTATTTTTGTGACCTCTTTTTTGAGGTCAACTAGCTCCGGGTCACTTTTGATATCCTTTAAGATATCCGCGTAGGACACACCGCTTTTGGTCCTTATCACAAGGGAGGGGGCTTCCTCTCCCAGGGGATCTTGTTCTTTTTCCCCTTTTTGCTAGCGACCTTGTGCCACTCGCTTTCCTTTACCCTACTCCTGTCGGTGGGTTTCTCCTGTTGTTTTTTGGCCCCTCCAGCGGCCTGCTGGCTCTGTGGCTGGGTTTTTTTGTCTTTTTGCGGTTGGGGGGTAATCGGAACCTCGCTGGTGTCGCCTTGTTCTTTTCTACTGCGAAGACTTGGAGTGTTCTGCGTAGTCTTTCCTTCCAATCCAGGTCGTTGACAGTGTTGCAGATTGTGATCGGCCGCGCACACCGTTTTCTATGTGGCTCTTATACTGCGAGCAAGATCCTCTATCTGCTCTAATCTAGGAGACGTCAGTGAAGAACAGGGAGAACGATTTCATCAAGATATAAGTGTAATGGAGAATCGATACCAAGGAAGATGGAATGTCAACATGATGGCAGATTTTTGCTGGACGCTGAAGAGAGACATTAAAACAAATAACAAAAAGAGAAAAAGAAACCCATTGCATAGGTCATTTGAAGAAAAAAGAGTTCGTTACAAGAGAAAAAAGGAGTAAAGAAAGACATCGACAGTTACTAAACTAGTAGAAAAAAAATAAGAAAACAATATAAACGAAAGCAACTTTGCTCTGTACACAAGGAAGATATTAAGTGATCAAATCTCTTGAATAAGACTTTTTACAATTTTTGGTATCTTTTTCCATTTTTGGAAAGTTTTATATAACATTTTTATCGGTTTAAACTGTTTCTTCTCAGTTGGACCTTGAACTGGCCTTGACCCTAACGTGATGGGGCCAGACTGACCCCGGATTCGGATTCAGCGACCAAAAAAACATAAATATATGGTATTTTCATTTTTTAACCGTTTATTCTCAATTTGACCTCGAACTGACCTTGACCCTGACGTGATCGGTTCGAACTGACGCCGGATTCGGATTTAGCGACCAAAAAAAACATAAATATATGGCATTTCCATTTTTTTGAACCGTTTCTTCTCAGTTTGACCTTGAACTGACCTTGACCCTGACGTGATCGGGCCAAACTGACCCCGGATTCGGATTCAGCGACCTAAAAAACATACATATATGGCATTTTAATTTTTTTGAACCGTTTCTTCTTAATTTGACCTCCAACTGACCTTGACCCTGGCGTGATGGGGCCAAACTGAGACCGGATTCGAATTCAGCGACTCGAAAAACATAAGGATACATGGGTCTGGTTTTTTGTACAGACATCTTTTTTTATTTTGTGTGCCGGTGTAATTATTGTATGCTGAGGATATTATGACAAGTTAACAACGTTCCTCGTCATATTCCCCCCTTCAAGACGCCGAGCAGCCGAAAGGCGTATCAGCTCTCCAAAACAATTCTATTTTCCAAAGCGATTCTTTTTTTGAATAATTTTGAAAAAACAAAAAGAAATAAAAATAAATTCTGTAAATTCAAAAATAAAAAAAAAATTAATGTAATGAAAACTGAAAGAAAATTACTCCAGTCTTTAACTGATGTGATAAGCACCATTCAAAAGAGAAAAGAAAATACGTACAATCCTACCTCCTGAAATTGAAATATAGTAGCGAGCAATAATAAGAAAGAGACTCTCCTGATCCCTTTACAACAGATATATTATCCTACAGATAATTTGGTTTTGGCGAGACGCTGTCATCGCCTACAGGGCGTAATCGAATTTTACTTCTGTGTGGGTGGGGTGCGGTTGTCCCAGCGAGGACACTCGCTGCCTCGCATTACACCTGCGAGATCGCACACATAACAGTAAGGCATCTTTGTCCCTTCCAGCTTCACGGCCCTTTTCTTTGCGAGTCGCATTTCCTCCAACAAGCGACCTACCCTACTCCAGCCTGCGAAATAATGATATTTGCAATAAAAAATACTAATTGATAGATTCTTAATAGCTCAATTCAACTACGTTGTCCCTTAAAATTGCTCACCTCAAATTATTTATTTAAAAATTAATAAATTCATTGGAAAAAATTCATTTATCCGTATTTTTAAACTTCTATATCTTCTGATGTAATATTTTTAACTGCTCAAGTTGCATAAATAATTGCTCAAGTAGAGTTTTTCCAGCTCTACTTTTCTTAATTGTCAAATAAATAAAGATAGTTTTTACGTAGGCAGTTATGCGGTGTGCATGCGCGCATACAGTGACGCGCGGTCGCGCGGCAACTTAAGATCAAGAATCTTCAAAGCTTTAAAGGAGTTTCATAACCTCATCATAGTAAATAAAAGAGTTTGCCTAAGTATGTATGACTGCTTTAGCACAATTCTAAGCAGAGGCATCAATGTGCTAAAGCAATAATGCATGCTTAGGCAAACACTTTGCGAAGGAATACATAGATCAACGTCCGAGCGGTCCAAGCCCGCTGACGCCGACCGACAATGCGCGGTGCGCATGTGTAAGCACATTTAACCTAAAATACAGGAGCGCTAAGTTGGGCTAGCGTTTTCTTAAAAGCCGTAGTGAAGTACGCAGCTACTACAGGTATCTCTGTCATTATGGCGATTGCTAAGGTGCGATGTGGCGCAGTCTTCTGCCCTATTGCGTCTGCATCTTCTTTGTAAGCCACTTGTGGCATTAGAAACACTTCTGGCGGCGATGGAGCTTTATAATGATCTTAATCGTGAATAAATTCTTGTGCTGCCCTGGCGAGCTTTATTAGCGCATCTAAATTAACTACCTTGTTATTTTGGCACAAGCATTTCAATCTCAGCCAGCATGTTGTCATAAATCATGCTGAGCTCGGTTTCCACAGGCGGTTGTGCGTCTAACCAACTTAGAATGGTCAGTACAGCAAAGATGTAGTCTCTAAACTCTTTCTTTTTCTCCTGCGTGCGTGCTTGCGCTTCTGCCAGGAGCTGCATTTGTATGTCTTGGTCCACTGCGTGACTTCTCCTTGCCGCTTTGCAAAAATCGCTCCAGGTTGACCATGTGGGTCGCAGCTCTCTACACCAGACTAACGCTGGCCCTGTCAGTATATGTAGCAAGGAATTTAGCGAATCTTCCTCGCCGAGTTGAGACTCCGTTCTACATTCGTTTACACGTTAAATAAATTCTTTAATGCAGCTATCTTTTCCCGTCGATCTTGATATTCCATTCTCTGGCGATTTTTTCGATATCTCTGCGTGAGTTGCTCCACGAAAACGGGTAGGAGTTTCCGGTCATGCATGGGTTGCCACAGTAGCTTGGAATGTGTCCTTCTTCGAGAAATGGGTTATCATTACTTAAGGGTAATTCTCCCCCTCCCCCATTCCTAGAACCCCTCTGCAGCTGTTTCCGTTGTTGAAGAGCTCTGGTTTGCATATAGTTGGCGCTCGCTTCTGCTGCTGGTAGGAAGGCACTAGCCACAGGATTCATTCCCGAATTACGAGTACTATGCGCATTTAGCTCGATGTGCCTTATATTCAACGTATCTTGAAAGTGCACCTGTTTGCTCGGTTGCGTATTCGCTGTTTGCAGTATCGAGGCAGTGGTCTCTTGACTGTCTAAAACTAACTCTTGCACTAGATATTCTAAGTTCTTGATTCTATTCTTGAGCTTCTCATTTTCTACAGCATACGCTGCCTGCTGTTGCTGCACACTATATCCAGCTGTGTACTTGCATGTTGTTGCCTGACACTATTTGTCACCTGTTCTGTTCTTTGAGCTGCCGCTGCTGCTGTCATAGTATAGGGTAGGCTTTATTTTCAAATAGTGAAAATATACAAATGTCATACATATAAGTCTTTAATACTGGTTATCACAAATTCGTCATCACAATTCATACGTACATACAGGTACACATCACATTTTGTAATGTATGACACATAAATTACATGTACTTTCATAAATATATACAATAAGACAGATTAGATTAGAAAAGTAACAAATACAATTACATAAAGCGCAGGCGCATATACAATATAACAGAATCAGATTATGTTTCGCCGAGTGTCGGCAGGAGGTAGTTTCGCATCGCTAATTTAAAATTTGAAAGCGAAGGCAGTGTACGCATACCATGTGGGAGCGAATTCCAACGGCGAGCGCCCTGCGCCCTGAACGAGTTCAAGCCGGTATCGGTTCTTGTTCCCGGAACAGAGATATCTCGCGATGACCTACCCGAAGTCCTACATTTTTTTTCGAAGAGGGTCGAAATGTACGGAGGTTGCCCCATGCTATACGCCTTATACATCAACACCGCCGTAAAATAGGTTTTTTCTTCTTTAATATCCATCCAGCTTCCTCCTGAAAGGAGAGGTATGCTCGTACCTCCCTACACCTCACACATGAATTTTGTAACCTCTGTAGTATTCATGCCACTGGTTGCTATTGCCAATCCGCTGCGATTGTCGCTTAGTACGTACATTGACGCTGCCGCAGCTGCTACTGTGTTAATTGCTGACGTCGACGTTGTTGTACGACTTGTTGTTTCTCTCAATCCCCAGCGCCTGTCGTTCACATTCGAAGCTGCTGCTATTTGGTTTCTGACATCTTAAGCCCTGCTGCTGGAAGGATTACTCTCTAGCTGCTGTCTAGGTGAGGTATGGTACATTGGTTCTCCTGCCGCCATGTTCGTAAGTTCTATATTGGAGCTGCGATCGTGATACGGGCGTTGACGCTCAAGAATTTGACTTTTCTTTGCGGACGAAAGTCGTGAGAACGCTATATTCGTTAGCAATGCCTTTTGCAATTTTGCCGCTCTTTTTGAAGTTGTTATATCTTCTGGTAAGGTGGACTGTACAATATCTTCTGCAGTGTAGTCGCCGCACAATCGCCTAATTAACCTATCTATATTCCGAGATGGATCGCTTTCTACTCTTAATTCTAGATTTGTAAAAGCGTTTCTTATACCTTCTTCTGGAATTTCATATGCCCATGCTGCTACTTCTTGTGCCACGTCGAAGTGGCCAGCGCTGGGATTATCCATTCTCTTCTTTTATTATTTGCTTATGCGCAGTAGTAAACGAGGACAAGTTAAAGGAAATCCGAAGAAATATGCAATTTCTAACAAATAAACAGAAAAAAGAAAAATCTAATTGATTGTATAGTGAAGAAAATCCACTCCAATTTGTTTGCAAAAAGAAAGAAACAATTTTTAATTGTTTTTATTTATTTTATAATTTACCTCAAAGCCTACAATTGCCACCAAGTCTGTGCCACCAAATCAGAGAGAACAAAAAAAAAAACAATTCTTGAGTTCTATAAAAAACCGCTCAATGATTTAATTATTATTCATTATATAACGGATATAACGGATCCCCTTGTTGACAATCCTCTGTAGTTTCAAGTCCATATAGTCCAAATGGGTTTTGGCGCAAAGTGAGGTTAGTGCTCTTCCGAAAGAAATAGAGACGGTACATTAAAGAGTGAGCACGTTTACATCATTGTGTAACGTGCTCTTTTCACGTAAGTTTAGAGTCTAGCACCAACCCCAGATTGCGCACAGATTATTCATAGTCGACCCGGGCTCCCCCTATATTTATAAAGGTGTTAGTAGTAAAAGGTAATGCATTTATATAGTAGGGGGGGGGGGGGGCCAGGACGATAGCCTTAGTCTCAAGGATATTCAGTTTAAGTCTATTTAGTGCAGCCCAGCCCATTATCCTCTCGGCGTTAGCACTCATCCTGACAGAACAGGAATCGAGCTCCTCGAGGTCGCATTGGCTGTAAATCTGCAGGTCATCCGCGTAGATTAGATGGGACACATCTAAATCTAGGCAGAAGCCAATGTCATTGACGTACAACGCGAACAACAGGGGACCTAAAACTGACCCCAGTAAAACACCGGTGTTTGATGGTAGAAATGTGGAGAGTTCGTTGTTGTCACCAATGACGGCCTGTTCCCTTCCCGAGAGGTAAGATGCAAGTCAACGGTTAACCTGCTTAGAAAAGCCGAAAGAGGATAGCTTTCCGAGTAGCCTGACGTGACACACAGTATCAAACGCCTTGCTAAAATCAAAAAGAAGTAGCAGGGTGACTTTCTTTCTGTCTATCCCAAGCCTGGCATCATCAGTTAGCTTCATTAAGCCAGACTGCGTGCTGTGGCCAGTGCGAAAGCCTGTTTGGAAATTGTCAAGGTAAAGTCTTGTTTCAAGATACTCAGAGATTTGCTTGTGCACCAGCCACTCCAGTGCCTCGGATAGGAAACAGAGTAGAGAGATCGGACGGTAGTCAGTCATAGCTGTTGGAGAGTTGACTTTGTTTAGTGCTCTTACGAGCGATAACTTCCAGGCGGAGGGAAAGCGTCCCTCGCTCAATGACAGGTTGAATATTTGACATAGAAGAGGAGCGAGTATTAGCAGTGCTTTTAAGATTACAACATGTGGGATGCCATCGCTTTCTCTGGCCTGGGTGTCAAAGTGTGATACAGCAGCCGACACATCCGACTCTGTGATAGCCCTGGAGATAAAGTGTTCAGGGACGTCCAGACTCTCTAGGGTTCGCAGATACTCCTCAACAAATGGAGCTTAAGTGTCATTAGAGATGGAACTGAAGTGATTGTTAAGAGCATCTGAAGATAACCGAGCAGGTGAAGGAGATTTAGAGGTAGTAATGCCAAGAGATTTTCAAGCTCTCTCTAGATCTCTGCAACGTCGGTCAAGGTAGACAAGCGTGAAGAGTAGTAATTCAGCCTAGCCTCCTCAACCTGTTTATAAGCGTCGTCCCTTGCGATTCTATAGAAGTATAGATCCCAAGGTAATCGACTTCTGCGAGAGCGCCTGTAGAGTCTGTTCCTTCCAGTCAAAAGGTCATGAAGGGCCGCAGTGAACCACGGGTAACGTTTACGTCCTGTTGTCACAGTCTTTAATGGGGCGACATGGTTTATGGCGTTCGTTAGGTTATCATTAAGAATGGTAATGCATTCGTCAACTGATGGCATGGTGAAGGATGACCAGTCACATGCGCTAAGTCCCTTAACTTCTTAGCATAGATTCCTTTGTAGTTTCTGTAAGAGTATGTAGCAGGTACGTGGCGTGAAATCTGTACGTCGAGTGTGGCCGTGATGAGGTCATGTCCGTTGATGAAAGGAGTGTCAGTCTTCCAGTGTGAGAGCAGGCGATCCTGCTCATCAATGAAGCATAGGCCAAGCCAGGTGTCAGAGTCTTGTCTGTGATGGGTTGCACCATACAGCACAGAGGTAAGAGAGTTCTCATCGATGGAGGCCCTGATGAAGTTGGCGTCTTCAGATGAAGAAAGCTGATCGGCATTAAAGTCACCCATGATGATCTTCGTGGAGTAGTTGTGCATAAGTGTTCAATGAAATTTGATCCCTGGATAAAGGGTGAGTGAGGAGGGCGATACACATCCCCCACGAAGATGGGCGATACTCTCTTAGCTGAGATCTCACAGAAAAGATACTCCGGCTTACCCGACCATTCGCCGTCAGATGACGAGATAACGCTGGCTGTCAATGAATGATGAAGGCAGAGGGCCACACCTCCACCGTTCCTGTTTCTGCCCCGTCTGTACAAAATGTAATTATCCAGTGAAGGGATGGATGCTGTCTTGTCGCTTAGCCAGGTCTCAGTTACAGCTATTACGTGAAAGGGGGAACGAGTGGACAAAAAGAGCCTGACCATCTCCATGTGACCCGTAAGGCAATTCGCATTGAAATGACAGACTCTGAGACCCTCAAACAGAGACGCTTTAGAGGCAGATGTCGATGAGTTAGATGATTTAGATGGTGATTTTGGTGGAATTATATGTGTGTGTTAGTGTGGGGTATCCATGCTGGCTGTTGGCAGCGTACGGGCTAAAAAAGCCTCAAGATCAGCATCTATGAAGATGATGGTGGCCCGTTCGCTGTCCTTGCCAGAACGGATGTAGACTCTCCCGTCCCTCACGAAGGAGCGGCATCAAAAAAAAAAAAAAAATAAATATATATATATATATATATATATATATATATATATATAGACACACACACACACACACACAGTCAGTTGGGCAAAAGTTAAAATTCTCATCTTCGATTTCACACACGTATATATATATATAAAAAACATTTAAATTTAACAAAATCTCAGTTTTTGGTAATTCGTGAGATATGTACAAGGCCGATATTTCAAGATTGATTTTATCATTTAATTGTGTTCTAGTATTTATTATTGCATTCTCTGATTCCATAACTCCGGTGTTTTGAAATAGATTATTGCCAAAAACGATAATTGCGTCATTTCTGTTTATCTTACTTTCATTATAGTAAATTCTTTATTCGTAATCTTTACCTTGTAGTCAACATATATTATAGTTTGCTTGCTCCAAAGCTTCTATACATACAACTACAGCTAGTTTAACAACTAAAGTTTCAATTAGAATTTTTATTTTGTCAAAATTTGCATTCTTACTTCGGACATTAAAATGTAAGATAATGTTGTTTCTAGTGGTTATAGCCTTATTAAAATTCACAATGCTACTATTTGCCCGTTCTTTTTACATTGATTTGTTTTGAATACTAAGTAATCAAAAGTATCCATTTTACCTATATCTTTTCTTCGTTTTCATTACTCCTGATGACTGGTGAGGATACAGTAGGTTGCTGGTTTGGATGGTGATGTTGTCTCTGTTTACTCAGTAGAAGTTGTTATTCATGTCTTGTGAGTAGCTTGTTTCGGTTTTTTATTTGATATTTTTTATTAGTTAGAGCTTTGTTGTCATCTGTAGGTACTTCATGCCTGTTCAACAATTTGAGGTTATTGTAAATCGGTTTAGTTGCTAGAAGGTAGGTTTTATCGGATAATCAACTGGCGCAATATATTTTGCTATTTTTTTTCAAGATGCTACATATGTTATAATCATGTGTGTATTGTGTTGTGTCCAATTTAGTGTTATATTTTTTTTACCAAATTCACATTTTATACACTTAATGTTATCTTTGTCACAATCTCTCGTTTTATGCTTTTCAGAGCATTTGAGGTACAAAGTGTCATTATTGCATTTTTTTGCGATGTAACCAAATCTCCCACACTTGAAACATGGTTTGTCAAGTCGTATGCTTTACATTGTTGGCACCAAACGAAAATTTTGTTGTTATTTTGCTTTTTCCTAGAGGAAGCTTCGTAATTGTAAAATTTCGAGTTTTGTCAAAACTTCTAGAAATATGTTATGGTGTGTTAGAAGTTTAAATCAAGTGTTTTTAGAATATGTCGGTATGGAGGTATGTGTGTGTGTGTATGTATATCGCTATATCTCCGAAACGATACAGGCCATGTTATTGCAATTTTGCATGAAGTTTTGTTTTTTGATTCTGAATTTGAGAAAAGTAACGTTATTTTTTAATTTTGCAAATCTTTTTTTGCTTCTATTTTAAAATCCCATTGCTACAAACAATTCAACTATAATGCATTTGAAAGATAATAAAATTACCTACTTTTTCCCGTTTGACACTCAGGATTGACCGCAATGTTTGGCAAAAAAAGCAAATAAAGTGATTTTTTCGAAATAAAGTATATATCTTAAATGAAATAACAAAAACCCACAAAATAAATTTGTTGATAGGTTATGAGTTAAACTGTGTACCACAAAAATTTTAATTCATTTGACCACCTAGTTTTTCAGTAGCAATTCGAAAGCTGAAAAAAATGGGTTTTCTATGTCCAACGTTAACGAAAGTAAAACTGCTTCTATTCACCTACAACTTTGATAAAAAGTATTTTTTTTTTTTTAGTGTCTCAGCTAAGTTTTTTGCGCAGCTTTCAAAACCCTATGGTTTTCAAGATATCGATGATTCAATTTTTCTTTTTGAAATATTTTTGATTCCTTATATCTCTAGAACTAAACAGTTAAACTCTTTCAAAAAGAATTTAGTGGTTTACCATAGCAAAAACTAATTGCGGTTAAAATTTTAAATGACTTTTTTATCATCCCATTGCTACAAATAATTCAAAAAAATCACCGCTACTTTGTAATAATATTTGCTTTCTTTTCTACCAACCTTCAGGACAAGGTGTTTATGCTTTCCAATTTATTTATTTTTTACTCTTTCTGGGTTCAATAACACCGTGCAGACCATTTAGAATACATTCGTAAATAAACTTTAGAGAGCTTCAATAAAACGATCGTAGCAATGCTTTACGCGTTTTGCAATCGTTACAATTTTTCAGAGCATAGGGGAGTAATACGCTCTATTTTGTTAAATATTGGCAAACTAGTAAAAAAGATCTACAACAAGGTCATTCTATTGTCGCAAGCATTGTTTATTAAAGATATTCATAGTTGTGATACTAATTTTATAACATAATCTTCTACTTTAATGTTAAACGAATTTTGAGATATTTAGAATATAAACGTAATGCAATTTATCATCCAAAAACATACAACCATGTACACGGTATTCATCTAAATCGTTTCGCAAAAGATCAAGAAAAAGATAATAGTTGTAACGAGGTAGATTTTTGGCAGAAAGGTTTGCAACCCAAGACCACACATTAAGGTACCTTACTTTTCTACTATCATTACCGAATTTGTATTTACTCTACAAATCTTTATTGTACAAGTGTATTTTACGTTTATTCTGACACCTAATTTTCGTCCGAGATTACATATTAACATATCGACATTCAACTCTCTTCGGCGGAGACATGCGGTGGCTATTTGGCTGCAGTTTTCTTCTATGTTCTCTAAAAGCAAGCCCACTACCATAAGTAATTGTTTATGGTGCGGTACAGTTTTGGCAGATAGTATCAGGAGAGTATAGGAGGGGAAGAGAGAGAGAGAGAGAGAGAGAGAGAGAGAGAGAGAGAGAGAGAGAGAGAGAGAGAGAGAGTGAGTGAGATAGTGTGAGAGAGAGAGTGAGAGAGATAGTGAGAGAGAGAGAGAGAGAGAGTGAGAGAGATAGTGAGAGAGAGAGAGAGAGAGTGAGAGAGAGAGAGAGAGTTTTGAGATACCTGCGGTTTAAATAAGAGGATTGACTTGAATTTTTTTGTAAGATCATATTTTTTTTTATATTTGCAGGAAAATAATTTTATATCAAAAACATTCGAAGAATTAAAGGAAAATAATAATCCAACAAGAAATATTAGTCGCAGAGGTTCTCAAGAAAGTACAACTACCTCGCATACCAGTACTACGGGTAACAATTCAACCTCTAGCAGTAGCGATGACTCTACTAGTAGTGATGACACTTCATGTAGCTCTAGTACGACCAATAGTGATAGCGATTCAAATAATAGTGATGCAGAGAAAAAGAAAGTTATTTCTGATCAAGGTGAGAATTTGTTTCTTATATAATGATTACTGCTTAACTAATTGACTTAAAAAAAAACATCTGACATTTTATTTAATCTTAGCTTTTTATACTAGGTTATTATTTAATCAAAAAATTAACTACATTTTCTATAACAGCATTAGTTTATAAGTAATGTTGTTTTACGAATACAGAAACATAAATTTTGTTTGCCGGCTGAATTTTGTTTGCCCTATTAAGATAATCAGCAAAATAGTAGATTGTGTACCAAGGGCATTTATTATACTTTTACTGGGAGGTACCCCCCTGCTTGTTCCGCTCGCCAACTCCCACGTTCGTCATAGTAGAAAAACAAATGTAAGGTATGTGCAGGAAATGAAAACTATAGTATTTAAGGAGCAATAATTTACTTTATAATAAGAATTATTGCTCCTCACTTACTGCCCCTTAATTATTTCCTCTCATCAACCAGGAATAAAAATAATGTATTATTTACTATTCTTACTTACTTTTTTACATTCGTCACGATAACGCGCGCCAATTGCCAAAGAGAAACAAACAGAAGGACTCCGGATCTGCTTCATGAAAGGACTTGGAATCAAAGTAGTGTATATAGTTATTACAAACTTCAATAATCATAATTTTTTGAGAACAGTTCAACATTTAGTTTCTGAGTTATAATGGTTAGGATAGTTTGCGGAACGCGTCTAAAATCACTAGTGAACTGAAAATCTTCCTTTTTACAAATTTCTAAAAAAAAACAGGCCTAGGTATAGATTAAAATCCATTAAATAGAATGCTGACATCTAAGCGATGCAGTTTTCAGTTATATAGAGTATACAGGGTGAAAAAACAAAATTTTGAAGCCTAATATCTTTGAAACTAACTAGTTTCATAAACAACCCAAAGAAAGGGATCATGGTACTTATATAATGCTAACTAAATCTGAAATTTGAACTTGATTATTGCCTTTTTACTCCAGTTATTGTGTCACGTAGAAAAACGGCTTTTTTCAGTTTTTGATGTTTTTCTCAGGATCTGCCCCATGAAATGACTTTAAATTAAAGGGGTGTATAGTCCTAATAACCTGCAATAATCATGTTTTTTTTTAAAGGTTCGACATTTAGTTTTCGAGTTAAAACGATTTCGAAAAATTGCGCTTCATGGTGTATAAGAAAAGAACGACGAATGATAGTAGGGGAGGGTGGGGCACAGCGTGTCAGGCGGGTCGGTTTGGCATGCCAATATCATCTATATTAAAAAATCTTTTTAAACGAATGCTTATAAAAACACTTTAAAAATAGCTGTAGTATTTTGCTCTATACATTTAAAAAAAAAGCATTTTAAACTAATTCTATAAAGTCGAAATTCGGAGCTGAAAAAAATGGTTGGATTCATTTTTTATGGATCCGTCATAAGTTACATATAGCACCCATCAAGTTGAAACTAAGTCCATTAATACCTCAGTAAGAAAGTTTTCAGTGCCTGAGATCAGATCTTCTAATTCCATTGGATCATCATTAAGAAATTATGATCATCATTTTTATTTTTAAAATATCGAGGGGCGTGGTGGCGCCCCGTTGGCAAGTATACGTTTTTTATACACTGTGCTGCCGAGGAGCAGCGCGACCCTATTGCACTTTGAATATGCTTTTTAACCTAAATGCGTTTTATTGTCTCCAATGATTTCTTGTCTGATATGTCTTAGATGCTTATGTTTGAGTAATGTATCTTGAAGATTTTAATGAGAATTTTCTGATGATCATAATATTTTGCTTCAAAAATTTCTCTTTTAGCAAAATAATTACGATTAAAAATTAATTTGCGATAATTTCTTAAAATTTTGGCCACGCGATTCTCATCTTTTTAAGTACAACAATACAAGAATATGTTATGAGATAATAGGTTACATAAGGTTATCTTCAACAATCAGTGCAATATACTATACTACGCCGCGAATGTCTCTAGAACATATTAATTATGCGCAACTCTAATGGTAAAAGAGTGAGAAAGGTGTCTGCTAAACGTTGCTGCCTTTTACGAAATGAATCGCATTTGCAGAGAGCCGAACGTATCGAGTAAGCATCTATCTACACATAGATTCTGAGGAAAGAGGACTTTTTAAAGCTAGAAGTTGTCTAGTTGATTAAACATTCGAATTATTATTTTTTTTTTTATTATATTAAGGTGTAAATCTGTTAAATCATATTAAAATTACAACATTTTTTCATTATAATTTGAAAGAAGCTTTGTTTAATTGTAAAAATCTTCAAATATAACTGTGAAAGTTTATAACAAAAAAAAAATCTCAAGCCAAATATAATAATTTGCAAAAATAATAAGTATTTTTGGAATCATATTGGCTTTACGATTCTTTTTTTACCATAAACTTTTGTGTATGGATGAAGGGTTTTATTGAAACTTTGCAAGTTGCAAACACTTGGCGATTCTTACAATGATTTTATTAATTTTAAAGGAGAAATGAGAATAGAATTCTTATACAAATGTACAGATTTATGAAGATGCCCTGGTAGAAATGCTTATCAATGCTTATCGGTAAACTGTTGGCCAAAGTGACGTTTTTAGCAGGTTCGTTCGCCAACCATAATAAACTGTTGGGTTATTTTCTACCAGGGTGGAAACCAAACTTATAGTTGCCAACATTTTACCTTGCAAAAGGTGTTTTTAAGTATTATAAATTAAAAAACCTAATAAATTAAAAAGAAAGTTGATATAAAAGTTTAAAACATTTTTAAGATTCTTAAAATTTATATTTTATGGGCCGTGAAATGTATGTAATATAAGGTTTTCGAGTGCGCTGATTACGAATCTGTCATCAGATTTGCAAAAAAATTGTTTAAACAACCTATATAAATAATGTATAGTAAAATTAATAATTTTTCAAGTAAATACTTTTTGCACGCTAACGCACACATACATACATATATCTACTATATTTATTATTTGTTAGCTTCTTTTATGTGTGCGTGCGTGTGTAATATAAAAGTAAAATAAATCAACCTATATCCACAACAGGGAACAGATACAGATACAAGGAACAGCTCGCTGCTCCTCATATCTATAGTTATACTTACCTATGTATAAGGCCCGTTGGGGCCGTTACAGGCAAAAAAGAACAGGGAACAAATACAGATACAGGAACATATACAAGAAGATAACATTGGTTAGTATATCTATATAAGTGAGAAACAGCGAGCTATTATCTAAGCTGTATATCTGTTCCCTGTTCCTTTTCGACTGTGACCGGTAACGTCCTTATTCCGAATTCAAGCTTACGAGCTAACTTCAGAGCGTTAGGTCGAAAAAAATGCGCTATTGTTCATGAAGACTAGAGACCATCATGAGCAGCAGGGGGCGCTCTCAGCCACAGTAACTTTTATACATAGATCTATATCTATATGTACAATTTTCATAAGGCCAACAAGGATAACATAACCTCTAATGTCAATGTTTACATGTCATTTATTGGATCTGATAAAATCTAATATCTAAAAGATATAGTGCAATTTATAATATAAAAATACTATAAATATAAACTATAAAGTTATAGTAAAAATATATACTATAAAAATATTACTATAAATATATACTATAAATATATACTATAAAAACAGTGTTTTCATAATAAATTTATATTTTTATATAGTGTGTGCATAATGGATTTTTCAAGACAGCGTCACAGAAAAGTTGATTCAAGAAATTATATCGGCAGAAAAAAAGACCTAAATTTTGTTCTGCTAATAAAAAAAATAAAAAGTTCTTCTGCCCGTAAACTGTCGTCTCTTTGATATGAGACTTTTGTTTACATTCTTAGAGAACAATTTGATGTGTAAATGTGGTGGAAATATAAAATTTTATGAAATAAAATGTCATGGATTAGGTGTCAATCATTCTATTACGTGTGATAAGTATGTACATGAGAAAAATTTTCACAACTGTAAAAAAATTGAACAAAAATCAAATATTTTTGAAATCAATAGACGCAGTGTCCAAATCATGAGACTGGTTGGTGGTGGCCTTGAAAGTTTGAGAACTTTTTGTGGAGTAATGGACTTTCCTCGTCCAATTCAGAATGCAACTTTTACTAAAATACGTAATGTGCTTTTTGAAGTTACATCAAGAGTTGCGGATAAGTTTATGTATGAAGCTGTAGACGAAGAACTTCGACTTACACGTGCCAATTCACAAAATGAGATATGTGAACCCGAAAGTGTTAATCCAGAAGCTATTAGTGAACTGAGTATTGAAGATTTAGATGAAAACATGTTAGATGATGAATCAGATGATACGAATACTCCAGATGAAGTCGTAGCTTGTAAACGAGAAATAGGTGTTCAAGGTGATGGTACATGGCAGCGTCGAGATACTACAATGGAGTTTTTATAATCTTGAGTCCAGAAAGTGGAAAGATTATTGATTTAGAAGTTCTTTTTTCTTACAGTTTACAATGCAACCAGTATGAAAAAGTCCATGGATCAGAAGGTACTAAACAATGAAAAATTTTGTACAGCGCACACTTACCATCATGTACAAAAAACCATTGGGGTTCTTCTGGGTCAATGGAGTCTTCAGCGATTGTGGATATTTTGGATGGAAAAACTCAGAATGCTAATGTGTCCTTTAATAATGATTTGTGGAATATTGCTCCTAAAACGGACTTTGTTGGACTTGAGACTCTACAAATATCTGCCTTCTTAGCTTGTATAATGTTTTCAAGTGGCTGGAAAGGATTACTGTATCTTATGTCAGAGTTGAATATCAAGCCTGGCAAAAATGCATTATTCGCTGCAGTAACAAAAGATCAAGCACGTATCAAAGATGCTGAAAAACAAGCAAAGTGTAATACAAAAGAGGCAAGAAAATTGAGAAGACTGTTACGCATTTCAACTGTTGATGATGGTGCATATGTCAGTGGCGGACACTAAAATGTTATTTGTAATCAAATTGGTATGTATGAATGTATCTAAATTATATTCAAAATATTCTAGTATTGTAGATGTAAAAATAATTTTTTTTTGTTACAGTATAAACAGTATACAGTATACACAGTAATATAGTATAACCTATAAACAGTTTTACAGAACTGCAGTTACATTATTAAATACAGGTATATTATAAGATATTTTTATATAAGTATTTATAATGATATGTAAAACATATTGCAATTTGTAAATACACGTACTTTTGTTTTACAGGTTATGATCTACTAAAGTTAAAGTATAGTGCTAGAACTCCAAATAAATGTAAAAAAGTAGTAGAACAACATATTGTAATATATTTAATACAGAATTATGATGCAAATTTCAGAAAAATAATAGAAACACGTTTTTGTATTATTTTAAATATTATTCTAATAATGCTTGTTTCAATACCCTGTATTTTTCTTTGAGTACCGCAGGATTCAGACTAAACGGATCAATGAATTGTACCAAAGCAAGGCTTGTATTTTTTATATTTTATTGAAATTTTTAACTTTAAAAAGCTATAACTTTATACGCTGTCAGTATTTTATAAAATCCCACACTCACTCCGTAGAGAGATGTCTAATGAACAGAACAAGCCTTGGTTTAGTACAATTCATTGATCCGTGTAGTCTGAATCCTGCGGTACTCAAAAAAATAGCATGTTTTACACTGCAGCAGTTTTTAAGAGAATATATCTATTGAGACATATATAAAAAATTATTTCTACAGTTTTTTACATTATAATATTAAATTAAATAATACTTTACAATTTGGCATACAAAATCATTCACTTTTACAAAAAACAAGACATTATTGTAATAATTATTTTAAGGTGGTTAGGTCCCGTTAAATTAGTATTATTACCTATGTTCTTCAAATTCTTAGTTTTTATTTTTCTAAATCAAACTATGAAGCAAATAAGCTTAAAGGCTATAGCCGGGTTACTATGGTGAAATGGCCCCCTTGGAAAATGTATATATGTTATATACCATTCGATGGGGGATAAAAAAAACTCCCATAGCCAAATTTTTAGCTCTCTGCCTAGTGCGCATGCGCAGTAACGTCGATAAACGTGTTTTTTTGATTTTATTTTTTTCTGAAGTCCCTATAGGATAAAAATTTTTTTAAAAATTCACATTGGTGTATTTTTATGTCATGAATAACTGAAATTTTTTTGGGATTACATAACCTCAAATATCGGATCTAAAAAAATTATTAAAGTTTTCAATCGATATTTTGACCCCCTTGTTTTTGAGGTGCAACTTTTTAAGTAGACTTTTTTGTGTACTTTTTCCCGTTCTTTACGATGGCACTAACGTTTTTTCCTTAAAAATGGTGGCACAACTCGATTTGAGCCAAAAACTGATTTTTTTGCCATTTTTTCACGTTTTTAGCTGGTTACGTTACAATTTAGTTACTAAAGTGACTCCTTTTGAGTAGTTTTGCATATCTTCCCATGAAAACATAATCAAATGAAATATTTTGTTCGCTCCAAGCCGTATTTTTTATATTATCTTACGTTTTCAATGATGGTCTTATCAGAATTGTGATATCACCTTATTATAAAACTGATGGCTAATGTTATGTTCTTTTTAAACGTTCTGTGATTGGTGGAAAGTATTGTCTCTGTCGCACTTTTTTGTTTATTGTTTATTTTTATTTATAATAAAAGGTTATGCTTGGCCGCGCGGTTGACGCGGCGGCTGCAATGCAGACGATCTGCGTAGTGAATGGTCAATCATAAAATTAAGAATTATCAGGAGCATAAACAAATAAAGTATTTTGATTTCTTAATTAATTAAACGATGCGCAAACCAATGGCCAACATTGTTTTTTTCAAAACTAATTTTTTTTTTTTCTTACAATTGTCTATATAAGGGAGAAAGTACAATACGTCCCGTCCCGTCCCGTACCGACCCCGGGACATACCGTCTGAAATAAGTCACTTTTATATTATTGGCTAATTCTGTTCGATAACCCAATCGACGGTACAGAATTAGCCAATCCCGTAAAAACAGCTTATTTCAGACGGTATGTCCCGAGGTCGGTACGGGACGACGGACTCAATTGTACTTTCTCCATAATATACTAATACAAGTGAATGGTGAAAACGCTGTTAGTATAAGTTTATAACTTTTAAAGTAAATTAAAATCTAGCAAATAAAAATTGTTTCGATTTTTCTTTTTACTATTTCGGCTTTTGACTGATAATTGATAGCAATACTAGAAAAAATAATAAAGTAGTTAAGTATTTATTTTCAAATACATTGGAGTTAGTTGGAACCGAAGGCTGACGCGGCTACTTTAAATCTTTCTGCTGTTTACTTCAAAACTAACAATCTTGTATATTTAAAGTGAGTACTATATATTTTACATATCTTTTAAAAAAATGAAGATTTAACAAAGTTTTTCAAAAGTTTTGACATCACAGATTATATGCTTTGATATTAGGGTTATATGTATTTCTAATACATATTACACAATAAATTAATATTTTGTTAAATAACTTCTTTAAAATCAAAACCTATTATTAATATCTAAAATGTTATTTTTATACCGACACTTTGAGTTTTGAAAAAAATACTGTAACCAACCTACTGATAAATAAAAAATCTCCCATGTATTTATAATAAATACACTTGTATTTTACCGGTATATGCAGAGTAAGACTTATTAATGGGTAGAAAAATAAAATTTTTATTATAAATTCTGTAGTATTAAGAGTAATTGTATCAAAAATAATGACAGATAATATAGTAATATAATAATATGATATAATAATATAATAATATGATATAATAATATAATAATATAATATAAAAATATAATAATGTAATAATAATAACAGATAATTATTAGACCTTTTTATACGCTAAATAAGAAAAACATGTTGTGTACGTTATTAAATTCTTGCATAAAATCAAAAGTTTAAACCAACATTAAATTATAAACTGTTTTAGTACTCGCATAAAGATCCGATCTTATCCTAAAACAAAAATAGCAATCAGATTTTAAATCAATAAGCTAACAAAAAAGTAATTAATAAAAATGAATTTTCAATCCTATAGATATAGATATACGTACAATGCATGTAAGGGGAACGAGTCTTTATCTATTTAACTTAACCAATTTAGGCTAATCACATAAAGTAAAATGAGAAATTAGTTAAACATAAAGTTGTTGAAACTATTAACTAAATAAAATTAAGAAGGAAAAACATTTGAATAAAATATGACAATAAACTTTTGCTAGAAACGGATTTGACGATTGATGCGTTGCATGTTTTGATGTAATGCGGTATATTAATTATACAAGTATGATTAAATTGATAAAATATAGAAAGTCTTGAACAATAATTAATTTGTTTATGTATAAAATACTGTCAAATTAATAAAAAATGCACATAAATATCTGCATATGACTATATATGATGTGATTTTTACTATAGTTAATTATTATGAGATGAGAAAAAATATTTGGTTTTACATAAAAACAATACATGAGAAATAATAAAAATGAAAAATAGAACTAATAGGATGCGAACTTATTAATTGTCAATTAACTTTTAAGTTAAAAAAATGTAAAATGAATAAAGTAAACACAAGCTAACCTATGCTTTAAACACATACGTATATGAAACATCATTAAAAACAACATTATTTATTTATTTTAAAATACACTATTATTCATGTCTAGATACAAGAACATATTTTTACAAAAAAACAAATTGAATATAATAATTTCATAGGTTTGTTGATTTTATAAAATCACTAGGTGCAAGCACTTCAATACAGTTTTTATGACAAAAAAAAATTATTTGCTTAAAAAACTTATAAATGAAATACAACTTATTTCACTTTTACTAGGCAATATTATTTTTTTACTTTTCATGTAAAGCTACTGAGAAAACTGGATTATACAAGAACTTAGATTATAATATTTTTGTAATATTTATTATTCATTCTAGTTTTTAATTTAAAAAAAGGCAAACAATTTTTTTAGATTTTTAAAAACTAACTAACAGCATTTTTAAATGTATTGTAAAATATTTATATTTTATTATTTCAGAAGTGATCTTCTTGTCTAATGGTTAAATAAATATGGCATCTAATAGTAATGAAGAGTCAGATAACATCAGGAAACGCGATGATCGAAGATGTGCCATGTGTAATATTTATATTAGAAAATCAATTGGTCGAGAAAAGGAAATCGAATCTGAAGTTGAAATCGAATATGCTAAACAATTATCAAATAAAGATATTTACATCCATGATGTAATTTGTGATTCATGTAGAAAGCGATTATCCAAATACATATCAAGCTCTAAACCTAAAAAGGTTAATGTTCCAGCAACTGCTTCGTCTCAAGATTCAAATGTTTCTGAATCATTTTCTCAGCTAACTGTCACTTCATCATCTCAGGAAAGTACACAATCATCTGTATACACAATAAAGGAACAAAAAGTACGAGCAACCACGGAATTACTTATTCAAAGGACGATTGCGACACATAAATATTGCTTTGTTTGTGAGTACCAAAAACAGACTAATAATATATTAGTTCCTTTAGAGGCCCGAATTCAAGTTTATAGTAAAATGAATGTTTTTATTCCACATGGCAATAGATGCTGTTGCACACATTTAATTAAAAAAAGATTTTATGAAGATGAACTAAATAAAATTAATATTTTTTCCACTACAAGTACGGTATATATTGATGAATTACTACAATTTTTGAGTCAATTATCAATGAAAGCAGACGAAACTTTATTAGATACAGTAGCTGAATTTTCCATGCCTGAAAAAAAATTGAAAGTTTTTACGGGATTAACGTGGGAAAATATTAATTATCTTAAAGATCAACTCACTTCTCTGAAGAATTCCTGTGTAAGGACAGCGACACAAGCCATTGTCGTATTTTTATTCAAAATGCGCTCTGGGAATTCTAACTCGCTCATCTCTACAATATTTGACATTGAAAGCGAACAACAAGTATCTCGTTTTTGTCAATCAGTATTATTATCTTTCGAAAAAGATTTACTACCAAAACACTTTGGATTAGAAAATGTAGACAGAAATGAATTGATTGAAAATCAAACTTCTAATATGGCAAAGAAATTACATCCTGGTAAACAACTTATTTTGATTGCTGATGGTACTTATATAAGGCATGAAAAAAGCTCTAATAACGAGTACCAAAGAAAATCTTATTCAGGCCAAAAAAAAGTTCCTCTGACTAAACCATTTACTATATGTACTACTAATGGTTATGTTGTTGACCAGTTAGGTCCATATCTTGCAAATAAAAATGATGCTACAATACTGATTGAAATATTGGAAGAGAAGCAGAATATTTTACAGAAACTTCTTCGCCAAGGGGACATTTTTATACTGGATAGAGGTTTCAGGGACATTAAACAAAAATTAGAAAATATGGGTTATATTGTTTTGATGCCTGCACTCAAAGGTTCAAAATCTCAACTTTCTACGCAAGAATCAAATGAAACAAGATTCACGACAAAACTGCGATGGGTTGTTGAAGCAGTGCACGGAGTTCAAAAGAAAAAATATAGGTTATTAGATCACAAACTTGATAATAAAATGGTGAAAAATACTGGATCTTATTGTAAAATTTCTTGCTACTTAAATAACTTGTTTGGCAAACGCCTAGATTCTGATGAAGACATGCAAGATGAAATATTTAGTGCTATGCAATCTAGAAAAAATGTTGAAAATACATTAGCAGTTTTAGTAGCAGACAAAAGATGGAGTCGTCGGAAACTACCATTTAAAATAATAACTTCGGATGATTTACCAGACTTTCCTGAATTAACAATAAAAGATTTGAAAATTCTGTTTACAGGAACATATCAGCTTAAACAGACAATATCTTACTTAGCGGAAATGCTTGACGCAGATAATAATTTGAAGATTGGATATTCAAAAGAGACTAACAATATTCTCAAACTTGAAGTTCAATCCAGGCATATTAACAGAAAACAATACAAATGTTTCGTTGAGTATAAACCAAATGGTATTGGTTATTCTAGCATCTTAAGACACTGTTGTGATTGTGATAACGGTAACCGTACTATAGGATGTTGTGCGCATATTGCTGCCATAATCTATTATCTTTCACATGGAAGATATTTATCAAAAATCATACGACCAGCTGAAATTCTGTCTAAAATGTTTCTTAATGATCAAATTGAAGTGTGTATTGATGAAGATAGTGACAATGATGAGTGAATCATTTTTTCTATTGTGAACATTCGTTATTTTTAAAAAGCTACTTGTATACGTTCCATAATTTATTTTAAATAGCCTATGAAGATAATAAATTATACTTTGTACGAATTGAACATACTTAACTTCAATTCCTTTTTACCTGATAATTATTACTGTCAATAGATTTTGAATAATCAATTAAGTAGAGGCAGATAAGCCAAATATGGCCTTTTTAAGACCACAAGACGCCAAAAGTACCCTCAAACGATCGATTTCAAGGCTATGTTTAGCTAAAAACAGGCTTTTTTGCGTGAAAACCCTTGCATTATGACATTTTTAGGTTAGTTTTGGGTTACATGGTACCAAAAATGGCCTTTTTCGGCGTTAAATCACTCAAATGAGGGCATTTTTAGGTTAAAGAGAAAAGCAGACACTGACAGAGGCGATATTCTTTTTATATATAGAGAGAAACCCTTTATTACCTCAAATTCTGATAAGACCATCATTGAAAACGTAAGATAATATAAAAAATACGGCTTGGAGCGAACAAAATATTTCATTTGATTATGTTTTCATGGGAAGATATGCAAAACTACTCAAAAGGAGTCACTTTAGTAACTAAATTGTAACATAACCAGCTAAAAACGTGAAAAAATGGCAAAAAAATCAGTTTTTGGCTCAAATCGAGTTGTGCCACCATTTTTAAGGAAAAAACGTTAGTGCCATCGTAAAGAACGGGAAAAAGTACACAAAAAAAGTCTACTTAAAAAGTTGCACCTCAAAAACAAGGGGGTCAAAATATCAATTGAAAACTTTAATAATTTTTTTAGATCCGATATTTGAGGTTATGTAATCCCAAAAAAATTTCAGTTATTCATGACATAAAAATACACCAATGTGAATTTTTAAAAAAATTTTTATCCTATAGGGACTTCAGAAAAAAATAAAATCAAAAAAACACGTTTATCGACGTTACTGCGCATGCGCACTAGGCAGAGAGCTAAAAATTTGGCTATGGGAGTTTTTTTTTATCCCCCATCGAATGGTATATAACATATATACATTTTCCAAGGGGGCCATTTCACCATAGTAACCCGGCTATAGCCTTTAAAAAATATAAATTATTAGTATAAGAAAATATTACGATGAAATTAAAGTAAAATTTCTTATTGTATACTTATTTATAAATTCTCTTCATACAAGTATTTCAGAGAATTTTATTTTTAGAGGTTTGTTTTTCAATAAATTTAATTGTCCTAATTTACATATAGATGAATAATGTTGTAGATTATGCAAAATAAAATATTATGTTAAACGATCACTTTTTGTAGATTCTTAATTTCAAAAGAGGTTTTTTGTAGCTATTCCTGTTTCGACGCGATTTTAAGTTTCAATTTCACAAGGTTTTGTCAAATAATTACCTAAAAATGTCTGAATTTCTCGCGTTTCAAAATTATTTCCGGCTGCGATGCACCAAAAAAGTATTTACATTATATTAAAATTTTATATTTGGTCAATTTTGTAAAAACCCAAAACTCTAAAACTCGTAAAAAAGAAAATATATATAAATCTTTTTTACGGTAGAAATATTCTTTGAATTTAAATTATTCAAGTTACCGAAACAAAATCGGATGTATCAAATTTCAATTAGTTTTTAGCAGTGAAAGAACTTAAAAAATTGTCCGTCTGTCCGTCCGTCCGGTTTTTTTTTTCGCATTTATTCCACAAAACGATATATTTTATAAACAACAAACTATTGATTGGTAAAGACAGGTACTTAAAAACAATTTAAAAAAAATAGACGCAATTAATTCATTTTTTTTACATTTTTGACATATATTATGACATATAAAAATACATGGATGAATAAAGATTATTTTAAAATTGGTCCAGATGAAAGGGATGCTGCGATTAAATATTTGTGCAGATATGCTGTTTTTTTAAGCCATCTATTTGTGAATATAAGATGACGAATGCTTTATGTATTCGTGCATATCATAAGATGTAATCAGTAAATTTGTTCCAGATAAAAGGGATCCTGCAATTAAATATTTGTGCAGATATATATATTTTTTAAGTTATTTGTTTGTGAATATGAAATGATGATTTATGTATTCATGCATATCACAAAATGTTATCTGCAGATTCGATTCACATAAAAGGAATGCTACAAATAATTACTCGTGCAGATATAACCGTTTTTTTTTTTAATTTTGTGTTCGTGACATATAATGATGATTGCTGTAAGTATTCATTCTTATCACAAGATAAAATCTACAGTTTTGGTCGAGATAAATGGAGACAATAAATGGATATTCGAAGACGGTGTCTAGGTGTACGGGGTAGCCGATGACGAGGTGTAGATGGAGCGCTTCGTGGTATTTGATGTCTAGGTAAATGAATCATACGGGTACGGCGTCTAGGTTTACAGGGTGGCCGATGACAAAGTCTAGGTGGTGCGCTCCGTGGTTTTTTATTTCTAGGTACATACATAATACGTGGACGGCGTCTTGGTGTACAGGGTGGCCGATGACGAGGTCTAGGTAGTTCGCACTTGGTTTTGGTGTCTAGGTGTAGAAATCATTCGAGGGTAGTGTATTAGAACAATCAGTGATTTTATCTTTGTGATAAAAATGTTACAATAAAACCATGGTCAAAAGGTGCTAAAGATGCTTATATTTTATTTTTAGGAAAAATATGAAATATCTAAAAAAACTTACTAAAAAGGACTAAAATCTCAGAAAATTAACTTTTAAAAAAGTAAAAGGTTAGACGAGTTTGATATATTTCGCAACAAAATAACAGATAAAAAAGAACTGAGATTAATTAATCAAAGTCCAGTTTATTATATTTAATCATAATGAAGCAACAACATCTTTTTTGGTTAATAAAGGGATTACTTAACTTAAGTAAAGTTAAGTTATATACTGATCAATTAGAAAAATGTGGCTATCTCGGGGACAGCCGATAGAAGTGAATACTCAAATAGATAGTATGGAATTTTGGAAAATTTTGAATAGTTTCGTTGCCAGAGAATCAAACGTATACGAAGTTAGAAATGTACTAGTCTTCGCAGCGGGACTGCAAATGTACTTTATTTTATGTCTTTGACGCAAGAGTTCAAAATATATATACTATAGTCTTTGCGGCAAAACTGAAATAAATTAGTCTTTGACGCAAATTCAGATGTGTCTTCGTTAACTGCAAAGTACTAATCTACAAGGATACATTTAATTGCGACTTTTTTAATAAATTTTTATAATTTTTTGATTTAGTGATTTTGATGCGTAAATCGCCGTCATTGTTTTCTAACTTAATCAAAACTTTGACAGAGAGTTAAAAAATCTTAGGTGAAGTAATCATAGATCAACTAGTAAATTTAGGATAGGCAAAATATAATACGAATAAAGAAAATATAATAAGAATAATAGTATTGTACGATATTTTATAGCACAACGTGCGTAATCCGAGATTTAGAAAGTGCATTTTTGCACGAACGTGCGGTAAATCGAGGTTTACCCCAGGGCGTGTCATAGTGATAATGTTTACCGCAATAAGTCAATAATGTTCACCTGCAAACGTTTCGCGCATATGAAAAAAGTCACGTAGCCTAGTTGACGCAAAAAAAATTGAAGTACCATGAAAAGGTACCGCTATATTGACGCGTCCGAAATCCGAGAAAATCCGATAGCCGCTTGCAGCGTGTGTAAATAAGTGCGGCTGATATGTAAGGGAAGAGCTGAGCTGTGCGAGCATGCTAACATGCGCGGCGAAGAGTGCATGGTGGGGAGAAAGAGCTGCCGCTGCTTTCGTGACGATCGGTCTGTCGCGCCGCCGTGACGGTCGCCGCTCGCCGATTCACTCCCTAGTAAAATGTGTACCCGGCGAGCCTATAGAAGTATTCACTTCAAAACTTTCAAGAGACTTACTACATAACTCTATCTCTATAACGTTGTATAATTTTTTACCCCCCAAGCGGTATGATTTTTTTAAGATATCGGGTCTTGAAGTTGTGTATTTTAACATATGAAGCATATGCTAAGTCTTAATTTAGTGTACATATTGTTTAATTACGAAGAAAATAAATCTTACATCTTTTTGAAAAACTAGGTCATGATGTAAAATCATAATACAAATCTAGGAAATAAACATTTTATAGGGCAAGCGGTGCTTTTTGAAAAGTGACAGCAATCGAAAGTTTCAATTCTATGCTATCAGTATATCTATATATGCGCGCAGTGTTTCTCACTTTTGTAAGTTTTAAGGATATTTGATGCTCTAAACACTTTCTATCAATATTTTGATATACAATGATATACAATTTTGTATTAGGACCGCTACTATTTATCCTGTATATTAATGATGTCTTAAAGGAGATTCCCCCCGAGTCCATAATTTCTTATGCAGATGATACTGCTATTATAGCTACAGGTAAAGACTGGATAGAAGCTCAAGTAAACATGAACAATTTCTTAAGTGTAATTGCCGAGTGGCTGGCAGTAAACAAGTTGTCCTTAAATGTAGGAAAAACAGTGTGCATGACTTTTGGAAGTAATATTGGAAGCGTACCAGCTCAGATAAATGTTAAAATTCTTGATAAAAGTATAACTAGGGTGGAGAACTTTAAATATTTAGGAGTTGTCTTTGATAGTAATCTAAAGTGGGATAACCACATGCAATATATAGTTGGAAAAACTAAATACCTAGTCTATATTTTTTATAAAATCTCTAAATCAATGCCCATAGAGACTCTCAGAATGATTTACTACGCTTTTTTTCATAGTATTATAACTTATAGCATCATTGCTTGGGGCGGTGCATATAGGAATAGCCGAGACCAAGTTCAAAAATTACAAAACAAAATTTTAAAAATCATCAATAAAAATAACTTTTTGTTACAAGACAATCCATTAAATATAGGACAACTGTTTGCTTTCGAAGCTTTTAAACTACACTACTATGATCTCAAAGAAAAATTCTTAGCATCAGATAGTGTTACTAGGAATAGAAGTATTATTATACCAAAAACAAATAAGAGAATCAGCAATAAGAACAGCTATATGAAAGCAATTAATGTATATAATGAGCTTCCTAATCGACTAAAAGTATTAAATATAAATAAATACCCTCAAAAGAAAATCATAATAGACTGGATACGATACAACTGTTAGAAAAATAATAAAAGAAAAAAATTGTTTCTGTATGCAATACACAAATTTGTTATTAGAAGCTAATGCCAAATGTATATATCTTAGTTTTAAGTTTTAATTTTAAGTTTTGTTTATATTTTTCTTTTTCCTTTGTAACCGGACTGCGAACAAGTAATTTTATTTACCTCTGCAGGTTTCCAGGTATGAAATACATACCTTGTAAATTTCTTCTGGTAATAATAAATAAATAAATAAACAGAACTAAAAATTCTAGAGTTTTCACACTTGATAACACTGCATAATATTTTAAAAAATTAACTTTCTAATTTAACTTCGAATTGAGCACTACTGGGCTAAGTGAACTACATTAACACTTCGGCGCTGCAGACTTGATTTTTCATTAGCAAACTTTATTCAAAAAGTTTCATGTAATAGAAAAACAGTGTTTTTTGGGACGAGATCCCCTTAAATATTATCAGAATTATGTTTCTTAATCGCGAGCGAAGCGAGCGTTTCTTGCTAGTAAGTAATTAACCTGTTATGTCCTAAACTTAAGAGAGTGTTACAGGATAGTAACTCTATAGGTTGATTTGCTTTATAAGCACAGATGACGACAAAGCTTTAAAACGCGAAGTCTTGGCGCCATCGGTGCCTGACTACCTTCGCGATCTAAGAAAGAATAGCCTCCAGTAGCCGCTGGAAAGTCTTTTGAAACCGCCATTGATCTTTATGTATTTTTAGTCTAAATCCAACACTGAGATTTATAATGCAAATTAATTTTTCCTTAGTAGTCAGTTCAGGACACGGATCAGTATCACGGACTAATATTATGTTGTACATTGTATATATAAGTACATTGAAGTACATTATCATTTTGTAAACGAGTGCTAGGAAAAGACAGAAATTGAAATCGTAAAAGTAGACTTAGAAAATAATATTGCTAATATTTTAACAAAGGCTCTGGGTAGAAATAAATTCGAAAATTTCAGAATGAATTTAAAAATCGTTTAAAGTTTAAGTAGCATCAAAATTAATGAGGTGTATTGAGATATGAGTAATTTATATGCTACTATCCGTACACACTATAAAGAGTATGCGAACAGGCATGCGTGCTCGACTATAGCAAGCAGGATAGACTAGCGCGCGGTAGCGGTAACTATAGGTATAGTGTGAGAGCGTGAGTATAGAGTCAGAGTGGCAGCTCGACCGCCGAGAGCGTAAGATGACCATATAGAGAGCCCGAGCACATTATGTGCGTATCCGACGATATAAGTGTAATCTCCAACAATGAGTATTAAATAAAGATACAACACTAACCCGAAGGATCCACTGGAACAATGGGTGATGTTATTTATTGCACCAAATCCCTCATTTATTAACACACACACACACACACATACATATACATTACTAAGCATTTTGGAAATGTCTTCTATATAATACAGAGAAATTAAATTCTTCTATCTACTTATACCACCCTTTGACACATCTTTTTAAATAATTCACAAGTTTACCAAAAATTGTAATTATAATCAAAATAATAATATTTATATTGAGAAGCATATTTAATACCCTATTTCATTAACAAAAGGAAACCATCAAAATATAACAGATAGTTTTTTTTCAGACTCGTCTATCTCATATGAAGACACAGCTAAAATAGTAGAGAGCTGTCTAGCGGGATTAGAGCAGTGTGTTCTGAGATTTCCTGAACATTACAAATCAATTTATCGCTTAGCTCACTTTTTCTTCTACAATAAAAATTATAGAAATATTAATAAATCCAAACAATTATTGCTGGGAACATACGAATGCCAATTCCATAAAAATCAAGTTATTCAAGGGCTTTTCGTTGATCGAAAAAACAATAATTTTTTTAATGTAAGTAATATTAAGTATTTACGACCCCTTTCAACATATAAATTACATTTGTGCTTTTTAGGGGATATGGCGGATTCCTAGTAATGAGATTGATAGACCAGGAAGTTTTGCTTCTCATATGTCTAGATGCATTTTACTACTTATGCAAGTACTCAAAGATACTGGTGATAGCAAAAAGTTAATAGAATTATGTTTACAACTTCGAAAAACACCAGATACTGACAAGTACGTAATAAAACATTTTTATAAAATTTTTCATCTACCACCTTAATACCTCTTTTGCTATTGCATTTCCGCAAATGTAGTTTTTAGACATAGTAGCATTACGAATGCCTTGTATCTTTGTACACAAAAAATGTGTGAGATATAATATCTCACGCAGTTTTCAAACGATATGAATGAATTTAAAGAAATTTTCTCTTGAATAACATAATATCCTAATTTTTTAAATTTTAATTCTCTACGTAGTTTTTAAATGTAAGCAATTAAGGAGGCTGTAAAGCGTAACGGAAGTAATGAAAATTTGATAGAAGTACATATAAACAATTAACAAAGTTATTACAAGTGCAACAAAATTATTCAAGATTTGACCATATGTATAGTTATTGTTAAAATAATGATTAAGGTAGTTCACCGACTGCAGTTGTGCTCAAATAGGGTTTTTATTAGGAAATTCCTTTTTCAAGATATCATACAGTCGTATCTAATGTCAAAGCCTTACAATTCATAGTATCAAACATTAGAATGGTGATATAAATTGTTTAGAGTATAAAATATTCCCAAAACTTGTAAGAGAGAGGAACACTGCACACCTATATAGATATACTGATAGCATGGGATAAAAACTTTGAATTGTTGTATCTTAAAAAAAAGCCTCGTTTGCCCGATCCAACTTTTTCTTTATGATTTGTATTGCTATTTTACACCATAAGCTAGTTTTTTAAAAATATTCCAAGAAAACTCGCTTCGCAATTCGACTCAATGTCCTCAAAATTTGGACTCGGTATAGGCTTCCAATGTTAAAATACAAAATTTCAAGGTTCAATATCTCTAAAAATAATGTCGCTTGGGGGTAAAAAAATACGTTGTAGAGGATACTTAATTGAACATGTAAACAAAGTTTGAGCGATATCCTGAGAAAATTGATATTCCGGTGAACTACCTTAAAGTTTTGGATTATCACACGGGCGAGTTACCAACCTACCTAATCATTTTTATATTCGTATAGAAGTAACATCGTTGCAAAAACGATTGTATCGTATTTGTTTATGATATAGACCTTTAAATGTAAAAAGTTATGATTAGTTAAGTAATTAAAAATAGGCGAATTCGTTAGTCCCCCCCCCCCCGATTTCTGGTGCATTAACTTACCCAAGATGTGTGTTCTGACTTACCCAAAAGATTCGCTAGCTCGTAAAGGTTACGCTCAAGGATATTCAACCTTAAGGTACATCATGAAGCTTTAGATTTGAATTTGTTTTTATTGCTGTACATTATGTTGTACAATTTAAAAAATTAGTATACATAGAAAAAGCAGAAAATAGTTTGTGTAAATAGGCAAGATATGAAGCATGTAGAGTTAAATGAAATAAAATGAAAGAGTGTAGGTGATTGTGTAAAGATTATGTGTTTTCCAGTTCTAAGAAGTATTGTTTAGCTAATTGAAGGTGTGATGGAAGCGAATTCTAGAGATATAAGGCGCTTATGAAAAATAAATGTTTCAGCGTCTCCGTTTTAAAAACCGGGATGTCCAGGGGGATTACCTCACTCCTCATAGGCCTGAGTGTGACGTAAAAGTCAAAGAAGGCTTAGAATGTAGGTGGCCACTGATGTATTAAAGATTTTTTTCAAGAAGCAGGTCATACACCCGGCGATGGTAAGCCATTGCAACTCACGCCTATAAGAATAGAGGTGCTCGTCCCTACTTATACCATAGATGTAATGAATTTCAAAGTTAGCAAGTCTTTGGAGTTTAATGTCCAATTCCTGAGTCAGGTTCCAGTAAGTTTGTTGTAATATTGTAAGTATTATAATCTTGATTAATGTACCAAAACGGTACTCGGTGCGCCATCTATTGGCTGTCGACGATTTCGTGCAGTCAGACAAGCTCACGAGAGAGCAAGCGTACCGCGCATGCCTCGCGACTATACACTAAACACTGACTATGCTGTATACTCTATTCTTTCTCCCTTGCCTGTAAGACTTCGAGTAGAGCGGACGTACTTCCAACTATGGCTATTGCCATGTATCAATAAACTTATTATTATTCATTAATATCAACCTCAGTGTTCTCAATTTATCCACGCTTATCAACAAAGTTAATGAACAATAGTCTATGATCGGAAATAGGAGTGCTTGCACAAGGTATTGGTGCACCTGGGGTTAGTGCTCTTCCGAAAGAAGTAAAGTCGATACATCAAAGAGTGTGCACGTTTACATATTTGTATAAAGTGTTCTTTCCGCGTAAGGTTGGAGTCAAGCACCAACCCCAGATTGCGCACAGATGATTCATAGTCGACCTGGGCTGCCCCTATTTTGATATAAGTGTTAGCAACAGTAGGTAATGCATTTATGTAGTAGGAAGAGCCCAGGATGATTGCCTGAGTCTTAAGAACATTAAGTTTGAGACGGTTTTGTCCAGCCTAGACCATTATCCTTTCGGCGTTAGCACTCATTCTGACAGAACAAGAATCAAGCTCCTCAAAGTGGCATTGGATGTATATTTGCAGGTCATCCGCATAGATTAGATGGGACACCTGGTCAATTGAACCAATTAAACAACTACTAACAAAGATCAGGTCCACAATAAATCCTGTACCTTCTGAAGGTGTAAGCGCTACTTTAATTAACTGACATCTGGTATAGAAGACCAAATGCTTCCAAGAGCACTCATCCTCTTTGGTTAGCCCTTTGACTACCCTATTCTAGTGCTCATGCGTTAAAATCGCCTGCCAAAACTATTGACTTTCTTCCGGCAGCAGCATCCACGAGTCGATCCAGCTGTTGTTTAAATTGTTCAATCAGTGCATTAGGTAAGGCATAGCAGCTGTATACGTGTATACCTGCTACCTTTATGCGAAAGAATCCTTTCTCACGAGTCTTTATTTGTTCCTGGAGAGCAACGTTCCCACATGCCGAGATTGCCGCTCTGCCAGTGTTGTCCATTTCCCATGACGGCTTGTCCAAATCCCTTTACTGCTCACATATAATGGTTATGTCTACCTCTGTCTCACGGACATACTGAATAAGTAAGTCCTGTGCTGTCTCACAGTGATTTAGATTTAGATAAACCATCTTCATTGTTTTTTCTTCTTTAACTTCTCTACTACAGCCCTGTAGACTGGGCATGTGTTGTAACGCGGCAGTTCGACTGCACGTTACAAGTGGATAATTTGCGCCGCGCAATAGAGAGGCGACGACAACCTCGCAACATGGCAGGTCGAGCCACGAGTAGGCGCACAGAAGGGGGAGTAGTTCGCGTGGGGAGCGCGCGCAGCGCTGGCCCCGCGGCCATATGTTGCCGCGTCGGGAGAGCTCGGCCTCTTTCGCTCCGCAACGCTGCTACCGATAGGACGCCTGCGCTGCTCACCGAGGCTTCGATTGTCTCGGTGCCCGCGTGCCACTGCAGCTCGCCTTCACACACGGTGGCGCTCACACGGAAAGGGGATCGCGGGATCCCTGGCATCTCGATGCCTGGCGCCCTGGGCCGAGGCGGCCCGCCACCGTATATGCATTGGAGCGTGACGGCGCGCGAACATAGATTTAAGAACGCTGGGCTGCGCTAGCAGACCCCAGTGTTTCAGTGTAGATACCAGTTGCAAGGTCAAGTTTCTCTTTTGCGCCTTTTTCTGACAGAATACGCAGTTCGGTTGACTGTTACAGCCTTTTGCTTTATGTACCCTACTCCCGTATTTGTAGCAACAGTTACTTTGGTTCTGTTTTGCTGTGCACTTTTTGGTGATATGCGAAAAATCTAGACGTTTATAACATCGTAGTGGCCGTGTCCCTCGTTGCACCTCTCGGATTCTGCAGACTACCCATCCTATCTTAATTTTCTGCTTTGCTTTCGCCTGTTTAGCCATTGCCGCTGGCATTTCAATGGCCGCGGTCTGTGTATCACTGTACGTCTATCGCACCTATTTTACTGCCGTTTCATCTACTGCAAACATTTTACTATTTTGAAATTCCTTTTGCAGTGCTTGTCTTATATCAACCTTGGTTGTAAATTTAATTATAAATATATCAAAGTATCTTTTTTCAAAGACCGCTTGCTCTTGCAGAGTTTTTACTTCAGCACCGACTTGTCGGACCATTTCCATTGCTTGTAGAAGTTCTGCTGCCTTAAGGTCCGTGGTTAAAGAACCTGCTAACACAGCAGACGGACTACACGGTAACTCACCTAAGTTTCAAAGAGAACATCAAAAGAATACCGACGAAAAAAGACTGGGAACAAAACTCTATAATAAAAGCGGATGAGATCTCAATCTTTACAGACGGTTCAAAAACGATAGAAGGAACGGGAGCAGGAGTCTACTCAGAACAAATAGGAGTTCAAAAGTCATACAGGCTCACGAACGGCTGCAACATTCTGCAAGCGGAAATCCTGGCAATTGAGAAAGCAGCGAGATTGTCACAGCTAAGCGATAGTGCGCGAATGAAGGTGACTTTCTACAGAGACAGTCAAGCAGCTCTCAAAACTCTGGCGTTGAAATAAACGAGATCAAAGACAGTGATGAGCTATTGTGAAGCCCTGTCATAGATCCGCAACAGCGAAGTCAGACTGCTGGTTACCCGGACACAATAACGTCGAAGGGAACATCAAGGCAGATGAACTGGCAAAGTTTGAAGTGGAGAAGGGCAGTAGCGAAGCGATTAGCCACCCACTGCCAACGATCAACGTGATAAAGACGACCATTGACAGAGCCATCGAGGTAATTCACAGCCGGAGATGAATAACACAAGTCGACTGTTATACATCGAGAACGCTGTGGTTAGAGGTGGACAAGGAAAGAACAAAGAAGCTGCTAAATCACAGAAAAATTTTTGTAAGCACGATCACAGGAGTAGTAACAGGTCACTGTGCGGTTGGGTTCAATCTCAAGAGATGGGGAAAGACGAAAGACAACTTCTGTAGAGAATGCTGCTGCTGCGAAGAAACCATATCCCACCTGCTATGTTATTGCCCAGCCCTGAAAAGCAAAAGGCTTAATACGTTGGACCACAGCTTCCTAGCGGAACTGGGTGAGGCAGCAGGAATGGACATAGGGAAGATAACAAACTTTGCAAAAAGTGGAAATGCTTGCAGCAAAAGTAAAGGAACTAAGTTAGCTCCGATCTATCGACAAACAGGGTATCGCAATAGGCCAGAGGCCACCGAGCGAAGTGCGATTTTCTTTCGAAAACTGCACTGAACCCTTACAACTTAACCTAACCTAACCTAAGGTCCGCGGTGCGCTAAAGTTAAGTAGAAGATCTCCAGCCGCTGCCCTGCGTAGACTGTTGACATTTTCGCCTAGTATTTTCAGTTTGGGATCCGCCTTTAACTAGGCTTTTACGATCAGGGCTTTAAGCCGTGCAGGTGATCGGCCTTGGTGGTCTCTGGCATTGTTGATTTCCGGCCACTGTGGCCCTTTTATCGTATTCTTTATTTTTCTTTTCTTTCTTTTTTGACTTGAGTGGCAGATGTGCTCTAATGACTTCCTGGGTTGACCGCGCTCGGTTTCTTGCCACGCAGACTTGGGGTAGTCTGTGTCTCCTTTCTCTTCATTCCTGGTCGCTGGCACTATTGCAACCCGTTAAAATGCAACGTTGTGCAAGCGCGAGACAAAACTCGGGGCCTCGCTTATTATTCGCGGTCCGTCGGACGGGCATATAGCTTCCGGCCATAGGTACAAACGCGCTAGATCTCGTGTGTGAGACTGACACTAGCGAGCAATACAGATAGCGTGCTAAGAAGTGAAAGTGTGTCTGATCACGAGAAAAAGGCATCTTGGTCAGATCCCGCCACGAGAGAGAAGGACGACCCGTCTCGTCGACCAGTGCGTGTGCAGGTAGATAGATTGTAATTTCATAGCTTGCGTTGTAACAACGAAAATACAGCCTAGCAGCTATCTTAAGTGCGTGTATAAGTGTTACGGTTTCGCGTGCAAGATACGCGGCGATAAAAAGCACGAACAAATATTCTTTATAGTCAAGAATAAAGATAAAGGTAGATTCTGAGAAAGTCACCGCATAATGAGGCATGAGCCTGAAAAGCGATAAACTCAAGATAGCGCGAGATTCGTTTAATTTGCGTTGAGATGCCAGACGTATCACTCAAGCTGCAAGACTGCAGAAGTGACTGCTAGGCTATTACGTTGCAACAAAATTTGTGCCATCCTCTAGTATATCTGCAAGAGAAGTGCGCACCAAGCAAGAAGGGTGGCGCGCGGTGTTCATCGAACAGACGTCCAAAGAGGTCTCAGGACGCTTAAATTGCTCAGCGTTAGGTGCTAATCATGACGCTAACAAAGCACATCCACTATTTCAGTTGCACCTCGCGATGCAGGTAAACTGCTCAGTAAAAATGCACACCGATTTAAGCACACCATAGTCTACGGTACGGATCAAAATCAACAAATAGGTCCTGAAACTTTCGATAGAGAAAATAAATAACCAAAAAATACTATTGCTGAAGACCTCAGATGACTATTGGAGCAACATACGGCATCCGAAAGCACGACTGGTAGGTAACGATATCAAGAAAGATTACATCACCGTTGAAGAATTTGGCAATTATATGAATTAAACTTGCGACGAGAACGGCTACAACTCAGCTAAAGGTCTGTGAAATTCGCTGACATTCTTTTAGTTAATATATTGCTACCTAAAATAATATGAAGATGTCAAGCTCCTCGTCCTCTCGTTCGGACAAAGTCTCGTGCCCTGCAAAACGACACGCAAAGCTTTACAAAAATCTAATCTTACGACGCAGGATGCTATCAAAACCAGATCTTGTAGATAAGTGCGTCTAATGTTTCAGCGTAGCTTCCCCCTTAAGGGGGCACACCACCTTTGAAATTAAAATCAAAAATTTTCATTAAAAATTTATAAATGCTTATATAAATGAACCAAATTTTTTTACTATTCTTAGACATAATTACCTTTATTTTGATGGTTTTAGACCTTCTATATACCACTATAATACCTACGTATAGTAAGGAGTCCATAATTCACTGACCGTAAGATTCCAAAGGAACGAATGGCCCAAATGAGCTCAAACTCTAGGATATTGTTTAAAAGTACATTAGTTATAGTATGAATGAGGGGATTTGGTTTAAATTCCATAGAAAAAAAGTTACATGATAGTTATTTTTTGATTATGTTAAAATTAATCAAAAATTGATTAAAAAATCAGTAATATGCTTATAAAACTTTTTCTATGAAATTTAAACCAAATCCCCTCAGTCATACTATAACTAATGTACTTTTAATAAAAAATTTTTATTTTAATTTCGAGGTGTTGTGCCCCCTTAACAGTGGCTAGCTTCTCTGTTGCGCTCTGCTGTCATCATTAAGTCTGGTGTTACTTATGCCTGAAGATAACACTCGTGTTCTTCTCGTTCCATTTCGTATTGCAAACAGTCTTAAAGACATGCTCCGCATCATCATTTGCTTCTAAACATACTAGGCAATCCTCTATCTTGAAGCGGTGTAGGTAGGCTTAAAAGCACTCATGTCCGCTCAAAAACTGCGTAAGTTAGTAATTCACTTTCCCGTGTCGTCTTTTGGTCCAGTCAACAATTCTTGGTATGAGGCCTCTTTTTACTGGAGTCCCATCGTCTTTGTCGCTCAGCTAGGGTTTGTTCCTTCACGGATTTTCAAACTTCCTAGTATTGTCACCACGCCGCCTTTCTTCTTATATATTCTTTCTTTCTGTTGCTAGCAGGTTAATAGGCGGTATACCTGTAATAACGCACACTGCATCTTCTGTTCGGTAGGCAGAAGCGATCCGCAATGCACTTCTCCTTAAACTGTTGACACCTTTCGTGCAAAGGACTTCACCAACATAGGGTCCGCCCATATTATGGCACTGTATAACATAATTGATGTAGTTACACTGACTAGGAATAACCTTCGACCCTTCGTCGGTCCACCTACATTTGGCATTAGCTGCGATAGCGCAGCATCGACTTTTGCTGCCTTATTGCTCACCTTCACGAGATGCTGCTTAAACGTTAGTATAGCGTCTATGGTAATTCCCAGATACTTAATGGTCAACTTGGAGTCTAATTCACGTCCGTCCACTGTTAGTATTATTGTCTCTATTTTGTCCTACTAGATATAAAGATAGCTTCTATTTTATGGCTAGCAAGCTCAAGTCCTGTCTGTTTCAGCCAATCGTATACCTACTGCTACTACTACTACTGCAATGTCATCTGCAAATCCCACAACCATTGCCCCTTAGGGTAGCTCTTGCCTGAGGGCTCCATCGTACATGATGTTCCATAATGATAGGCCAAGCACTGACCCTTGTGGAACTTTTCCAGTTACTTTATAGGTTTTTATGCCTTTTTCTGTGTCATACAATAAGGTTTTGTCTTTCAGGTAGTCAGACATATAATCCTTCTTATATATGCGGGTTCCTCTTTTTTTCGTAGTGCCTCCTGTATCCTGGCCCAGCTGACATGATGATGTTATAAGTTAAATGCATTTTTAACATCCGGTGAAACAATAGTACAGTACTTCTTGGCCCTTCCTTTCCATCTCTTTCCTTCTATTGCAGTTCTAGCAGTGTCAACTACTAAGCTTACGGCGTCAGAGTGGAGCGTTTTTTCCTGAAGCCGTATTGATATTCTGCTAGTCTACCTGATTCTTTAATGACTTGGTTCATTCTAACGCCGATTATGCGCTCTAAAATCTTGCCTGGAGTGTCCAGCATGCAGAATGATCTGTGTAAGGCAGCTTCTCCAAGTAGCCATGCCATCCAAGCTTGGAGCCTTGTTGTTCTCAACCCTTTTGCATGCAGCCAGTAGTTCCTCTGTGACGATTGTTGGAATGATTTCGTCATTCGCGCCCGCTTCAGGAATAGCTGTTACTTTCAGTTAAAGGGGAAACAGCGTAGTCACAATACGGTCCAGTAATTCCAGGCTTTTAGGAGGAGGAATATAACCTTCCCTTTTTTTCTTCACCACTACTTGGAATGGTCGCCCACAGGGATCCAGCTTAACCTCGTCCTGACCTGCGTCTCCTCTTTAAAATGTATTAGCGCATCCCTAGTTAAGTAAGACCAAGTCTAGGAGGGCGAAGGCTTTCAATAGCGCTTGTCCTCTTTCGTTCGTCCTTTGGCTGCCCCACTCTCCTACTTAGGCGTTAAAATCGTTTGCTATCAGTACCAGTTTTCTTTCTACAGCATCCTGTACTAGCCGGTCCAACAGTTGTCTGAATTGTTCTATCAGCGCGTTAGGAGAAGCATGGAAGCTGTAAATGTGTATGCTGTAAATGTAAATGTGCATATTGTTATTTTTTTCTGAAAAGCAACGTCCCCGTATGCCATATCGCCGCTTCACTAGTACTGTCCATATTCCACGATAGTTCGTCCAGATCCATGTATTGTTTACATACAATGGCTGTGTAGCTACCAGCTGCATGGTCACTCTTACCACCTGTGCCTCCTTTGTAGAGTACGCAGTTGGATCGGTTATTACACTCCTTTGCTTTGTGCTTATCCTTTCTACATTTGAAGCAAAGCTTACTTCTATTTTCAGTTTTCGTGTAGTTTCTGCCGATATTGCCAAAACCTAGGCATTTATAACAACTAAGCGGCTCGTTTTTGCCCATCCTATTCTGATCTTCTGTAGCTTAGTGATCTTAGCCGCTATCTGAGCTGGTACTTGTATTACTTCAATCTGTGTATCACCGTACGTTTTTCGCAGAAATTTTATTGTATAGTCTTCTATGATGTTCTCTTCGCCGATTTCCTTCTATCCAACCTACCAAATCTCATTTTTTTTTGTTTTTACTAGTACATAGTTTACATATTTTGTGTACACGTTTTTGTTTTTAGTAGTTTTTAAGTTTTGAGATTTCCGTTTTTTCCAATAAAGTCGTTGGAAAACTTGATAAAAGTTAATTGCTTACCATATACCTGAAAGAGAATGCAATTACTTATCTTTTTATGTCGAAAAATGTATACTATCGTTCGTAGTTCTTTTATTATATATTATAAAGCGCAAAGATTGAAATTGTTTTAACTCAAAAACTAAATGTCCAACCTTTCTAAAAATTGACATCATCATTGAAGGTTATTAGAGCCATACCTCACTTTAATTTTAAGTAATTTCTTAGGGCAGATCCTGAGAAAAACAAAAAACGGAAAAAGTCGTTTTTCTGCGTGACGCGATAACTGTAGTACAACGACAATAATCGCGTTCAAATATTAGATTTAGTTAGCCATATAGCACTATGATCCCTCTATTTATTTTGTTAACTGGAGAGAATAATAACAGAGAGTGATATCGATATACTGATAGCGGAAAACAATTAAGTGCGCAAGGAACTAATAGAATTTCAACGACCAAAATGCCCAGAAACACAACTAATAAAAAAGACGTATGCTGAAGTGATATGTAATATAAATATATGACTACAAAGAGTTTCAAAATGCATGGTGAAAACAACCGATTTTAACCAAATAAATACAGTGGATTTAATCACGAGCTGTCTAATAAAAGAAAAAACATTCAAACAACATTTATTCGAAAAAAAAAAATAGGAGTGAACTGGAGATTAGCTGCATAGACGCGAAAAATGTAGAAGCAGCAGAATTTGCTATTACCAGTGAAGTTAAAAACGTGGAAGTCAAAATAGAACAACAAGATAAAAATAGTTGGTATAGAAAATTTAACACAAATGAATTCTAAACAAATAGAAAGTGCTATAATTAATATAAATCTGTATTGTAGAAACGACAAAATTGAGTGTGTCAATTGTGTTTATAATAATACTAAATACAGAACAAGTTTACCAACCGATCACTTATCCACGGATAGAATAAAATGCCGTATATTAAAAAAGAAAGTTAAGAAACACATAGACTCGATCAATTGCCCGATCGCACCTGTATTACCGATATGGGACGAAACAAGTGCATTAACTGCATTATAAAAATAGCAAACCGGAATGACAATTATTTTATGATAGATATGTGGCATAAACATGTATACATTATACTACCGCAAAATAAATTAAAAAAAATTGGGTTTAGTTATGTTTTTTAATGAAAAATGATTTACAAAAAGTGACCAGGTCATGGAACATTTCACATAAATCAGCTGAATTCACATACAGATATAAAATTATATATACTAAGGAGGGTACCCCTCCTTGCTTGCTTCGCTCACCAACCTCCATTTGTAAATTTTAGTGTTTGTTATATTCTGATATATTTTAATGTATTGTTTGATATATTATTATATTCTGTTTCATGTACGTTAATTGTTTCAAAAAATGGAGAGATTCCATTAGATTATGATCTTTGTGTTTATCCAAAAATTCCTCCAAACGAAGAGGTCCAACTTTTATTCTGAATAAATTATCTTTTCATATACATAGATCCTATGATTTTCCCTATAATGTTTCTTTACGGAGATACAGGATGGAATCCTATGTTTAAACAAAATCAAAATAATGATAAAAATGTATCTCCATTACAGTATTACTCGTATCGATTAGCTTATAGGCCTATGTCAAAATTTAGCTCTTTTCTATATTGTGGAAGATTCACTCAACAGTATATTATTTAAGGTCATATAATTCTAGAATACTGTAGACTCAATTTTTCAAGATATAATCAAAAAAAATGACGAGTAGAATGTTATTAAGGCTTTGTAGATCATTTATCGAAAAGTGCTCTCAATAATAATAACAATTTTAAAAATAACGAAATATTAGGTAATTTGTATGTTTTACCATCTACATATTCAGTAAGTCCAAGCACCAAAGGGAGTTAAAAAAATTTCCTCCGGGAACTTCATGCAATGATATTGCAACAATCACTGTCAGATTAATTTATTGTAATTTCGAGCAATGCTTGCTGATATTCTGAGTGGAAGAATTTTTGGAAAAATTATTGCTAATGTGTATGTGATTGAATTTCAAAAAAAGAGTTCTTCCTCATGCACATTTGTTATTAATGTCGGATCATAAGTCCAAATTGACAAATCCTGAAAAAATTGATGAACATATTTCAGTTGAAATTCCTGATGATAGTGATGTAATATTACAAGGATTAGTATTTAAGCAATTGTTACATGGTCCTTATTAAAAAAAAAAAAACTTGTGTTATAATAAAACTATAAAAACTTGTTTAAAAAATAATTTTCTTAGATCTAAAATCTTTTTGTGATTCAACAAAATTCAAAAACAATCGTTTCCCTAGATATCGTCGTCGAAACAATAAAAACTAAAACTACGTCTATAACAAAAAACTTTATGGAAAAACTGTAAAAGTTAATAATTCTATAGTTCTTCCGTATAATCCAACTCTTCCAAGAAAATACAATTGCCATACTAATGTTGAATACTGTGCATCTATGATGGGTATAAAATATTTATGTAAATATTTACACAAAGGACACGATCAAGCATATAATAAAATGAATAAATATAATGAAATCACAATAATATATGATGAACTCACAGAAAACATGAATTATAGATACATTGGTCCAATGAAAGCTGCTTGGCGTATCGTAGAATTACCTATTTGCGCTCGTTCTCATAGTGTAATTAAATTAGTTATTCATTTAGAGAATCAACAAAAAGTAATTTTTTATGGAAATCATATCGATATTGATTTTCTTAATCATGAGATAACTTTAGCAGCATGGTTTAAACTAAATAGAGTAGATGATTATACTAAACAATGTGACGGCCAAGTGCACGTCAAATGTCTAACGGCTAATCATGTACTAAATGTAATAAGATTATTGTTTCAGCAAGCTGCCAACGAGCGCCGAAACGAGCGAGAACGAGAAACGAGGCAAGATAGAGTCAGAGAGAGTGAGAGCATAGGTAGCGCGGTTGCCGCCTGGCCGCACAGCGTTGGCGAGATATGATAACGATGTGCCGACGGCCGGGAGAACCGCGACTAGAGTTAGTCTCGCTGCGCTATCCACACGAGTAGCTCGCGCTACTGTATACGCGGATTTGTTGTGAGTCCTGCGAGCATCTCGAGAGCGAACGATATTCGTCCGTGCGTTACCGACGAGTTGCTGCGATGCCCGTCCGAACTGTACATCTCCACGTCCGAGACTGGACCACGTCCGTTGCGTCAAGTACTACTGCCACTACCGAGTTGTAAGTACCTGCACTCTCACTCTCTCACGTCGACAGGGTAATATCTCTCGTCTCTCTTTATCGTTCGTCGAAGTGTGCGGCGTTTGCACCTCCGTGTATAGTTACAATTGAATATACATTTCCTTATCTAAACTTCTCGTGTGTTATTTCCTACGACCCGACCTATGCCGCCTCTGCGGGCTCGTGTAAAAACACGTGCATGATCTGAGTCGGCCGAGCCGTGCCTTCTGCACGCCCGACGTTAATTTACAATAAACAGGGCCCTTCTGGCCCTGGTTATAACACGGCAGGAAAGTATTAACCGAGTGTTATAACAATTATTATATTATAAGAGCATTAAAATTTGAAAATAAAATATAGCCAACCTTAACTGAAACAGCGATAGCCATGGGATTAATAAAAGACGATAAAGAAATTATTCACATATTTGACTAAGCATGTACAATTATGTTACCAAAGCAATTAAAAAATTACGTTTATTTTTTGCTTGGTTTTTAATTTTTAACAAATTACCATTGGCAAAAACTGTTTAGGAAAAATATAAGAATTTTTTTGTTGAGACTTTGTAGATAATGCAGAAACTGTAGCTTTACAACATATAGATGAAATTTTGGATAAAGAAAAATATAAATGTTTAGATTTTGGATTACCAGAACCTGTTTTTGAATTAAATAAAATAAACGATAAATTAGAATCTTTTATAGATTATTACAAAAAAATATTCAATGAATTATGTGAAAAACTTATTAATGATCAAAAATATATTTTTGATTCTACAACCAAATTTCCTGAAAATGAATGAATGATATTCATCGATAGACCTGGTGGTGCAGGGAAAACATTCGTACATAATACCTTAATTTATTATTATTTAAGTAAAAAAAAAAAACAAATTTTGTCAATGGCTTGGACAGGTTTTATTACTAAGAGGAATGACAAACCATAAAACTTTTAAATTACCTTTGAACTTAGAAGATATAAAAACAGCAAATTTAAAACACCTATCCGATAAGAAAAAATCAGAGAATCTGAAATTATAATTTGGGATGAAGCTTCCGTGATTCCTAAAAAAGCTTTAGAAATTGTTGATAATACTATACGTGATTGTTGCAAAGTAGAAAACGTTCCTTTTGCTGGAAAATTAGTGATTCTAGGTGGCGATTTTAGACAAACACTTCTTGTTATAAAATATGGCGCTAAATTTAATTTTATAAATAAATCTATTAAACATTCAGATTTATGGATAAATTTCAAGGTATTGAAATTAAAAACTAACATGAGATCAGAAAATAATGATTTTTCATCATTTTCATTAAAAATTGGTGATGGAAAATTTGAAATAGGACTTGATAAATTATTAAAATTCTACATACACTTACTTGTTCCTTTTCCGCAACGTATCCCTGCAAAAACACTACCGACGCCATAAGTTCAATGAATTATTTAAGAGGGGCCAAGAAAAAGCTTGTATTGTGCTTTGTAAGAGCTTTTACACTTTGATAAACAATTTTTCTTGGTTATAAATTTTTAACGAAAGCATTGCGAATCGAATATGAATAACACACAAAGGCAAAACAATGATTTTCTTAAAAGGCGCTATCATTTATTATTGCATTCTACATGCTGAATCGAGTAATCTAGAAGTAGTAATCACGGACAATAAAAATATAATTATAGTGGGGCATTTATTGAAGGACATTAATTGACAGACAAAATTTATGAAACAGTGGTGGCAGTGACGGCGAAATTTTTGTATGATAAAAAAAATCGCAAGAGGTATGAGATCGTAGTGTTGGACACCGGGATCGGCGTCTCTAGTCGGATCTCCTGAGTAATTGGCACATGATACACCGCTTCGTTCTTGTGTTAAACAGGATCGAGAGCACCGCGTCGCACCTGGCAACTGTCCACAAAAGCAGCAGCAGTAGATACACAATTTTCGGCTGCATTTTCAACAGTCTTTGGAGAATGCAAGAGGTCGAGTCGCTCGCCGAGTGCTGAATGCACGGATCTGCATGACACGCAGTTTCCCATATGGCCCATATACTGCAAAACGCTTTTGCGTGCGCTCGTTAGTGTAACAGCTTTATGCCGAGCATACCCGGACGGGAAAAATGGAGCAACGTTTTTAGTTGAGCTCGCGTCAATGTTGCTGAAAAGCGACGCTCCTGCTGCAATTTGTGAGCCATTGCGCGGAATTAGTCGCTTTCTGTTTGATTCTTGTGTTACATAATGTAGTGCATGTGTCTCGACTCGACGGCTTAATGAGACTACAGCTACAGTACGTTCACAAAAACAGATGTGGGAGTGGAATGTAAAAACAAAAAGAAACGATGCAATCGAGTACGAATATATGATATATTATTAAACGTGCGAGCGCTTTGTCATGCATTCGCCGTGTATGTATAGTATTTATAAGTTACTTATACTTATACTTATGTAAGTCATTCGCTGCACATGCTACGTATAACAAAAAAACTGCCACTTAATTTCTACTTAATATAAGTATGTTTTCTACATTTTAAACAAAAATGAATGGAGGTTGGCGAGCGAAGCCAGCAGGAGGGGGTACCCTACCCCCCTAGTAAGTATATAAATAATAATTGAGAGGATCTTTACTAAAGAAGTATGACTAAGGAAATAATTTAGGGGAAGTAATTGAGGGAGAGTAATTGAGGGGAACTATTTGAGGGGGAGTAAATGGGAGGAAAATTCTTAAAACTGCAGCGGCGACGAAATTTTTTTTATAATATAGAGAGATTTATGTCATTTTTTTTACTTTTGTAATTAATTACTAATGATGTATATGTATACATATACTATACGGCATAGTGTAACGATGTGTAAATTCGATAAACGAATAACGCGCTAAACGACTGCATCGCGTTCCCTCGATGCGGCGGAGGACTCCTCTACGCCCGCGAAACACCTCTGTTGCATGCAGCTGTATCAATTGCTTTTGTTTTGCTGGGTCTACGCGCCGCCTGGCGCGTGCTTGGCTGCTCAACTGCGTTAGATACTAATAAATAACGCCAGCGGAGACGGCGGTATTCGCAGGAAGGAACAGGAATCGGAAGTAAACGAGCGAGGTTTAGAAATGACGAAAAGGCACGTAAAATAATAAGACTAAGTTATATTTCACTAGCGCGTCAAAACTGTGAGTTTACAAATCTGAAAAATAATAATTATACGCGAGTCGCCAACAATTTTGCGACTGGCCGCGACGCTGGAATAATCGCGCTCGCCCGCGTATATCGCCGTGAAGGTCGCGTGAACCTCGCGCGGGTGATATACACTCTCATGCACACAATCACAGTCACTGCGCGTCACACAAACCTTCACGATCTCGTCGCTGACGCTCCTGATCCCGAACAGACTTCAGGATTGGACGTTGCTGGACCGCTAAGCAGGGAAATCAGGAAACCCGGACTTCGCGTCGCACTCACACACAAGATATTATTCGATCCGCTAGACACAGCACAGCACACGAAATCACGAGCGAAGTTCTGTATTTACTTTCCGAAGGCCGAGAGCTATCTGAGCGCGCGCCTGAAGAATTAGCCCGCGCGCTCACTCTCTCTACCTCTCTCGCTCTTATTCCCGAATTCGCACGTGTTTTTGTTCGCGCGCGCGAGTCTACCCTGTTTCGTCGCGGCGCAGCGGTACTCATACGAGTTAGCCGTGGTGCTCAACTCGTTACAATAGTTAGATTGGTCCAGATATCTCAGATGCTGTAAATAATAATCTTCTCAGAACAATATGGCAAATATGTTTATTCGTATTTATAATCTAAATTATATTTTATAAATCATATGCGACATATAGTTTACATGTATATTTCACATACTTCATCAGAGGTTATCTTAAGATTAGTTCCAGATAAAAGTAATGCTGGAAATAATTATTTGTGCGGATACGATCTTTTTTTAAAGATATATGTTTGTGAATATTAAATGACAAATTATGTATCTATTTATGCATATCAAAAAATGTAATCTGCAGTTTTGGTCGAGATAAAAGACATGCGGCAAATAATTATTTGTGTACGTATGCTTTTTGCTTCCTTCTACAGGAAGCTTTGTAATAGTAGTGAAATTTTCAGTATTGCCAAAACTTCGTAGAAACGCATTTGGAGGTGTTTAAAGTTCGAATCATGCGTTTTCAGAAAATGTCCGTGCGGATGGGTGTGCGCGTGTGTGTTTGTGTGTGTATGTGTGTGTATATGTACGTATAGTATTATGATTCTCGAACCACGCGAACGATTGTATCAAAATTTGACTTCCTTCAACATTATGTATTGCTTTAATATCAAAATGATTTTACTTCATATATAAAGTTTTCTATCAAGTTTTTGTACTTTTTCGTTTGATAGATAAAATTATTTCTAATTAATTGCATAAACATAGTCAATTATAATTCTCTCTCTCTTTATTTCGCATAGCTATAATTGTTAAACTGATCTCCAAGAGTCATCACCCTCTCTTTTTTACCTGACACTCTATTTACTATCTTATATATTTGTAAACAGGGTGTTAATTTAATTAGTTGATATATTATCTCTGCCATTATGTTTCATTTTCTTACACACTTTAATAAAATATATTTTACGTAATCTTTGTAATAATTACATTTTGATGATATCGTTTCCTCACCACCAAGCGGTAGATATCTCGGCGCGTTTTTTTTTTTAAGGAAATGTAACAGTTTTCCTTTCTTAACATTTTTCTATTAACTAAACTGAAATTATTTTCAATTTTCTTTTACATTTCTTTAAAACAATGTTTTATATCTCATCATTTAATGAGATTTACATATGTGTTAAAATGAATGATATAAAACTTTGTTTAAAGTGGTATCCCCAATCGCATAATATTTTCTAAATTAATTAACCAATAGTGTGGAAAAGTGATACTTTCCACCCGATTTACATCAATTTAATAGCATATTTTTAGTGTAATAGAACAAAAAACGTAATATAATGGACAATATTATGCAAAAATGCCTAATCCACTTTTTTTTTGTTTATTTAGAATCATTTCTCAATTGTTGATAGATATTTTATGAATTATATTTCTTCTAATAAAATAAGATAAGCATCTTTGCTGTACTTAGGCCAATTTTTTTTTATTACATTTAAGTCGTCGACCCTTATTTATTTATTATTTTTCCGTAACATGTTCGTATAATGTCCTAAATTGATATTATTACCATGGTGGAATATTGCATTTGTAATTTTAACTGCGAGATTTCATTTCCAGCCACAAAAACCATGAGATTTCACATTTTCGCCACGAAAACTAACGGATTTCACGTTTTTGCCACGAAGACTAACAAATTTCAGATTCTGATAAAATCTATGAACATCAAAGTGCATACAATAAAATCTAAAAAGGGTTCAAATGAATAATAAAATAGTGATCGAAAAATCGCCATGAAAAAACACACATGCGTAACTGAAAATCTTGTTTTTAACGAATTGGTAAAACAGCAAAACAGAAAAAAACGAGCCTAGGTATAGATTAAAATCCATTCAATAGAAGCTGAGATCGAAGCGATGCAGTTTTCAGTTATATAGAGTATACAGGGTGAGAAACAAAATTTTAAAGCTTAATATCTTTGAAACTAACTGGTTTCATAAACAACCCAAGGAAAGGGATCAAGGTGCTATATAATGCTAACTTAATCCAAAATTTCAAATGGATTATTGTCTTTTTACTCCAGTTATCGCGTCCCATAGAAAAAAGACTTTTTTCAGTTTTTGATGTTTTTCTCCGGATCTGCTCCATAAAATGACTTAAAATTAAAATGATACATAGTTATAATTACCTTAAATAATCATATAATTTTTTAGAAAGATTCGACATTTACTTTTCGAGTTATAACGGTTTCAAAAAATTGCACTTTATGGTGTTATAATAAATGAACGACGAACGATAATATGAATTCTCCGCGGTAAAAAGATAGGTAATTTTATTCTCTTTCATGTGCATATTAAGCAATTTACTTTTATAAACTTTTTCAATAACCTTATTGGAAAAAACTGAATTCTCAAAACTAAAAAATCGCTATAAAAAAACGCGCCTACAAAATGTAAAACGGACTGTTTTCCCATCATGTTATAGTAAAAACGAAGAAAATGAGAGTTGGTGGATTAAAATCCACTGAGTAGAAGCTGAGATACAGATGTCTACGAACGAACACATACACACTCACACCCACACGCGCGCGCACACACATACACATACATCCGTACGGACATTTTCTAAAAACACTATTTTTCGACTAAAAATGTATCAAAATACACTTCCTACATGTTTTTACACAAACTCAAAAATTTACTATTACAACGCTTCCTCAGGAAGGAAGCAAAATTTATGACAATGAAAAATGATAATATCTATTTGCTGTAAAAATTTTAAGCCATTTTGGCGACTAGTTTCGGAGCTAAAAATCGAAAACTAAAAATATGGATTTTTGATGTCGTGCGATTACGGGAGTAAAAAGACTTTATTCAAGTTGAAATTTTTAGAAAAGACAAATCTTTTTAGCACCTTAGCTAAATTCTTTTTGCAGCTTATAAAACCATTTAGTTTAAATGATATTATGATTCACATTCTTTGTCTCTCATCATTTGTGTAATTTATAATTATGTACCCTGTATAACCGAAAATCACTATTTTTGTTAAACCTTCTAACTTACTAACTAAAGTTCAGAATCTTTTGAGAAAATAAATGATTTTATCAGGTTATCAGGGCCCTATGGTATTTAAAATAATGAGGTTTAAATTTTTTCATGATAATTATATGACTTTATATTGTGACGGCTGCTCTTTCAGTAAAATAAGTAAGATTGAAAATATTTTGAAAATCATCAATATACTGTTTATTTGAGCAATATTGTATTTATTAGAACTATAAATTTTGTTGGAGGAAGCTACGTGCCAAAGAATTGGCAGCGGTTTTTTTTAAAGCTAAGTGTTTATGAATATGAAATGACGAATGTCGTATGTATTTATACACATCACAAGATGTAATCTGCAGATTCGGCCCAGATAAAAAGGATGCTGCAAATAATAATTTGTGCAGACATCATTTTTTTTAAGCTGTGTGTTTGTAAAAATGAAATAACGAAAATCTTTAAGTAATCATTTTCTTTACGTAAAGAGCACTCACATAAGTTTTTTCAGTAAGGAAAGATAAATTAATATGAAACAGTATAAATTTCTTAAACTGAACCATATTTTATAATTAAAAAGATGTTTCAAACAAACATTACAATAAATTATATACTATAAATAATGTATTATATATTTTTATTATAAAATCTAAATATTTGTTATAAAAAATTATAGTTATATATATTCCCGCAAGCCGTGCGACAGCACACCCAAGGCTGATGTAAATTTTTAATATTTTTGCATTCTTATCAATTATTTATAGTCATTCCTATTGATAAATCTCAAATGAGATCTCCACTATTAGGTATATTGCTATATTAGGTTTATTTCTGAAATATTTTTATTAAGTTTGTTATAATTGAAAATTATTTCTGCAATAGTAAAACCTTATTCAATAATACATGCATTGAAGCATTTTGAGCAATATTTTGATTTTAAAATATTAGACATGAAAATTTCAGGTGAATAAATCATAGCTATTTCATAATCAATAAAGTGTCTTTTAATTATTACCAACTGATTTTTATCTATTCGTAAAATTTAAAAAATCCGTACGCAAAATCACAGATAAACTTCTGACTGAAGATCTCACTTGAGAGTTTTCAATAAGGATTGTTAAAATAGTGTAGCGTGCATGTTTCCCGCATCTGTGGGGCCTGGTAGAGAGCGTTTACAACACTCTCGAGTTTTTGCCAAGCGGTCCCTCGCTTTATTGCCCCACCGCAATAAAGCGATCCGCCGCACGCGCACTCGCTAATCCCCCAGACGAGGCAGTCCCCGGATTTTCGGCAGCCGAGCGGTTTGTCGCCTATTGCACTTAAAGCAATAAAACGACCGGCCGCGCGCGCTCGATAATCTTCGGAATTCTCAAAAAAGCACGCGCGCCACTCATCCGCTAAAGAGCCCAAGCTATCCCTTCCCTTCGGGCCTCATGAGCGAGACCAACGTCTTCCCACCGAGGTCTGAAGGGTGGCTTCGCTGGGGGCACTCGTCACTCTCGCTCGAACCAGAGACTTGCACAGACCTAGGCCCTCCTGCCTGTCCTGCAGTCTGCGTTCTACCGAGCCAAGCAAAGTTTGATAGCAGTAATTCCAAGCTCTCTAAACAAATACAAAGTTCAATCGAACACACGTGTCAAATTTCTCCCTACCTCACCTCTACAAGCGCTTGGAGACTAAAATAGTATACAAGTGAAAGTCGATACAAGTGCGCAAAAGTTGAGTCTACACTTGTGAGATTGTCACTCTTGCTTTGATCGACTGACAAACTATATAACTTTCACTCGTGTAGAATCAACTTTTTGCATGTGTATTCAACGTTATTTTTCGATACAGGGGGCCTAAAATGTGCTTAAACGCTCGCGGTGCGTGCGTCAAAGCGCATTTCACGCACACTGTATCGAAAAATATTCTAAATACTGACTAATTTAATAATTTAGTATTGTAAAAAATGATAATTTAATTAATTGATTTTCATGTAAGGAAATATATGATTTTATATAAAATTACTTTATTTTTCATACTTATATTGATCCCTAGTGGAAATGAATTTCTGCACAACAGTTTTTATCTGACGCGTTTACTAAAACAGAAGATAACTGAACAAAACAGAAATTTTTAGCAGAAGAATATCGGAATAGAGACAAAGACAACAGTTATTTACAGGTATTTTTAGTTTTTTTTTTTAGTTTCTTTTAGTTTACTTCAGATGGTACCAGATTTTAACAGTTTTAAACAGTTACGTTAATTTGGTTTTATTATATTATTAAAGGCGTGTTTTTAAAAGAAAAATTAGTAGAAATCTGAAGATAACTGTTCTGATTAGGAAAAAACTAGTGTATGTGGAAGATAACAATCATAAAATGAAAAAAAAAACCTGTTTCAAACTATGAATCAACTGTTGTCTTAAAATATTTAAATAGTTATTGTCTGTTATTTTCATTTTTTTTTCATTCATAAAATTGTAAAATTTTATGTGTAAAAAAAACTAAAGCCAACTGAAGAAAACTCTAGAAAACTAAATAAAACTAAAGACAACAGAAGATTATTCTTGTATGTGTCTTAATTGCGACATTTTTCTGCTGTTATCTGCAGTTCATAACTGCTTACTTCAGTTGTTTTCATTATTTTTTTTTTTTTGCTAGAGTTTTAAGATATCGTTATCATTTAATATAAAAGTAAATATTGTATTGTGTATTAAATTTTAGTACATAATATAAATATTATTGGAAAAATTTTTTCTCAAAAGTAAAAATTTTGGCAAAAAAAATTAGTGAAATCTTTAAATATTAAAATGTCAAGTTAATGATTTTTCTGCTTTACGCGCTAAAATAAAACTAAGGTTAAAATCAGCTTTCCCAAAAAATATCCAAATGCATATAGCAAAAACGAAACAGTTACTTGACATTTTAAAATTTATAGATTTCACTACTATTTCTTGCCAAGGTTTTTACTTTAAAAAAAAATTTTTTTACGGAAGATTTCACATCTTTTACGAAGCATATTCTCCTTGAAATCTTGATCTATTTGATAGACGATAAGTTATGATTGCTTTAGACATTTATCCTATCGCGCATATAATCGTATAGTACTATTAGATGTACATAATATATAATAACATAATTGCGTGTCACCGATTAGCAGACAAATGTCGGTAAAGTAGATTACAACTGCTGTATAACCACTGGCGTGTAATACATCTGGCCGGAAGAGACAAAATATCGGGAGAAGAAACTCCGACGGAAAGAATTCACCGAGCAAATTTTCAACTTGCAATATTAAGTTAGTAACGTAATATATTCGAATGAATCCTTTTAAGGTGAAATATTAGGTTAATATATTTCAAATAGATACCAACAGATTGCGCATAAGCGCAATACTAATGATTTAAATGCAATCGAGATTTTTGTTGGAGGTTAGAAAACCCAATTTTGAAGTATATAGGGTCGCCCTTCCCTGAACCGAACTTCGTCCTGTCTTGCTAGTGCGGCCCTATTGCGCCTCTTGATGATTGATATAATCCTACAATTTACATTATATTATAAATGTAAATAAAAAAATGTTTAATTAATATTATTTTATTGTTATATTTTGTTAATATAATTAATACTTTCATCAAATTAGTGAGTATCAAAACATTTTTTAATATTTAAAATTTATTACCATTTTATTTTATATCTTTTAAATCGGTCCTGTGTACTAGTAGCTATAACAACTTTTATAAAATGTTGGCTGTATTGATTTTGATGCTTTTGATTGTTTAGAATTTATCGATTCGGCAATCTGGAGATTTTCAGAAACGTTTCACAAGAATTAACTACCATCGAGTGTACATCTAATATTTAATAATATATTTAATAATGACACCTCAAATAATTAAATATCATCACAATATTCATTACAATTAATTTGTAAATCGCGAGCTAAGCGAGCGTTTCTTGCTAGTTTCTTCTTAATTGTAACAACTACTTAAAACACAAAAGGAAACGTAATAAATCACATAAAAATAGGTGATTACAATATCAATATTCAAAATACAATAAGCCAAAACTTTATATGTATATTCGTCTTGATAAATGATTCTTCCCTGCCTTTACAAAAACTACAAGGCCAGCGAATAACGTAACAGACCAGGGGATAAAAACTAACTTCCTATCTATTAATGCGAAAATATTGAGAATACCAATCACAGACCACTATCCTTTAATTTTAAGAGTAAATAGTAACAAAATAAATACTATCAATAACGAAACAAAGAATAAAATACCGATACAACTATAATAAACTATTTAGGATTGGTAATCAAATTACCTGGTCATATTGTAAAAAAATAGAAGATCCTAACGAAATAGTAAATGAAATAACAGAAAACATTCAGCATTACATAGAAAATGCAAAGTATACACAACAGGGAGCAAAAAAATCGAAAACAAAAACCAGGAAAGATTGTATTACTGAAACAATATCAATGTCGTTCCGAACTAAAGAGTCTTTCTACAATAAATTAAAGAAGGATCCAGATAATATAAAACTCTAAGCTCAATATAAAAATTTTGTAAAAGCCCTAGACAAAGTCATTAAAGAAGCAAAAAATAATCACAACAAAAAATTAATAGAAATAAACAAAAATGATCGTAGAAAACTCTGAGCTTGTATCAATAACAAAATAGAAAGGGATAAAAATAGAAAACAAGTGATAGTTAAACAATTAATTCACAGTTTTAAAAGATGATTTGGATATTGCAAACATAATGAATGAGTATTATTGTACTTAAGGAGAAAATCTGAGTAACAAAATCATAACTCCAAGGCAGAATACATTAAACTTGCCTAGTAACAATCAAAAAACATTATTTATTAAAGGGTCCCGCCTGGGTTAAATGCTACAAAAAATGTATCAAAATACACTTCCTACATGTTTTTACACAAACTCAAAAATTTACTATTACAACGCTTCCTCAGGAAGGAAGCAAAATTTATGACAATGAAAAATGATAATATCTATTTGCTGTAAAAATTTTAAGCCATTTTGGCGACTAGTTTCGGAGCTAAAAATCGAAAACTAAAAATATGGATTTTTGATGTCGTGCGATTACGGGAGTAAAAAGACTTTATTCAAGTTGAAATTTTTAGAAAAGACAAATCTTTTTAGCACCTTAGCTAAATTCTTTTTGCAGCTTATAAAACCATTTAGTTTAAATGATATTATGATTCACATTCTTTGTCTCTCATCATTTGTGTAATTTATAATTATGTACCCTGTATAACCGAAAATCACTATTTTTGTTAAACCTTCTAACTTACTAACTAAAGTTCAGAATCTTTTGAGAAAATAAATGATTTTATCAGGTTATCAGGGCCCTATGGTATTTAAAATAATGAGGTTTAAATTTTTTCATGATAATTATATGACTTTATATTGTGACGGCTGCTCTTTCAGTAAAATAAGTAAGATTGAAAATATTTTGAAAATCATCAATATACTGTTTATTTGAGCAATATTGTATTTATTAGAACTATAAATTTTGTTGGAGGAAGCTACGTGCCAAAGAATTGGCAGCGGTTTTTTTTAAAGCTAAGTGTTTATGAATATGAAATGACGAATGTCGTATGTATTTATACACATCACAAGATGTAATCTGCAGATTCGGCCCAGATAAAAAGGATGCTGCAAATAATAATTTGTGCAGACATCATTTTTTTTAAGCTGTGTGTTTGTAAAAATGAAATAACGAAAATCTTTAAGTAATCATTTTCTTTACGTAAAGAGCACTCACATAAGTTTTTTCAGTAAGGAAAGATAAATTAATATGAAACAGTATAAATTTCTTAAACTGAACCATATTTTATAATTAAAAAGATGTTTCAAACAAACATTACAATAAATTATATACTATAAATAATGTATTATATATTTTTATTATAAAATCTAAATATTTGTTATAAAAAATTATAGTTATATATATTCCCGCAAGCCGTGCGACAGCACACCCAAGGCTGATGTAAATTTTTAATATTTTTGCATTCTTATCAATTATTTATAGTCATTCCTATTGATAAATCTCAAATGAGATCTCCACTATTAGGTATATTGCTATATTAGGTTTATTTCTGAAATATTTTTATTAAGTTTGTTATAATTGAAAATTATTTCTGCAATAGTAAAACCTTATTCAATAATACATGCATTGAAGCATTTTGAGCAATATTTTGATTTTAAAATATTAGACATGAAAATTTCAGGTGAATAAATCATAGCTATTTCATAATCAATAAAGTGTCTTTTAATTATTACCAACTGATTTTTATCTATTCGTAAAATTTAAAAAATCCGTACGCAAAATCACAGATAAACTTCTGACTGAAGATCTCACTTGAGAGTTTTCAATAAGGATTGTTAAAATAGTGTAGCGTGCATGTTTCCCGCATCTGTGGGGCCTGGTAGAGAGCGTTTACAACACTCTCGAGTTTTTGCCAAGCGGTCCCTCGCTTTATTGCCCCACCGCAATAAAGCGATCCGCCGCACGCGCACTCGCTAATCCCCCAGACGAGGCAGTCCCCGGATTTTCGGCAGCCGAGCGGTTTGTCGCCTATTGCACTTAAAGCAATAAAACGACCGGCCGCGCGCGCTCGATAATCTTCGGAATTCTCAAAAAAGCACGCGCGCCACTCATCCGCTAAAGAGCCCAAGCTATCCCTTCCCTTCGGGCCTCATGAGCGAGACCAACGTCTTCCCACCGAGGTCTGAAGGGTGGCTTCGCTGGGGGCACTCGTCACTCTCGCTCGAACCAGAGACTTGCACAGACCTAGGCCCTCCTGCCTGTCCTGCAGTCTGCGTTCTACCGAGCCAAGCAAAGTTTGATAGCAGTAATTCCAAGCTCTCTAAACAAATACAAAGTTCAATCGAACACACGTGTCAAATTTCTCCCTACCTCACCTCTACAAGCGCTTGGAGACTAAAATAGTATACAAGTGAAAGTCGATACAAGTGCGCAAAAGTTGAGTCTACACTTGTGAGATTGTCACTCTTGCTTTGATCGACTGACAAACTATATAACTTTCACTCGTGTAGAATCAACTTTTTGCATGTGTATTCAACGTTATTTTTCGATACAGGGGGCCTAAAATGTGCTTAAACGCTCGCGGTGCGTGCGTCAAAGCGCATTTCACGCACACTGTATCGAAAAATATTCTAAATACTGACTAATTTAATAATTTAGTATTGTAAAAAATGATAATTTAATTAATTGATTTTCATGTAAGGAAATATATGATTTTATATAAAATTACTTTATTTTTCATACTTATATTGATCCCTAGTGGAAATGAATTTCTGCACAACAGTTTTTATCTGACGCGTTTACTAAAACAGAAGATAACTGAACAAAACAGAAATTTTTAGCAGAAGAATATCGGAATAGAGACAAAGACAACAGTTATTTACAGGTATTTTTAGTTTTTTTTTTTAGTTTCTTTTAGTTTACTTCAGATGGTACCAGATTTTAACAGTTTTAAACAGTTACGTTAATTTGGTTTTATTATATTATTAAAGGCGTGTTTTTAAAAGAAAAATTAGTAGAAATCTGAAGATAACTGTTCTGATTAGGAAAAAACTAGTGTATGTGGAAGATAACAATCATAAAATGAAAAAAAAAACCTGTTTCAAACTATGAATCAACTGTTGTCTTAAAATATTTAAATAGTTATTGTCTGTTATTTTCATTTTTTTTTCATTCATAAAATTGTAAAATTTTATGTGTAAAAAAAACTAAAGCCAACTGAAGAAAACTCTAGAAAACTAAATAAAACTAAAGACAACAGAAGATTATTCTTGTATGTGTCTTAATTGCGACATTTTTCTGCTGTTATCTGCAGTTCATAACTGCTTACTTCAGTTGTTTTCATTATTTTTTTTTTTTTGCTAGAGTTTTAAGATATCGTTATCATTTAATATAAAAGTAAATATTGTATTGTGTATTAAATTTTAGTACATAATATAAATATTATTGGAAAAATTTTTTCTCAAAAGTAAAAATTTTGGCAAAAAAAATTAGTGAAATCTTTAAATATTAAAATGTCAAGTTAATGATTTTTCTGCTTTACGCGCTAAAATAAAACTAAGGTTAAAATCAGCTTTCCCAAAAAATATCCAAATGCATATAGCAAAAACGAAACAGTTACTTGACATTTTAAAATTTATAGATTTCACTACTATTTCTTGCCAAGGTTTTTACTTTAAAAAAAAATTTTTTTACGGAAGATTTCACATCTTTTACGAAGCATATTCTCCTTGAAATCTTGATCTATTTGATAGACGATAAGTTATGATTGCTTTAGACATTTATCCTATCGCGCATATAATCGTATAGTACTATTAGATGTACATAATATATAATAACATAATTGCGTGTCACCGATTAGCAGACAAATGTCGGTAAAGTAGATTACAACTGCTGTATAACCACTGGCGTGTAATACATCTGGCCGGAAGAGACAAAATATCGGGAGAAGAAACTCCGACGGAAAGAATTCACCGAGCAAATTTTCAACTTGCAATATTAAGTTAGTAACGTAATATATTCGAATGAATCCTTTTAAGGTGAAATATTAGGTTAATATATTTCAAATAGATACCAACAGATTGCGCATAAGCGCAATACTAATGATTTAAATGCAATCGAGATTTTTGTTGGAGGTTAGAAAACCCAATTTTGAAGTATATAGGGTCGCCCTTCCCTGAACCGAACTTCGTCCTGTCTTGCTAGTGCGGCCCTATTGCGCCTCTTGATGATTGATATAATCCTACAATTTACATTATATTATAAATGTAAATAAAAAAATGTTTAATTAATATTATTTTATTGTTATATTTTGTTAATATAATTAATACTTTCATCAAATTAGTGAGTATCAAAACATTTTTTAATATTTAAAATTTATTACCATTTTATTTTATATCTTTTAAATCGGTCCTGTGTACTAGTAGCTATAACAACTTTTATAAAATGTTGGCTGTATTGATTTTGATGCTTTTGATTGTTTAGAATTTATCGATTCGGCAATCTGGAGATTTTCAGAAACGTTTCACAAGAATTAACTACCATCGAGTGTACATCTAATATTTAATAATATATTTAATAATGACACCTCAAATAATTAAATATCATCACAATATTCATTACAATTAATTTGTAAATCGCGAGCTAAGCGAGCGTTTCTTGCTAGTTTCTTCTTAATTGTAACAACTACTTAAAACACAAAAGGAAACGTAATAAATCACATAAAAATAGGTGATTACAATATCAATATTCAAAATACAATAAGCCAAAACTTTATATGTATATTCGTCTTGATAAATGATTCTTCCCTGCCTTTACAAAAACTACAAGGCCAGCGAATAACGTAACAGACCAGGGGATAAAAACTAACTTCCTATCTATTAATGCGAAAATATTGAGAATACCAATCACAGACCACTATCCTTTAATTTTAAGAGTAAATAGTAACAAAATAAATACTATCAATAACGAAACAAAGAATAAAATACCGATACAACTATAATAAACTATTTAGGATTGGTAATCAAATTACCTGGTCATATTGTAAAAAAATAGAAGATCCTAACGAAATAGTAAATGAAATAACAGAAAACATTCAGCATTACATAGAAAATGCAAAGTATACACAACAGGGAGCAAAAAAATCGAAAACAAAAACCAGGAAAGATTGTATTACTGAAACAATATCAATGTCGTTCCGAACTAAAGAGTCTTTCTACAATAAATTAAAGAAGGATCCAGATAATATAAAACTCTAAGCTCAATATAAAAATTTTGTAAAAGCCCTAGACAAAGTCATTAAAGAAGCAAAAAATAATCACAACAAAAAATTAATAGAAATAAACAAAAATGATCGTAGAAAACTCTGAGCTTGTATCAATAACAAAATAGAAAGGGATAAAAATAGAAAACAAGTGATAGTTAAACAATTAATTCACAGTTTTAAAAGATGATTTGGATATTGCAAACATAATGAATGAGTATTATTGTACTTAAGGAGAAAATCTGAGTAACAAAATCATAACTCCAAGGCAGAATACATTAAACTTGCCTAGTAACAATCAAAAAACATTATTTATTAAAGGGTCCCGCCTGGGTTAAATGCTACAAAAAAAAAACAACAAAATATTTGTCCGATAAAAAATTTTCTTTTCACGTAAAATAAAAAACAAAAAATATCTACTGTAAATATTTCTTGGTAGAAATAGTGTATATTGTAAATATTTTCAGTAGATATTTTTTGTTTTGTAATTTACATGAAAAGAAAAAATTTATCAGACGAATATTTTGTTGTTTTTTTGCAGGATTTAACCCAGACTGGACCCCTTAAACCAACAAACGATTTAGAGATATTTAAAATCATTATTAATCTAAAATTAAAATAAGGAGGTGTAGATGAAATCTACGCAAAGACTCCAAAAACAATAGCACTGCCGATTGCAGATGTTCTGGTATACGCCATTAATCCGTGTGTTGAAACATAAACGTGGCCGGAAATGCTGAAAGTAGCGGAAGTACTACTACTATATAAAGCTGGGAAAAAAAGAAGAGATGCGTAATGATTTTTTTAGTGAATGCAAAAAGAGGAATAATTGTTAGACGTACACGAAAAAGAAATATTTTTAAAATTGAGCTTATATGAGGTAGTGAAGAATGTGACGGTAGAGGATGGTTACTTTTCAGATGCTGAATTTTCGTTTTCCGCAGATTTTTCGATGCTGTAAGGCGGAGTAGCTGTGTACACGTGTGCACAACGCGCCACTTTGCCGTGGAGCCATTTAAAGCACAATAAGTTTCTTAGTAATAAACAGATACTGAGTAATAACAACTGATACTTTCTTAGACATTTATTTCCATCAAATTTTCTTTATAGAAAGCCTTAAAAGTTGGCATCAGAATAGAGTTTTTTGCTGCTTTCAATTCACCGTGATCGGAGAATGCCCAGGCCATCGAGGAAATCTGGAAATAAAGGAAAAGGAATTAGGTCATGGGATATTCTGTGATATGGAAAATTCTGGTATAAAGTTAGGATATTCTGCTAAAACGCCTTTTTATTCCATTCTAAAACCTTACGCCCTTGCGGTGAAGGCAAGCAGAAGCATGCTGTCTCGTGTGCTATGCTCCAAAATTACGCTACCTCTAAGGGGCTTTAGACCTACGTTCTTTTTAACTAAAAAAAGTAAAACCGGGCGTAGAGGCTTAAACGGTCGTACACACAAAACATTTCTAATCACCGCTCACGCAATAGAAACAAGAGGCTGCACGTTCTGTGCTATAAAAGCGGTCTCTTGTTTGAAATTTTTTTGCGCCTAGCTTTTGATAGCTCGTAATCGCAGCTGTACCGACCAAGTTCGGGCTATGCGTCAAGGCACAGACTCATTTGAAATTAAAATGCAAGAGCTAGATAACCTGTAAATAGGTTACGTTTCGATCTGCGTTGGGCTACGCACCTCCTAGCTATTCTCAAATTGCAAAGATTTTGCTCATGGAACATTAGTTTTCGGCGCAAGCCGATTATCAGATTCTGCGGAAATAGTTTAAATCGCGTCCGCTTCCCCTTTTACTCGCGCAGCCGTCGCTGACCTCCTTAGCAACGGTTTCCCTCACTCGTCACCGCGTGGCGCCGCCGCGCACACTTCCCCTCATGCGCTTCTCCGCCTAGCGCAGTGGTGGGGGGACTTTCTTTTACTGACTGGGAAAGTGAAAAGTGGAGGAAAATTTTTCGGACTAATTCCCCTGGACTCAGTTTTTCACGTTGATCACGGTGGTACCAAAATGTTGTATTGTTTTAGAATCACCCTGTAGAATAGTATATTACACAACTAGAAACAAAAGTTGGCTTTTTCTGACTTTTTCGAATTTGAAAAAGCCAATTCGCTCCTTGTTGTGTATCGTGTTTTTTATAATCAGTGCATTAAGAACGCTCTTTTGAGCCTGTCTGAAAAAGCAGAGTCGTCCAGTATCTCATAGTAGAATTTCGTTGTAAATCTGAATTTTGTTTGATGTCACACGGATCGATGGTATATACATACATGTATGAGATGCGTCACACATATATACACACGAAAATGCGAAAGTGTGGGCGAAAGTACTTGTCTAGATTTGACCTAGGCGCTACAAGATCCAACCACTGTATACTGTTCGCCAGGGGCGCTGGCACAGTCGAGTCGCGTACGTCTATGTTATCGCGAATTCAGTCCAAGTTTAGAAGCTAACCGCTAAGCATGTAAGATGCCTCGTGCATCACATTTTTGTGTTATCTTTAAGTTAATAAACGTATTACTTCGTAACCGTTTACTTCATCATTCTAAGCACCTACCATACCTATAGCTAACAGTACTTACTTTCGCCCCTAGGGAAAACACACTTTCGCATCAGATATATGTATATATGTATGTGTGGGTATATTTATACGTATGTATATACACACAACTATACTTAGAGGGCCTTTTCTTTAGGCTCGAGAAACTCTACTTTTGCTCCATTTTTTCATAGGCGAAAAGCGCGTTTTCGATGCACGTGTTATGAAAACAATATTCTCAAGATAGATGAAATAACAGAACGCAATAACATTAAAGCAAGAAATAAGGAACCAACAGAAGCTATAGGACAGAAAATCACGGACATCAATAGACACAGGATGACTTACGGAGATAATAATTACCTAGGCTCCAACAAAGCATTTTTTTATTTTTACAGCGGTATAAGAGGAACACAAAATTTTACCAACTCAATGCACTCCATCAAACATCAGCAACCTCACAAAGACATTGTGGTAACAGATGACATTGTGTTTACGTACGACTGTAGATGCGATTTAGCACTTCAATTGTAGGACTTACATGTTCCGCTAGGCTCAATAAATTCGAAAGGATAGCTTTTGCTAGAAACAGAAATGGAACTACAGAAACGTTCACAACAGCAAGATCTATGCTTGTAAGGTTGTAATAAATGAACAAAATAGTTAATTGAATCTTACACAAAAACAGATAATATAGCAACATAGTTATTAATAATCGGTTGAATATTAATACAAACAATTTAATCATTACAAGTTAAGCAATTATTTAAAAATATATTTACTTAAAAATTAGGCTTAATAGATAGAATATATAACTATAAGTGTTAAAATTTTTCATATTATAATTATGTTAAAATTACGCGTTAGGAAATTCAAATGAACCCTAATGAATATGATAGTAGTTCCTGAAGTCGGATCGGGAAATATACTATCAGGAATGAATAATATTTAGTTTTTAGTTTTCTTGTTTCCGAATCTGCGTACAGGAAATATTATTTTCTTCTGCAGGATTGCGGTGCTATAGTGCGTAATTTGGCACAAATTGCAATACTGTAGAATCTAGGGATGTGCGAGTTCCCAAAAAACCCGAGTCGAGTTGAGTCGAGTTTTTTTGCCGAGTTCGAGTCGAATTCCCGAATTTTTCGAGCTACGGGAAAATGTCGAGCTGCTAGAAAAATTCGAGCAGTTCGAAAAATTCGAGTAGCTCGAAAAACTGGAGCAGCTTGAAAAACTCAAGCAGATATAAAAACTCAGGAAATTCGAAGAGCTTGATGATTTTTTAAATTTTTAGGATCATATATTTTAATTTTATCGTCCGGAGGTGCAATCAGAAAATACATTGTTACTAGAATCGAAGTTTTGAAAAGGAGCTTGAATTTGAGTGCTACTGGGTTAATAATGGTTGTTCAGGTAAAAAGTTGTCTATGCTTGAAAGTAGAAAAAATTATTACCTATCATTTATGGCTGTTTTTTACCTTTCTTCATTGCCATATATATAGCTGATGAAACCATTAAAATGTTAATCTAAATTTTGAAAGCGAAAGTAGAAGAAAAGAGCTTTGATTTAAGGGTCAATTGGTTAAAATTGACCATTCAGATCAAAAGTTATAAGGATTTTAGAAATGGGAAAAATCGTTAATTTTCGTAAATAATCGAAATATTTATGATTTATTGCTGTTTTTAAATGTAGACAACTTTTTATGCAAGTAACCATTTTTAACCTACCGGGGCTCAAAGTACAGATCTTTTCCCATACTTTGGTCCTATGAGTATGTTTTTCCCGTTGGTGATCTCGGACATTAAATACGTACAGTTGAGCAATGGTTAGTTTTCGTTCATTTTTTTTATGTTAAATTTCCATAAGAGAATTTAAACTGCCCGGCAAAAAAATAAGTATTTCGAAATCTCGGGAATGCAGGGTTTTTCGTGTTCTGGATGGACTAAGGAACACAAAAAAGTTGGCTCGGTAGGTCTGCCCTCAAATTTGAATTTTGTTCGACTCGAGCTCGTCGAGTCGAGTTTTTCGGGCGGGAACTCGCACAACCCTAGTAGAATCTGCGATCGTTGTATAAGTTTATGTAATTAATGTAAATTTGTATAACTCTGGATTAAATAGATAAATAAATAAATATTTTTTGGCTTTCTTCTTAACAAAGGCTTGTAATAATAATTTGTTTGTTTGTGTTTTTCCTTATAATGGAAAAGTTAATAAAAGTAAATTGCTTGTATATGTACCTGAAGAAGAATAAAATTATCTATCTTTTGATCATGTAAATGTAAATAAACTTTATAGATTTTGTAACGTTGTAAGAAATTGCAGGTGTTCACGGGTTTCCACGAGTTTGTCTCCCGGTGTCTTTGTTTTTGCTTAAGTTGGTTTATCTCTTGGTTAAATGGGAAAATCGAGGTTTATCTAAGATCGACAATTGGTTTGCATTTGATCGGTTGTACACAGAAAGCGTGGTTTATGGGTAAAGATGTAGCTCAGTAGAAAATCGGAGGTTTCGGAGGAAAAAGTGTATCACCGTTTAGTGTCGTTAAGTTCGAGAAGTGTTAAGCAAAAGGTGCATATCAGTTAGTTGGACTAGGCAAACGGCGCGTGCCAGCGACGACCTGGTGCAAGCGAGACCGCCGAGCGCAGGCAGAGTCCTGCGCGGCCGGTCAGAAGCGTGTTGTGCACATCCTAGACGTTTGTCCGCCATCTCCTGGCGCGAACAAGGATAACAACGGTTATCCGTTGCGGGCAGCAAAGGCACGGGCAGGGTCTATTCGGTACGTGAGGTGTGTCTGGGAAGGGCCAGCCACGTCTGGGCTTTCCGGGTACGAGTTATCGAGGCGATGAGCGTGGCGGATGAATGCGAAGGAGTCGTCTGGGGACAGGCGATAGAACGTCGCTCGATGCACGAGCTTGACCGGAGTGTCGCTGCATGAGGAGGAGTACGACCGTGTGTATAAGTATTAGGGTGAATGAGTTCGGCTTCGGGGCAAAGTTCGGCTGTTTTCGGCGGTTTATCGAATTCTATTGGTTTTGCATGAACTCGGTTTATCTAAAGTTTTGGGTAAAATAAGCTGTAAATATGAACATAAGATCATGAGTAAATAAGAAAGTCACAGCATAAACTGCTTGAGTTCTGCGTAATTTCTCCCTTTGTTCCACCTCCTCTACTGACCAAGGACCCTTCCCGCTCTAAACATTATCACGGTTGAGCTGCGGGAAGATTCAATGGCGCGATAGTGCAGGCGCAAGAAATAGACCTCAAGAGAGCCTGCACTGTCGCTAAGCCTAAGAAAACACGTGGACGGTGCCGAGAAATATTCCGGGTAAAAAACAAAGTAAGCCCAATCGAACCAAGCCATAGTGTCTTAAAGTGTTTAAAACTATATATGAAGTAGAAACTATTCTGAAACTAAAGCAATACATAATGTTGAAAGAAGCTACGTGCCAAAGAATTGGCAGTGGTTTTTACATTTTCTTACTATTTCGAATGTGTTATTTCATAACGAGCGAGAATTGGATTTCTCAAGTGTTTCTCACTTGGAAAAGCCAACTTTATTTCTTATTGTGTAATACTAGGGGTTGAAATAAATATCATTTATTTTCCTATTCTGATAAAATCTTTGAATTATTTTTACTAATATTTAGTTAATTTTTATAAATTATTAAAGATATTTTTATTATCTATTTCAGAAAATACTTAAGAGATAGCGAAAGAAAACAACTTTCAAGTCAAGCCCTGACTCTATGCTCGCAAAGTTTACGTAATAAAATAAAGATTGACAAATCAATTAAAATGTTTGATTCTCCCAAAAATCAACAAAAACAGGTGTTACTAGATATTTTTGATGTGTATCAAAACATTAAAAATATACCTGAGTTTGAATCTGTCGAATTACCAAAGATTAGAAAGTTGTTGGAAGATGCGTACTCATCATTGAGTGCCAATTTCGTAAGTTTTTTTGAAAAACCTTAAATGCATTCCTAAGACTTGTTTATTACAATATATACATTACAATCTTTTTTTTAGACCGTGCACGGAAATATCTTTGAAATTGCAATTGAATTTTGCCGCCAAACAATTCGAGGATGTAAAACGAAAGCTACAAGTAATGATGTCACCGTCAACTCACGACTCATCGGAGCAAACGCAAATAAAATGGTAAGTAGTTGTATTTCTTTTTTTTCTATCTACTGCATGAGCCATTAGTAATTTAATATTGTTGACTTTTTAGTCTTCATCCGATGCTGAAAAATATATTGTTCCAAATTTGCAAGTTACTAGCCAGCAACAAAGAGCTCAAAAGAACGTTAGTGGTGGAAGATCACGTGGAAGACCGTCCAATTCACCAAAATACATTCAGACAATGAATAATACCCGTATGGCTCCAAATCAAACCGAATTAAAATCCACTATTTCTAATAACTCATACATATCACTTTCTAGCAATGTGTCGAATAGTTCTTCTATAAATTCATATTTAAATGAAAAAATGCTGTCTGTAATGCTTGGATCAGGTGTTAATACAAATATGTTGGAATATTTGAGTCAAGTTGAAAAATATCAAAATGCAGTGAAACAATATCAAAATAACTTAAATATGAACTCTAGCAGTGAAGTACACTATTGTAAAAAAGAAACAAATCGACAGCTGCCTTACCAAATATTAAGTAATATTAGTACAGTTGAAAATTGCTTAAGTTCTGTCAAGGACAGAAAAGATATATCGATAACACCTGTAGCTTTGAGCAGCAGTAATATCAAGCCAAAATCCGTTGATTTATTATCTTCTCATGCAACTAGAAATAAACCAACTATATCAGTTTCAGTATCAAAACCAGAACAGAGGTTGCAATTTTCTTCTGTAAACCAAACCTCATGCCCAATAAGTAAATCTTCTTTGTTGCCCATAACTGACGTTCAGAAATCTTTGTCTATGCACTCATTATCTTCAGATATTCTACCAAGCAATTATTGTACGACTAATACTTTAAAGGATCAATTTACTATTTTACCTTCTGAAAAACATATATGTAGCTCGCAACAAAATCTCTCATTGCAGCATAAGCTTTTATCTAAAAAACAACGCCAACAACTTTGTGAATCACCTCAACCATTTCATCCAGTAAAAAAGCATAAACCACATAGAGTAATTACTAGTTTAGCAAACAGTAGTACTAGTTTAGCAAACAGTAGTACAGCTCCTTATGCATTTCCAACTACTCACAGTACAACTGAAGGCAATAGTTATTTAAATTCTGCTAATACTAAAAGGTTTTCAGGATCTACACAGAAATCAATTCGACCAAAAATTTCTTTTGATACTTCATCAGCTCCAACTGTACAAAATATTAACAATTCTTTTTGTATGTTTTCACAACTTCAGCAGCAACCACATCTTGAAATAATTCCTCAATCCATCATTGGACCTAAAACTGAAAACATATTCAAAAGATCCTTTCCCGAACAAAACCAATCTGAGCTATCACCTTTTTTAAAAACGGATAGAACTTCAGTTTTTGAATTACCAAAACAAACAGTTACCATCCCTTCGAGTGGTGCAGTGAAATTGAAGAAACAAGACAAATCTAAAGATAACAAAGTAGAAATTATAACTTTAGATGATTAAATTATTCTTAAATTTTGTTAAAGTTGGTAATGCATTAAATGGAAAAAAATATTTTGAATATGTCTTTTCATGATGTAAAAAGAAAATTATGAGATTAAAATAGTAGTTTATTATTAATTTACTTATGTGTATACTGCATGATAATTTTCATAAAATTTTTAAGCGATGTATTTTCTCTTTTACTTGAGATGTTAAGGACTTACAGCTGGTTTAATAGAATGAAATAAAATAAAATGTAATAAAAAATATGTCTATAATATTTAATAATGTGAAATTAAAAAATTATATATTACAGATTCGCCCAATCATTCTACAAGAGAACCGATCAGCGCTGCACTGTGTTGACAAAATCTGATTTTTGGACATTTACTCTGCTTGTCTTTTGGAGAGTTTTTTGACTCTCACTTGCGAATATACATGAGATTTCGGCATGAGAACTCATGTGAGGTTTTAATGTAGGGTAAGGGTGGCGGGACTTCATGTCAAGAACGAGTGCCAAAAAATCAGATTTTGTCTATATATCTACCTATATTATATAGTTGTTTTGAGCCAAGGTGAGATTCATCCCCCCCCCCTCCTCGCCCCGCTCGCCCCCCTCAAAATAACGTTAAAACGTTTCAAAAAACGCGTTATTTGTTTCACTCGCCGTACATTTTGTATTCGCGGGCAATCCGACTGCATCGCACGGAGTCGTCATTGTACCGACGGCTAACGTCCGTCGACGACTCCTGCATCATCGAGGGAGAGCCGTGGCGCATTAGACAGTATAGCTATAAACCACTCGGTGACACGGCTTCGCGGCCGCCGTGCACAAGTCCAGTTGCCCCGTTACATTATGCATATCAAAAGATGTAATCTGCAGATTTAATCCAGATGAAAAAGATGCTGCAAGTAATTATTTGTATAGGTATATTCATTTTTTAAAGCTATGTGTTTGTACATATGAAATGACGAATGCTGCATGTGTTCATGCATATCACAAGATGTAATCTGCAGGTTTAGATAAAAAGGATGCTGCAAATAATTATTCGTGCAGACATGTTCATTTTAAGGTATGTGTTTGTGTAAAGAGCACTAACATGAGTTTTTTCGGGGGGAAAAAGTGCATTTTACGCACACTGTATTGAAAAAAATATAGTGAAAAACAGGGGCCGGAAAAAGTGCATTTTACGCACACTGTATTGAAAAATATTTCAAATAATGACTTTTTTAATAATTTAGATACGTATTGAATAAAATGATAATGACATTAATTGATCTTTCTGTAAGGATATAAAATATGATTTTATATAAACTTACATAATTTTTCATACTCATATTGACCCCTAATGAAAAAAAAATTATGCACATAACAGTTTATATTTGAAGATTTAAGACTAAAACTGAAAATAACTGAACAAAACAGAAATTTTCAGTAGAAGAATGCCGGAATTGAAACAAAGACAACAGTTATTTATAGGTATTAATAGTTTAAAACTAGTGAATGTACAAGACAACAATTATAAAATGAAGAAAACTGTTTTGAAGGATCGCAGGTGAGCAGCGAGCTGTAGGAACGCAGGTGAGCAGCGAGCTGCGTGAGCTAGCGTTCGGCGGTGTGGCCACGCCTACTATCTCGCTTCGGGCGCTCTCTCTCTCTCTCTCTCTCTCTCTCTCTCTCTCTCTCTCTCTAGCGCATGCAGACTTGTACCACTCGGGTTTCTTCGGGTGCGTCTACGCGCAATTAAACTCAGTTACAGCGTTGCGTATATGCAAACGCGTTACTGAGTTTATCTTCGAGCACATCTCCGCTTGGCCTGTTCACACCACGAGCCGCAGGGATCTAGTACGTATTCTACACTCAAGCTATACACACGCATCAATCTGAGGTTTGTCGCTGTCACGTGATACACGCATCCTAGATGGAAGCTAGTTTTCCTGTAGTGCGACAAATCCAGTGGGACGCTGCTCAGGAATCAAGTGTATTTGATTCACATTTTAACATATTTTACACTAACCCAGTGCACCCGGGGATCGCCCTTGCGGATTGATCCGGGGGGTTTTCCTGTCTTGGAGAAGCTCAACACGAAAATACTAATAACTAATTCACCTCCGACGGGACGTAAAAGTACCGCTATACGCCGTCCAGCCGGGCTGGCTACGTCAGATCCCACCTGGTTGTCCTAGGACGCACAACAATCAGAATTATTAATCACATCGCTCTATCAATCTTGTACTGCCTAACTAATACGCACAAGACGATCATCTTCATTGTTACTTGCGCTCATGTGTACGTGTTTCATTCCAAGTCACTCTAAAATCGCTATTCAATATTTCTCTACTCAACATTCGTGTTTCTTTTCAATTACTACTAACCATTTGTTCAGTCTGTAAGACCTGTTAAATACCAGGAACACGCTTGTGTCGCAGGCAAGGTACAACAAATAATTAACTTAAAAAATCATTTCTAACGTAACCTTTTCCACAACAATCTAACCAACATCTCAGCTCAGTATACTAACATAATAGTATTTTTCTCTATATTAGCAGCCAGGAATATCGAGTTACTTTTAGGAGCAGCAATGCACACACCGTGCGCATCTTAACGACCTTGGATTCAAGTTTTTCGTTTCATCATTTTCTCACTTTGTAAACAATACAATCAATTATTATTTTAGTGTATCAAGCCCGTATACAACCTTGTTCGTTTCGATGAGTTAATGATTCCGTGTATTTTCTTTCATAAGCATTCAAAATAATTCGGATAAATAAAATGAATAAAGGCTCCGTGCCCCCATATATTATCCAACATTAAAAAGAATAGTGTTATTGAATTAACCTCATCGTATTATCCTGCTCTGTACCACATTTTACCCAAACTAAATAATCAAAATACTAAGTTGTAACGTTGTGGCCTTGCTAGCGCGAAATCGGATGTGTGTCCCACTGAGCTTAGGGACCGACGCGCAAAGCTACCACGTTAACAAGAGGATCGTCGGGTGACGACCAGACACTCGCCTCGGTTGCTCAGCATCTCCGTCTTGACGGACCGCGGAGAGTGGCGGAGTCCTTCTGTGCTCGGCTTATTTATGAATGGAAGCAAGGGTTTTAGCATGCACAATAATGACACTCTAATAACACAACCCCACAATAAATAAAAAGTTGTAAGTCCCAAAAACTTGACCACGGTACTTATATGTTTTTGGGATCGCTGAATCCGAATCCAGGGTCATTTTAACCCCATCAGATCTTAAGTCAAGGTCAAATAGGTGTCAAATTATCAAAATACATTAAGAAAAGACTAAACCATGGTATCTTGGGGTTTTTGGGGTCGCTGAATGCGAATCTGGGGTCAGTTTAACCCCATCAGAACTTTCTCAAGGTCAGTTGAAGGTCAAATTATCGAAATACATGAAAAATACACTAAAACCATGGTATCTTGGGATTTTTCGGGCGCTGAATCCGAATCCGGGCTTATTACAACCCTATCAGGTCATGGTCAAGGTCAGTTGAAGGTCAAATCATAAAGATTCATAAAAAGTAAAATCAAACCATGACATTTAGGGGTTTTTGGGGTCGCTGAATCCGAATCCAGGGTCATTATAGTCCCATAAGGTTATATTTATGGTCAGTTCAAGGTTAGTTCAAGGTCATGGGCGTAAAGAGAGTGAAAAAATAGTTATAAACTGAAACAATGCAAAAGGTAATGTAAACCATAAAGCAAAGAACAATATATATGCAAGTACAATCGTATCCTTTAAAACTGTATCATAGTTTGCTGCTCCTTCATTTACTTTAAATTTGTTAGAAGTATATGCAATTCAATAAAATACCCGTAAAAATATTAAGCCCATTACTCTTTTTTATGGTAACGAACTATTTTATTGTCAAATGATCTACGAAGTGGATTACGCTTCCGCTTCTCCGATGTTGATGGTAGATCTCTTTTTAACGACCAACAGTAATCTGCTAACATATTTACGTCCCATCTTCCTTGGTACCTGCACTCCATTTCCTTGATATCTGAAATCTCTCTCCCTGCTCTTCGCTGTAATCACCTAGGTTTTCTGGAAACTCATCAACATGCGAATATAAAAAGTGTAATTTTAGATTCATTAGGCAGTCTTGATATTTGTAACTATTTACTAAATTTAAAACTATTTGTTCGTAATTTGGGCTCTTATGATTTCCAAGAAAATTTGTAATTACGTCCTCTAAACATAACCATGCTTCTCTCTCTGTATGATTCATTTTCGTAACAAAAATTTCATCATTTATCATCTTATGAATCTGAGGGTCATCGAAAATTCCTTCATTTACTTTAGCATCACTTAATTTCGGTAACTGATTTCGCAGATACTTAAAGCAGCTACCATCTTTGTCTAAAGATTTTACCCATTGTTTCATAAGTCCCAATTTAATGTGCAGAGGTGGTATAAGAAATTTTGATGGATCAACAAGTGGCTTTTCTTTTATATTCTTAGAACCCGGTTCGAACTTTTTTCTAAGGGGCCAGACACTCTTTATTTAATGATTCTTTCTATCCCTACTATCCCATTCACATAAATAGCAAGGATATTTTGTGAATCCCGATTGTTGCCCCAGAAGTATTGTTATGATTTTAAGATCCCCACATATTTGCCATTTATGATCATTGTATTTTATTCGGTCTAATATTACTTTCATGTTACAGTACTCTTCATTCAGTATTACCGAATATCCTATGGGAATGGCTGCATAAACATTTGTATTGTGTAACAGAACGGCTTTTAAACTTCTCGTCGACGAATCGATGAACAATCTCCACTCGTTGGGGTTGTAACATCCATGTTTAAAGCAATTCATCAACCCAACTATATCTTTGCAGTAAACTAAGGAAAATTCTTCATCTTTAGCGAAATAATCACGATATTTCTTATCTCTGTCTCGGTAGTAAGAAATTTGAATTTTTCCAGCTTCATTAGTATTTTCTTTTAGCCATGAAGCCAAGTACTCCGCCCCATCCTTTGGTAGGTCCAAATCGCGTATGAGATCATTCACTTTTTCTTGTGTAAGTGGACCTTTCTCCTTCTTAGCATTATAGGGGATGTATTCCTCGTCACTTGTATCACTTGTACTAGCAACGTTATTGTCTTCATGAGGCGATTTTTTTTCTTCCTCGATAACATCTTCCTCCATTTCTTCTTCTATCATTTCATCTTTATCATGTCTTTCTAAATTTTCCTCAAGATCCATACTTCCATTTACGTATGTACCCAGTGGATTTTCTCTTTTATCAATTGACGATTCATATATAGGTTTCGTGACACTTTCAACGTTAGCGTAATTAATGTGCGACTTGATTTTACTATTAACTCCATGCAAATTCGTATTACAAAAATAACAGTCTTCTTTCCTTAAAGGTTCCTTCCATATCGTAGGCACTTTCATTTATACTTCAGTTTTACCATTTTTTTGCCTTTCTGTAGCATTTTCCTACATATTCCGCATATGATTTTAGGAACCCAATCAAATTTGTCAATTTTCATGTCTAAGTCAAACATGTTTTTGTACTGCTCTTTAATATTTTGATTGATTTTTCTTCTATTTTTTGGGGTCTCATACTAGCCACAAATGTAACAAAAACTATCCCGTTTTGCTATAAGGCATTCTTGGTCACCAGACCTCAAGTGATAAATTCTTGTACTCTTCGAAAGCCAAGTTTCCCACTAACAAAGAGCTGCGGTCGCTCGATGACGACGCCTGCGGGCCCGCTTGCTCACCCTGACCATCCGCCGATACTGGGGTTCCGAATCCCTGCATCGTAATTTTTTGCTGTTTGTCTGCCATGACGGCTCTAAAGCCTTCACCCAGGGGTTTAGCCGACCGAAAAAAAGAATCGGTCGTTTCCCACCGTCACCACGTGGAGGTACCCTGGGAGCAAACAAACAGCATATTCATATCCGTTCGTATCAAGTAGGAAATACAAGTGATACAAGTGAGATGAAGATTACTGTAACATGACTTTGGAAACCTGTTGGGAAATAAGACCTTAACACAAACCCAAGATAGTCAACAGCAATCGTCTTGGGACTTACACTGAGAGACACACCCGATAATGAAGACTGCCTATCGAATCTAAAATTACACATTTTATATTCGCATGTTGATGAGTTTCCAGAAAACCTAGGTGATTACAGCGAAGAGCAGGGAGAGAGATTTCACCATGATATCAAGGAAATGGATCGCAGGTACCAAGGAAGATTGGACGTAAATATGTTAGCAGATTACTGTTGGTCGTTAAAAAGAGATCTACCATCAACATCGGAGAAGCGGAAGCGTAATCCACTTCGTAAATCATTTGACAATAAAATTCAGTTCGTTACCATAAAAAAAAGTAATGGGCTTACTATTTTTACGGGTATTTTATTGAATTGCATATTCTTCTAACAAATTTAAAGTAAATGAAGGAGCAGCAAACTATGATATAGTTTTAAAGGATACGATTGTACTTGCATATATATTGTTCTTTGCTTTATGGTTTACATTACCTTTTGCATTGTTTCAGTTTATAACTATTTTTTTCACTCTCTTTACGTTCATGACCTTGAACTAACCTTGAACTGACCATAAATATAACCTTATGGGACTATACTGACCCTGGATTCGGATTTAGCGACCCCAAAAACCCCTAAATGTCATGGTTTGATTTTACTTTTTATGAATCTTTATGATTTGACCTTCCCATGAAATCCCAAGATACCATGGTTTTAGTGTATTGTTCATGTATTTCGATAATTTGACCTTCAATTGACCTTGAGAAAGACCTGATTGTTTAATCTGACCCCGGATTCGGATTCAGCGACCCCAAAAAACCCAAGATACCATGGTTTTAGTGTATTTTTTTCATGTATTTCGATAATTTGACCTTCAACTGACCTTGAGAAAGTTCTGATGGGGTTAAACTGACCCCGGATTCGCATTCAGCGACCCCAAAAACCCCAAGATACAATGGTTTAGTCTTTTCTTAATGTATTTTGATAATTTGACCCCTATTTGACCTTGACATAAGATCTGATGGGGTTAAAATGACCCTGGATTCGGATTCAGCGATCTCAAAAACATATAAGTACCGTGGTCAAGTTTTTGGGACTTACAATTTTTTTTATTGTGGGGCTGTGTAATTTATGATAAGAGAACCTTCGGGCTTCATCTGCCCTCAGAACGTTTATTCACTCGGAATAACAATGTGCACTACGTGCAATCCTGTGTGCGTGTGTTGTGCGTCGAGGCGACCATCGAGATCGGCCGACGCACTATGCGCGACAATCGGGCTTTGCCCTCGGCCCTACACTAAGCTATATACTCGCTCGTGATTTTCTGCACGTGGTGTGCCATGCGCCAAATTAACCGAGAGAGAGAGAAAGAGAGAGAGAGAGAGAGAGAGAGAGAGAGAGAGAGAGAGAGAGAGAGAGAGAGAGAGAGAGAGAGATGGGCTATTCGCCGACACAGGACAGAGTCACGAGTTTGCCGATGAACGTCGCGTTGCCGCTGCTGGACGGACTGGTTGCTCTGGGTTACACCTCGTCAGCGCCGTTTGATCGGCGTCCCACTGAACTCCTCGTGGCGTTGGCGAGAGTTGCAGGCACTGAGTTGCCTTAGCCTGGGCACGATGTCGTGGCCCTCGGCCTGACGGTCTGGTCTAGAGCCGCGGCCTTGGAGATGAGCGGCTCGGACGACTGGCCGGCTTCCGTGGCTCCTGGCCACGTGTGATCGCTACCAGAGTCGGGAGTCAAGAGAGTGAGTCGCGCTTCTCTCTGCTGATCGATAGTCCTTCTTCAATCAATTCGGGGCCCTTCGGATTGCTTCGTACGAATCCGGCTCTGCTATATCGTTCTCTCTTGTTGCGTGTTTATTAGTCAGCGTCGGCTATTGCCACGCTGCTTTTCTTTTGCCCCCCTCTCTCTCTCTCTCTTGTTCTACTTCCATGCTTCGCGCGCGACTCCTGCCGCCTTGATAGTCGTCGCAATGCGTGTTTGTATGTGTGTGTGCGCGTGTATGTGCTGGGCTTATGCCGAGCTGCTGAGGGCATATGCACTATCACAAGGTAATTTCTGTGAGATAATAAATACTATATTTTGCCTAAATACAAATATACACACAATAATAATTTTCATATTATCCAATCATCAGTCTGTATTTATGAGGTTTTTATTTCACGAGTCATACTTCAACATTTATATTCCGAAGGCAAAATATAGAAACTTGCAATCATTATCATTTAATATAAAAGTAAATATCGTATTATGTATTACATTGTAGTACAGAATATAAATTATATGATTGTTATAATCCTACAATTATAATATAAATGTAAATAAAAAAATTGTTTAATTAATATTATTTTATTGTTACATTTCGTTAATATAATTAATACTTTCATCTGATAATTACAAAGAATTTCAAAACATTTTCTAATATTTAAAATTTATTTCCATTTTATTCTATAATTTTAAAACCAGTTCTGTGTACTAGTATCTATAACTACTTTTATAGAATGTTGGCTGTTGTCACGTGTGAATACTCACTCGTATATAGCGTTGCTAGTTATAATGCAATCGATGCATAAGTCGCCAAATACGCGCATAGCAACAGCTCGAACTCACCCCGAAGCCCGTTTTTTCGACTCAGCATAACCTCCCTTCCATGATTTCGGACGACCTTGCGGGTAGGAATCACACCACCCGGGGAGTCTATAAAAGAGGGTGCATGCGGGCGCTCGCTTTCGATTCCGCCATTCACGATCCAGCACTAGATAGGTAGTTTTGACTCGGAGACGACAGATAGGATCGTATACTTAGAACGTACATTCTCCGAGGTCACTTTAACACGCGTTCTCTTTTTCATACAATCAGTCCATTGTGAATTACGATTAATAAACAGACACATCCACAGATAATCTCTCGTGTTCATTCATTACCCCGGTATTTTCGCAGCAACCGTGAGCTTCTCCAGGAAGGATGAACCTTGCCTGCGTACTCATCTTTTCAGCCACATTAAGGTAAGTCAAGTAAAATTCAATAAAAAAAAAACTGACAATTATACTCTGGGACTAACACCAGTGAGAACTTCTCGGTTCGGATAACTAACAACCAACTTAAACTACTCCGAAATATCAAATTCTGCGGTCTTAGATACTGTGATAAAATACGAAATATGGCAGAATCGAATCCATCTGATAAAATATCAAACTTTAACGAACATAATGGTCTCGAAACACATAACATATTCACATTCGAGGCTAACGATTCCGACACCTTTCAAAGACATTTGCAAGAATTCGAGATGTCGACGGAACCGGTGATACTTCTGCACACCCGATTAACGATCGCATTGCAACTCGTAGACGTGGCCATGGCATATCCGTCAAGGGGAATGATCGATACCGCGACAACCGATAAAATACAATTGTTAAAGGTTGCGAAAGAACACCTACTGCAAGTCCAAGACAAAATAGAACTTTCGGAGACAAATAACAAAACGTCGCAACAATCTGACCTCCATGTTACACATAATAACGGAACGATCCCCAAGTGTTAAATATTTAACGAAAACGACCTATTAGCGCTCAATATCAAGAAAGAAAAATTAGACGACTGCGTTACAAACCGAAAGCCAACTATTCGCGAAAATATGTGTATCGGATTAAACTCCGGTGCGTTAGACACAGTAAATGACATCTATGACAAAAAACCAATCTTCGCCTCAGCTCGAAACGATAGAGAAAGCTTGATCGACACGAGAGACGACTTCAACCGACGACTTCACCTTATACCGAACACCTTTACCGAACAGCTACCCGCCGATAGACGTCTTAATCGATCGCTGTTAGGCGAATTACCCGATCCTAAAAATCATGGGCTACCCTCTATAGGTAATTTCTTTCATAAGCTTGACGCAGAGCAACAACTTGGGCCTCAACCGGGAGACTCCGATTTTCGACACACGCAAAACGTACAACAGCATATAGACCTCTCTCGGGACGGAGGCTGGATGTTCTCGCTACACAAAGCATTGAACATAATCCCTCATTACGACGGAAATCCAGATATGCTTGCACTATTTTGTCGCGCAGTTCGCGACATAATTCACGAATTCGATCCGAAAGATTTTACACATACATGTTAGGCATCTTCAACAGTTAACAGATAAGCGAAAATAGTCGCCCAAATATTTAAACAATCTTAGATGACTAATGCATTACTTGAAAAGTTACAATAAGGTCAAGAAAATTTCGTAGACACGTATCGGGCATCCCTAAAGCTAAGCCCAACACACCCACACACACACACACACACACACACCCGGCATAAAACAAATCTAAGATTCAGACAAAATGAAAGAAAAAACGCGGTAAGCAAAAAATCCATCTAGAGACAGCATCAGATATCCAGCGCCTACACTGGCATAGAAACGGTCAGACCGACGTCAACGGCAAAGCAGAGAACACCGTCAGACCAGCAAAATGGAATTAAACCAGTACACACGCAAAATGGCAAGGAAAACAAAAGCATTCGCTTAGAAAAGGTTTATTAATAGAGTAATGTCTTAAAGGATCTCTGACAGAAAGAATTAGCCGAGACGAGGGAGTTGCTGAAGAAATGGTTCACGGCCAAACACTACGAGTACACTTGCCCTTGCGGAACCGTAGTAACAATGGTAAACTCGACCTTCCGACGGCAAATAGACATCGCAGGAGCAGTTCTATACGACTCGACAGGAGACACATCCTGCGTAATGTCTAAGGACCCCGAAATAAATAAGGAAAGATTTGGGAAAAAGATGGACGAGAACAGGAAAGAAAGAGGAGAAATACGAGATCAGAGGTGTAAATAAATAAATAAATGAAACAAACCCAACCCAATAACAAAAGAAACATAAGAAACAGGCTATTTAAGCATCGCTAGCCGACACAGCAACCTCCTTTACCGACAGAGCACAAAAAGCGAAACCGATAACACAATGGCACACAACAAGAGACCTGTATGGCAGCGCGAACTAGGTGCCTGCCTCAGAAGTCGGGGACCCGAGTTCAAGTCCGGGACAGGGAATATTTTTGTTCTCTCTCTTTTTTTTTTTAACAACACCGGCATACATCACACTTTGAGTCGCTACAGCACCTGCGTGGATACTAAGGCATATATATATATATATATATATATATATATATATATATATATATATATATATATATATATATATATATAAACTGAAAGACCCGCAAGGATTACCTCAATCCTCTTCAAATACAACACCTTTTGCTTTGTACGAATTGGCAAGGAATCCCGAGACACGAACGAATTTGTGAAATGAGATATTGGACGCTCTGGAAACGAGTCGAGAAAAAGTAACTTACGACATAGTCAGTACGACAAACTTTCATTGATTGGTTGTTTCAGATTTTTCATCTTTCTTATGTTGAAACTGCAGCAAATAGAATCTGCGTAATAGTATTAATTTATATTTATACAAAACTCATATATTATAATATATAAACTGCAAGGACAAAAAGCCTATAACACTCATAGAGAGTAAAAACCTTTCGACTAATCGCGTCAGAAACAAATAAATTTAATAATAAATTAATAAGAAATTTCCGACTCACACATTAAATACAAATGGGAATTGATCTTAATTAAATTATGGCTCGCGCCGCACCGAGGCAGACTGCTGACAAATCAGAAAAATCCGGCAGCAGTCAAGGACTCTACCTCGGCCGGAGTGAAGAAGACGGGCAGTGGCTTCCGAATCCAAGCCGAAAATCAAACAAATACACAAAAGATTAGAATCACAAATAAAACAATATAATCTAAATAAGCATAATGAAACAAGTCTTACCCCATGACCCTCAAGAGAGATCCTTCCCGGAGGTGAGCCTCAAAGCGCATGACAGACCAGGGAGATCTCTTCCGAGCCCGGTTGATCCCAGGTCTCGTCATGGCACTCCACCCAGACTCCAGGATCGGTCTCTCCTCAGGCGTGGAACTCGGCTTAACTAACGCTGCGCTGCACACTGGGCCCTATAGACATTTATTGTTTAAAAATTCTCTACAGACCATGGTTTTCGACCAATCACAATAATCTTTTTTTTTAAATTGAAGTTTATTAAAATTCTAAAAGACCCATAGGGCCAGATTTTTAAAAAAATGTTATAATAATTAATTAAAAATCTAAGTTAAACAATAAACCCATAAACCTTAAGGCATCAATGGCCATAAGAAAATGGGCGACTACTGAAGGAAGCTATACATATTTGTAAGTGGTCATTGGGGTCGCTGATTATAAATCTGGCATTAGTTTTGCAAAATTGATTTGTTTAAACAATTTATTGCAAAATTATTTTTTTATTCAAAACTACATAAGTTTAGTCTAGTTTTGCACTAGGTACTTAATTTTCCGTACATGTGCAGCAGCGTTCATCATTGCACCAGTAGTACTGCGCTTGGCCGCTAGGCGGTGACGACACCAGTTTTCGTATCCGTCAGCGAAGTAGCGTCCTCAAAGGCATATAATGCACTAATCCATGAATTTTTACCGTACTTTTTCGTGTTAAAAATTTGCCGTGTTAGAGATCACGTTCGAGTGGCAGGCTAACGGTTAAATATTATTATAAATAAGCATTGAAATTAGACTTCAAAACTAGAATAAATATTAGGAGTTTTCAACGATTATCGTTGCAAACAATTTTTCTTCAGCCGTTTTTACGGCTACTATTTGCATAGATAATTTTCACGATATTTATCAGTTGTTCTCACGACTGCTTCTCCAGCGATTATCCTTGCGAATAGTTTTTCATCGGCCGTTTTCACGGCTACTGTTTGCATAGATCATTTTTATGGTCTTTTTCAAACAGATATTTTCACGACTATTCCGGCGATTATTGTTGCAAACAGTTTCTTATCAGCCGTTTTCACGGCTACTATTTTCATATATAGTTTTCAGGTTAATTTTTGAGCAGTCATCATCACGACTGCATCAAAGTTACCTTTCATTCATTCCCTCTAAGTGAAACCTAACAATGAATTCTTTTTCCATTCAAAACGGTATATTATGTGATATACTGTTAAAATTAGACAATAAAAGTAAAAGTGTCAATTGCTTGATTGATTATATTAAAGCGCAATATGAGCTCAGCGATGAGGAATCAAGCATCGTTAGAAAAAAACTTGAGAGTTCTTCTACGGTCACTTTCAAGTCAAAACTGTCTGCTGTACTTTATAAAAAACACATATTTAGGAAAAAATATGTATTTCGAATAGCAGATAACTTTGTTGTGAATTTTGATAACAACCTGAAGCGTGGAAGATCTGTCACTGATAGTTTTAAAGGCAGTTCGAGATCTACGAAATACAGAATAATACAGTCTATTACTAGTAGCTTTTCTCAGGAAGAAATAAAAAAGCTTTTTATAAAAATTTACGAGATTCTGGGAAAAAGCATTTAATTAAACAAATTGAAGATCTTTTAAGCGATCCCAATTGTTCTATGAATAATTCCGTTTCAGAGGAAATAATTTCTTTCACCGAAGATGAAGCAATAGCTCTGATTGAAGATGCAAAATTGTCGAAGTGACAGTATGATACTATTCGCCAACAGGTAGAAGGAAACAATGTTGATATTTTCATACCTTATAAACAACTTGAATGTTGAATCATACATCTAAACGTCTCCTACAGATACCGGTTATTTTATCTAATTTCAAAATTAGTGTGGCTGAATACTTTCTAGTTTTGACTAGTAAATGGGGATGTGACGGATCATCAGATCATAACGAGTTTAAGCAAATATTCTCCGATGGAACTAGCTCAGATGAAAGTATTTTCATGATGTGTATGGTACCACTTATCTTAAAAGTCAATACTTCAGACAGTGCAACAGTAATTTGGCGTAATCCTCAACCTGGTTCGACTAGGCATTGCCGGCCAATCAGTTTTGTGTATGCCAAGAAAATCAGTAAGAAAACAGTCGCTGATGTTAATGCTATGAAAACTATTGCCTTCAATTGTAAATACAGATGTAAATCAATTCAAAATACACCACTCATTAAAACTAACAATGATAGATGGAAAAGTATGCCAAACAATAATAGGTTCTCCTTCTTTTGCAACGTGTTGTATTTGCGGAGCAAAACCTCCACAAATGAAAGATTTGTATAAATTGGCTAAAAGAACCGAAAATGAAGAAAATTGTATGGCGAGAAGAGTATGGCCTTTCATCTTTACGTGCAAAAACAAGATTTATGGAAAAATCCACATAGCATACCGTTTGGATTTTTGTAAGTGGCAGGCAACATCAGATCAACAAAAAAAAAACAATGCCAAGAAAGAAAGCTTAGGATTTAACACCGATTCAGACAAGAAACTGGACTCATCGTCGATTATCTACAACAAGGATCGGGTAATTTTAACGATGGTAATACTGCTAGAAGATTTTTCCGTGACCCTGCACTGACAGCTGAAATTACAGGTGTCAATGAAAGTTTAATTACAAGATACAGTGTAATACTATAAGCTCTTGCTTCTGGATCTAAAATAGACTCCGACAAATTTGACGATTATGCAAAAGAAACTGCTAAGTAAGTTATATGTATCTTTGTACGATTGGCCTGCATCTGTGCATAAAATTCTCCTCCCTGGTGCGAACATTATAAATCACTTTCTCATTCCAATCGGCATTTTATCCGAAGAAGCTTAAGAATCACGGAATAAAGATTATAAATACCATCGTCAATTTAATACTCGAAAATGTGGTAGAATCTACACGAATATAGATCTATTGCATAAATGATTAATCTTCTGATCCTTATATATCTAGTTTAAGGTACAAGGCAAACTAGCGCGCCACGCGCGGCCTTACGGCCGCGTTGGCTTGCCGCCGTGGATCGCTTCGCGCTCGCACGCCGTCATACGCTCGCGCTTCGCGTTCGTAATGCCTGTCGGTGCTTATACAGTATTATCCTGTTTTTTTTTTCAATATTGTTGTCAAAGTTTTGATTGGTATTCTTCTGGCGGTCATCAAAACTACTGGAAAATTAGTAACTTATTTGTATTTGTATCAATTATTTATTTTTGTTTGTAGATATTCTTAAAAAATATCTTATTTTAATTTTATTCTATTGTAATTTCAGATAAATAATACAACACTTTTGTATCGCAGTTTTCAAGAGGAAGTAAACTAAAGGATGATATTTCGTTTGTAGGATTTCAATTAAAATATTGGAAAATTGATTGTTTAAGTATTTAGCATAGTTTAGACGGATGTAGTAAGCTACTTAGAGCTTTTCTTCAATCTAAGCAATTTTCTTTATTGAGTTTAGGTTTTTCTAGTTTAGTATATACACTTGAATTTTGAAAGTGAATTGTACTGATTCAGCTTAAAAGATTTAATTAATATAGCGTACGTCGTTATATGATGCCAAGTTACACGGATTGTATTCCGCGATTACGTATTTCCTAAATTATGCATTTTTTATAATTTAATTAAAAAAATGGTTTAATTTTGTATATATGTATGAGATAAAGGCCAAAATATAACTTTCAGCTTTTAATAATATAGGAAAATTGCTGAAAATAATTGGGTTAGATGGGGCATGTTGCACCGAAGTTATTATTTAATTTATGTATCAAAAAATCGCTTTTAGGGTTGTGTATATCAAAAATTGTTAAAAAAAATGTTCGCCACGGTAAAAAGTTGTATCTTGAAAATGTTTACAACTTTTACATTTAACATTTTCATGTAAAACGGAAATCCATAATGTTTTATGGCAAATAATTGGTTTTTAGTTGTAAAAAATCGATTTTGGGCTGTAAACTCGAGTTATAAGCATTTTCATGATTTGATGTCAATAGAAAAAAGTTGTATTTTAAATATGTCTACAACTTTTATATTTAACATTTTCATGTAAAACGTAAATCCGTAATGTTTTATGGCAAATAATTGGTTTTTAGTTGTAAAAAATCGATTTTGGGCTGTAAACTCGAGTTATGTTAATGCGAAAAAGTTGTATTTTAAGATCTATAACTTTTCCATTAAACTTTTTTTTGTAGAATGCTTATAATTCGACTTAGAGCTTAAAAACCGTTTTTAGCGATTTTTGGAGGTGGCTTAGTATTAGGAGTAGAGTTCGCACACAAATTTTTAGCCCGATTGATTAAAATCTTTCCGAAATAATCGCATCACAGGAAAATTTTTATTTAAAAAACGCTTAAAAATCGAACAAATTATGCCCGCATTTCAAAACGACGTAGAGGGATTAGGGATAAAAAAAATAGTTTTTTAGCTTTTGCAAAAGGAGACCTCCTAAAATTTCAGCCCGCTCGGTCGAAAATTGCGTGAGATATCGCATCTCACACATTTTTCGCACACGAAACTATGCAGCACTTCCGTGTCGCGGTCGTGCCTAAAAATATAAAGCTTGATGTTGATGATGCTGTTAAGAACTTTAACTTAAAATGAAGTGATACAATTTTAAAATTGCTCAGCTTAAGGTTTTTGGGTTTGAGGCTAAAGGTTTACGGTTAACACTTTTTTTTTAATTTTCTATAATTGTGTAAAGACCGTTCTAGATAGTAGGACGGGCTGCGCGAGTCTTACAAATAATTATTTATTCGCGAGAACTAGCCTTCGGCTCGAGAGCCTGTTCTGTTACTAAAGTTACGCGCGGACTGTGGAATTAAGGATATCCCGCGCAGCTAGTCTACGCGGACGCGTATTTAAATACGCACGGAATAATAATAGAAGTAATATTTTTTTTTTTCTTAAAATGACACAAAGAATCAAGTAGCACACTCTAAATTATGGTAAAAATAATACTGTAAAAAACTTCATGTATCGGCAATTGGTAGCCATTTTCGACTTTTTCAATTTAAGGGATAAATAAATTATGGGAGCATTAACAGAGTGTTTGTGGTATTTACATTTAACAGTGCTTCTATCATTTTTGTGATAGAGCTCATAGTTTGTGAGGGAAATGACATTTCCAGATATTCATTCTTTCACAATACGTTCTCTGATGAAAATATCTGGCTGGATATCCATGATAATTATCCGCGTAGATATCCATGTGAAATCCATGTGGAATCTATGTCAATCCATGTAGATCCACGTAGATAATCAACATGTATATCCAGCCAGATATTTTCATCTGGGTTGATGGTCTGACTTCTTACTGGATTCATCCTGATAAGTTTTTCCAAAGAATCTTTTTATCCTCTTCTTGATTCTTCCCCGAGACTACTTTTTGCCGATGTGCGTACTCGCACACTTGTCTTTAGAACTCCACGTGCACACATTTCTTAACAATACTTCTACCACTAGACTATTAATGAAACTTTCACAATATAACATAACAAAATCACTCTACTGCTCTGCTTTCACAAATAGCACTACACTTTTTTCCATTTTTTTAGGTTTATTGCTATAACTCAAAGACACTACACTTATTTTCACATATTCGAATAAAATTTATTGAAATATCAGCTGTTTTGATGTATTTAGACTTCAGCTGTGTTTACTCAGTGTAAAACACATCCCAGGACTATATCAGCTGTGTTTTGAAATATTTGCTGTCTGCTAGCAGAACAACCGAACAGTCGCTCTGTCCTTTTCCGACACATTAATTCTAACCTTTCTACAGGTGGCGCGCGAGTGCGCGATATTTAAATTCAAATAAATGTTCCTACGTTTCGATCGGAGCCTTATATAAGAAGCGAAACTAGAAATTTATCTCGAAAAAATGCAAAAAAATCTTATGAATACGCTCAAATTTATTTACTAAAATAAATACGCTGAGTATTATATACGTATATAATACAGTAAAAAACTAGTATTTTTCACATTCACAATGAAAATTTCTTTTAGATTGAATTTAAAAAACTTAAAATTAAAATTATAAGTCATATTAGACAAAGAATGAAAACTACGCAATTTTACGAAAAAATGGTAAAAATTTTGTTTCATTATTTTGCTTATAACTTTACGGGAAATTTTTTTTTGATAAACGGGTTTCAGGAGCGTAGATACGTATAATTTTCTACGGAAAATTTCCTGTCAAAATAAGCAATAAAAAAATTGATTTTTTCGAAGTTTAAAGGTGTTGTGTACCCTTAAGGGGGAGCTAAAGCTTCGCAAATGCGCCACGGGGTATTTAGTATTTCAAATGCCAAAAAAAAAACTAAAAGTCGGATTGACCTTTTCTTTCATGTACTGATCTTAACCTTATGGCGGTGCGCTCATTATATTGATGAAATTTCAAATTAAAAAAGGTTAATAAGTAAAATTGGGGCTTGAGATTGGCGCTGCAATCATGTAAACACACGTTAACAACCGCTCGTATTTCACAACTTCAAGAAAAACTAAAAGTTCGATTGACACTTTCTTTCGGTAGAATTATTCATTAAACTCAACACTATGGCGCTCTGGTCTTGGTTTTTCGTGGCAAGCTTTATTTAAAAAGTTACATGAAGTAAAAAAACAGGTTTTTTAGCTCCCACATCCCCTTAAATATCATCCTTGAAATCTGTAGAGGTCAAGGATATAATTTAAGCTGTCTATACCTAGTGCCGCTAATACTGCTGATACTCTTACTACTTCAGTTGGTAGGGTTCAAGTCTATCACGCTGGAGACCCCGGTGAGTCCTCTGAATTGTAAACTAGCGCTGTTCTGCCATTAGCTAGCACTATGTAAAAAAATACGCAGGAACTTTTATTTATCTGAGATATTTAAAAAGGGTAATTCTGCTCGTACAATTTTATTTAAAATAATGCATGCATGTACAGATTGTTTTATGATTAAAAAACATTGTGATCGGTGTAATAAATTTATTTAATTTCACAAGCGCATTTGAAATTTTCCAGCTTTAGTTACGTATTTAACACCTTTAAATGGTTTATACTTCTCACCATACATGTCTAATCTGTTAACCTTCAATCCTGATAATGCTAGTTGATTGATAGTGAAGTGAACCTGAAAAATGTGTACAATTTTGTAAATCAATATTGTATGCACATACAAAGTTTAAGAAATAAATATTACAAACAATAATTAACACTTATATGATGCTCAATTTTTTTATTTTCCGTATAAAATGTCAATGATGATGTCGAAGATTTGTCCAAGGATAGAATCATTAACATTTTAAACTCAAAACTGCATCTTTGCAGAGACGTACTTGAGTTCCCTTACGAAAATAATGTGTAAGGATATGTGCATATATCGCTGAAGATTATTTTCGTTTAATTTCGTTAACTAAGTTAACAGTAATTATACTGCATTTAATAACTAATATTAAATGAAAATCAATAACACACTGATACCAGGCAAACGCAGAGTAATGGGATCGATGTTTTAACTCATAAGTAACGAAATTAATTAGGAACGCGGTGATTACTTTATAAATGAGGTTTGTAAGTTTTGGAATTGAATCTGAAATACCTCGTGGGGAAGCTGGTAACCTTTATGCAGCGCGTCCTCCGAGTAGCGGCTGGAGGAGGGCTTGCTGAGGTGTATACCTCGGAGGGTAGAGCAAAAATAAAATATTCTCCGTGGACCAAATGACGCCACCATGTTTGCTGTGGCCAGTGAGCTGATAAAAGGAGGTCCTGGATGGAGCGGTGATCTAATGGTCTTTTCTCAAGACCTATGGCTGTGTTCCGAAGTCACCTGAACCATCTTTGACTCCCGCTGGCGGCAAAGACGCAAAGACGCCTGAGGATAGGACGATGCAAACAGGCAAGAAAAATTCTAAGATAACGGCGAAGATACTCAAGGAACACCACACAGAAGTTGGTTTGCACACGATCTGCTAATCCAATACGCAACGAAGCATAAAGTGAATATTTTATTGATCAGCAAACAATACTAGAACCTAAACCCACTCAGTTGGGTGTATAACAAAGAAAACTGCCGCTATTTGGGTACCCAGGCTGAGTATGATGAATATGGGTACAGAAGAAGATTATGCGCGGAGAAGAATAGGTCATAAAATATACTTCAGCGTATATCTTTCACTAAACCTAACTGCGGTCCAATCCAAAAAGAGACTTGAGATCTTGGAGGACGATATTAGAGAGACTTCTGGAAAAGTCGTGATAGGGGGCGACTTCAACGCAAGGTACATGGAACAAGGCATGCCTACGATGAACCCGATATGGAAGGCATTTTGGAGATGGGAGCTGGGCTTAGTAGTAACCTACAAGGGTAATACCACTACCTATCGCAAACCAGGCTACGGGGAATCTATACGGGATTTAACCTTTGCAAGTGAAATCACGATCTGCAACATACGGGACTGTCATATTACGAAAGAATATACAGCTAGCGACCATCAGTTTATTCTATTCAATATCAATAAAGATCGTGATAAAAGTACAGAGAGAAACTACAGTCGGGTAATAAGATGGCACACACGTCGCTTGAACCGTGAACTTAATAACCGAGTTCTGTGACGCATCAATGCCTAGGGTATTCGTTAGCCACCAGAGAAGACCAGTACTGGTGGACAGATAAAGGCGAAAAGTTCCGAAAAAAAAGCTTTCACGCCAGGAGAATGGCCCAAAGAACCTGGAAACGATATAGGCCTGAAGCGCAGGACTCGTTCAAGAGACACAACGAATTGCGGGAATTTCTCAAAAACGAAATAAAAGAAAGTAAACGACGTTGCTGGGTAAAGATCACGGATGACATGAAAAAAGATCCATTCGGCGATGGATATGCTATCGTTACTCAAAAGATAGGCAAAATGAAAAGAACTGAACCCATGGAAACGATGGAAAAAGTAATCGATGCGCTGTTTTCCTCACACCCCATCCGACCCCAGAAAGAAGCGACGGAGATTCCTGCAGATCGAGATACCTTTTTTTCAGAAGGCGATCTTATCGCGGAAACTTCGTCGCTTAAAAACGGTAGGACTTTAGGACTGGATAGCATGCCCAGGAAAATGCTCAGGATCGTTGCGTCGCAACGGCCTAAGCTACTCTTGGAGATGTACAATCAGTGCTGATCGAAAAACCGATTAATCTCAAGTCTCTTAGATAAGGAAGACGGGGGAAAAACTGATCAAACTGCAATACTAAGTACCGTATGCGAAGCGGGAGACCTCTCCGATAAGCAGTATGGTTTTAGAAAGGGCGATCAACCATAGGATTAATTAGAAAAGTAATAAACGCGGTTAAAAAAGTAAAAGAAGCTAGACACGCGATTAGAAACATCGTAGTTCGGTTAACGTTAGATGTAAAAAACACGTTTAACTCAGCAAGATGAACTAACATACTTAATGCGTTAGAATCATTCGGTATACCGTGATACATTATACGACTTAAGCCTCTAGATCGCATCTGTAAAAGACACGACTAGGGAACGACTTATCCGATTCATGGCCAACGTGGTCCGCGTGTCTAGGCCAACAGTAAGTTAGTTACTCATCGCCGATGCTATGATTATAAATAAGTAGTATGGGAAGAAAATAATGGCAGTAGAACGTAGGGAGGCCCTTATCAAAGATGTAGGAACGTTATAGGTAAATTTTAACCTCAATCAGTTTAATTAATCTGAATTATTAATTGAATGTACCATAAAGATATACTTTGAATTCATTCATATTCGTTGGGCAATAAATACTGAAATCCTTGACGAAATAACGGGTTTTATTTGCAAACTGATACTCCAAGGGATAAAAAAGCTTTCCGAATTTCGTCAAGTAATCAATAAATGGTGAACGTTTCTACCAGGGTATATATATATATATTTATATATATATATATGGGGAATTCTTTGTCAAAAAAGCCACCCCCCCCTGCCCATTTCAATTTTGGGGAAAAAAAATTTTTGAGCATATGAAAAAATTTGTCAAGAAGTGTAGTTTTTTATGCCATTAGGTGTTTTTTGAAAAAAATAAATTTAACCTCAAAAAATCCGATGTCAAATTTCAAATTCAAAATGGCGGATCCAAGATGGCGGACATTTTTTTTCTTACTGTTGACCCATTTCTACTAAATTCTGTATGTTGGGCTTTTTGGGATCGCTGATTAAGATTCCGAATTCGAATTTCAAATTCAAGATATTTGATCCATGATAGAGGATCTTAATTTCGAATTGCTGAATGCAGATCCAAAATGACGGACAGATAATTTCTTATTATTGGCTGTATTCTACAAAATTTTGTAAACGGAAGTTTTTTAGGTCTCTGATAACGAATTTGAGCTCAGGTTTCAAATTCAAGGTGGCGGATTCAAGATGGCGGACATTGCTTTTTTATTATGGATCTGAGATTGAATTAACGACATATTTTTATTTCCCTCCAATGTATAGAATTATTAAATTGATTCAATTCAAATTTTTGTGGCGCTTTATTCTCAAATCAGTATCGACGGTCCTTGTCAGGATAGTCGGCTTATTGAGATATTGGGTGCTCTTCACCATCGGCGTACTCTCAATAGCAGTCCTTCTTAGGATAGTTATTGAGATTTCTTTTCAGGTTCCATAACAAAATTTGTGGTTTATATTCAACAGTCCTTTTTAGGATAGTTGATCAATTTTCCACAAATTTTTGTGACCCTTTATTCTCACATCAGTATCGACAGTCCTTTTCAGGATAGTCAGTTTTTTGAGATATTGGGCGCTTTTTCTTTGGATATTTATGAATATATTGATCAAGATGGGCGATAAGTTGAGAACAGACAGATGCGTGGATTTGTTTAGGAAACCCGGTGAAAAGGGTCATTATGGAAAAGATCTCCGTAGGGTTTCTGGTGCTATAATAAAACAATTCCCTAGTTTACATCCCGACTCTAGAATTTGTGCGGCTTGTCGAAAAAAGGCTTCTGATTTAAATTCAAACGAAATGGGTGAATCTATTCAAGCCAATACAAGTGCTTCTGATGAATCGTATAATGCTGATTCTCGTATGTCCAAGGATGAAGAAAACCTTGATTCTAGAGTGTCACCGGAACCAGAAGTTCGATCCCAAAGAGAAATTGATCTAGAGAAAATGCTAGATGGGCTTAAAACTAAATTTTCATCTTTGGACAGGAACGATCCTCTAAGATTCAGGATTCTTACTATTGCTCCAAGTTCATGGAGCACGAGAAAGATTGCTAATGAGTTTAATGCTTCAAGATATTTGGTTCAAAAGTCTAAAAGGCTGAAGAGTATGAATGGGGTTTTAAGTGAAACTGTTTCGAAAGCGGGTCGTAGTTTGTCCCAGGAAACTGTGAAAAATATTGAAGAATTTTACATTAACGATATGTACAGTCGAATCATGCCATCAAAGAAAGACGTTGTTTCCGTAAAAAATAAAGATGGCGCAAGAGAAGAAAAACGTAAACGTTTATTATTATTGAATATGAAAGAACTCTATTCTTGTTTTAAAGAAACTCATCCGAAAATCGAAATTTCTTTTAGTAAATTTGCATTTCTAAGACCAAAATACTGTATTCTTCCCGGAGCATCTGGAACGCATTCGGTATGCGTATGCACTATCCATCAAAATATGAAACTAATGTTAGATGCAATAAACCTGAAGCAATTGACTGAAAATACAAGTACTCCTCTTTCTAATTATAAAGATTGCATAGAAAAAATGGTTTGTTCTAATCCAACTTCCGATTGTTACATCAACAAGTGTAATAAATGTCCAGGAACTGAAAAAATTATATCTGTAATAAGTAAACAATTAGAAGATTCCTGTATTTCTGATATAAAATATTCATCGTGGACTGACACTGATAGAGCAACATTAACCGAACAGACATCGAGTGTTGAAGATTATTTATTGGATCTAGACAATAAGCTAAATACTCTGTAAGTTCATTCTTACATTGCTAAGCAGCAGACTCAGTTTATAAATGAAAAAAAAAAAGAAAATCTTAGCCCTCATGAAGTACTTGTAATGTTTGATTTCTCAGAGAATTATGCTTACGTGTGTCATGATGCTTCCCAAGCTTTCCATTTCAACAATAATCAATGTACAGTGGTACCTGTGATTTTCTATTACAAAGAAAATAATTACGTTATCCATCAGAGTATGGTTTTTTTGTCTGATAGCCTGAAACATGACACTGCCGCTGTATATGCTATTCAAACGCTATTGATACCAGAAATTAAAAAAAAAGTTAAAAGAGTTCAAAAAATTTATTATTCGACTGATGGCGCTAGGCAACATTTTAAAAATAAATTTCAAATAAACAACTTGATTAATCATAAAAAAGATTTTAATATTCAAGCAGAATGGCATTACACAGCAACTGCACATGGAAAAAGTATGTATGATGGAATAGGTGCTACTTTCAAAAGGTCAGCCTACAAGGCAAGCCTTACGGCAAAACCATCTGAAGCAATATTAACTCCCCAAGCCCTATTCAATTGGGCAAAAAAACATTTTGATAACATATCTATTTTCTACTTTGATAAAGTATTACATGACAAGGTGAGGCGAAAATTGAATCAAAGATATCTTAATTGTGAGAGTGTTCCTGAGATTTCGAAAAACCACGGTTTTATAGTACGAAACAATGGAATTGTTTTGATTAAAAAATTTTCTAATGATACGGAAACAAATGCAAATCACTGGTCACCACAATAACCAAAGAAGTAAAAAATTATTTTGAATTTTGTTAACCTAACCTCAGTTTTGTATTAAGTGAACATTAATATTTTTTGACCATCAATATTTTTTAATATCGAATTTTGAATATATTATTCGATGATAAATAAGGAATGTCCGCCATCTTGAATCCGCCACCTTGAATTTGAAACCTGAGCTCAAATTCGTTATCAGAGACCTGAAAAACTTCCATTTACAAAATTTTGTAGAATACAGCCAATAATAAGAAATTATCTGTCCGTCATTTTGGATCTGCATTCAGCAATTCGAAATTAAGATCCTCTATCTTGGATCAAATATCTTGAATTTGAAATTCGAATTCGGAATCTTAATCAGCAATCCCAAAAACCCCAACATACAGAATTTAGTAGAAATGGGTAAACAGTAAGAAAAAAAATGTCCGCCATCTTGGATCCGCCATTTTGAATTTGAAATTTGACATCGGATTCTTGTTCAGCGACTGCCAAAATACTTTTAATGAGTAATTTGGTCAAAATTATTGAGGAATTATATTTTTTTCGATTATTTTTGACTAAAAAATGGCACTTTTTTGCGAGATGCCTCACTTTAGACAGTTTTTTTGAGGTTAAATTAATTTTTTTCAAAAAACACCTAATGGCATAAAAAACTACACTTCTTGACAAATTTTTTCATATGCTCAAAAATTTTTTTCCCCAAAATTGAAATGGGCAGGGGGGTGGCTTTTTTGACAAAGAATTCCCCATATATATATAAATTTAATAGAGAAATCATAACTGGTAAATTTTCTAGTAAAATCCTTGCAACGTCCATGCAAGGTCACCAAATATAGAGTATGGAGCCAGAGTCTGTTGCTCTACACATCAGGGCTCGGCACCACAAATTTTCATTTTTATAGGTACGGGTGTGAGCAGTGAGCTGCGGCCGCGAGCGTTCGGCAGTGTAGCCACGCCTACCTCCTCGCTTCGAGCTCTCTCTCTCTCTCTCTCTCTCTCTCTCTCTCTCACTCACTCGTGAGTACAACAGACCTGTTCCGCTTTGCTCATTTTCCCTAGCACTCTTACTGCCGCACCCTGCCTTCGGGCATATTGTTTTGTAGATCGTTGCATGCGCTTTTCTGCAACCTTCAACGTGAGATAATAATCACTGGAGGCTGCAACTTCTTTCAACGCTACTTTTCTACTTAAACATCTGTCGCTGTAACCTAACTTGCAAACTCGCACGGCTTTCTATTCGCTCCACAGCGTCTATTTTTTCCTCAAAGTAAACCACATGGAGCCACCTGTTGGATAGATGGAACACCACCATAAAATGAGCGGAATTGGTGGGAAGAACGTCGAATTGCTCGTCACGTGTGCACACTGCAATAAAACGGCTAGGGGAAAAATGAAGACCTGCGAGTTGTGTAATCAGCAGTTCCACACTATATGCGTCACCTTTAGGTCCATAATAGTGAGGGATGCTGCCACACTTGCCTGTGCTGCTTGCGCAGTAGAGTATGACACTGTCACGCCCAAAACCACACAGACTAGGGCGAAATTAGCGTCAAGGGCACGCCTGCAACGGGTGCGCCAAAGAAAAACAAATCGGCACCCGCATCTCTGGCTAGCTCCAAGAATCAATCGCCAGCGAGAACACAGGCGACGTCCATAGAGATGTCCCATAAGGACATTGTCGCGGCGCTGAATGAAATTCGAAAGATCCAGAGTGAGGCCCGTCAGGCGCAAAACACCGTGTCTGAAAGGGTCTCACGAATAGAGAAAAGGCTTCGCCCTCTCGAAAGCCGCCTCAAAGCCCTTGACGACTTGCCTGCACTCAAGACTCGACTAAACAATGTTGAGTCCTCCATCTATGAGCTGCAGGCACAATATTTAGAGCTGTCGTCAAGACGCCCCGCAGAGCAGCAGAACATCAGCACTGCTCCTGCCTCTGAAAAGATCAACAACCTCCGCAGCGAGTTGGCTGAAGTTAAGAGGAGGCAGGAGCGCTCGGCGAATAATGTGGTGGTGATCTCTGGCCTGGCCTATACCCAGGAAACATCACTGCAACTCCTGGCTTACACCGTCCTGGCTGCACTGGATCCCACGGTCCTTAGGCGGGATGTGGCAACCAACATCAATGCGCAAGGTGACAGCAGATTACCACCACTAGCTGTCACTCTCTCTTCCAGTGCGCTGGCCCGCTCCATCATCGTGGACAAAGACAGGAAACGCAAACTCCACACTAGCGAACTGGATGCTGCCCTACTGGAGGAAGCAAGAGCTCTCCACCCAAACCACCACATAAACGAGCTGCTTCCTCCAGACATTCACAAGCTGCGCATAAAGGCCAGGCTAAAGGCAAAGAAGAGAGGGGGATGCCGCTCCTTCGTGAGAGACGGGACAGTCTACATCCCTTCTGGCGAGGACAGCGAACGGGCCACCATCATCTCCACAGATGCTGATCTTGAGGCTTTTTTAGCCCGTACGCCGCCAATAGCCAACATGGATACCACACACTAACACACACATATCATTCCACCAAAACCACCATCTAAATCATCCAACTCATCCACATCTGCCTCTAAAACGTCTCTGTCCGAGGGTCTAAGGGTCTGTCATTTCAATGCGAATTCCCTTACGGGTCACATTGAGATGATCAGGCTCTTCTTATCCACTCGTTCCCCCTTTCACGTAATAGCTGTAACTGAGACCTGGCTAAGTGACAAGATCCCTTCACTGGGTGGTTACACTTTGCACAGACGGTACAGAAACAGGAACGTTGGAGGTTTAGCCCTCTACATTCATCTTTTATTGACGGCTAGCGTTATCTCGTCATCTGACGGCGAATGGTCAGGCAAGCCAGGTAAGCCGGAGTATCTTTTTTGTGAAATCACAGCTAAGAGAGTATCGCCCATCTTCGTGGGGGTTGTGTATCGCCCTCCTCGCTCACCCTTTATGCAGGGATCTAATTTCATTGAACAACTAACAACACTTATGTACAACTACTCCACGAAGGTCATCATGGGTGACTTTAATGCCGATCAGCTTTGTTCATCTGAAGACGCCAATTTCATTAGGGCCTTCATCGATGAAAACTCCCTCACTTCTGTGCCATATGGTGCAACCCATCACAGACAGGACTCTGACACCTGGCTTGACCTATGCTTAATTGATGAGCAGGATCGCCTGCTCTCATACTGGAAGACAGACACTCCTTTCATCAACAGACATGACCTTATCACGAGAGCTAGGGGAGAAGCTAAGGGACTTCCTTAGCGCATGTGACTGGTCATCCTTCACCAAGCCATCACTTGACGAATGCATTACCATTCTTAACGCTAACATCACGAACGCCATAAATCATCTCGCCCCATTAAAGACTGTGACACCTGGACATAAACGTCACCCGTGGTTCACCGCGGCTCTTCCTGACCTTTTAACTGAAAGGAACAGACTCTACAGGCGCTTTTACAGGAGTCGTTTACCTTGGGATCTATACTTCTATAGAATCGCAAGGGACGACGCTCATAAACAGGTTGAGGAAGCCAGGCTAAATTACTACTATTTACGCTTGTCTACCTTGACCGACTTTGCAGAGATCTGGAAAGAGCTTGAAAATCTTGGTATTACTACCTCTAAATCTCCTTCATCTGCTCGGTTCTCTTCAGATGCTCTCAACAAAAACTTTAGCTCCATCTCAAACGACCTCTCTACTCTGTTTCCTGTCCAAGGCGCTAGAGTGACTGGTGCATAAACAAATCTCTGAATATCTTGAAACAAGACTTTACCTTGACAATTTCCAAACTGGCTTTCGCACTGACCACAGCACGCAGTCTGGCTTAATTAAGCTGACTGATGATGTCAGGCTTGGGATAGACAGGAAGAAGGTCACTTTGCTACTTCTATTTGATTTTAGCAAGGCGTTTGATACTGTGTGCCACGTCAAGCTACTCGGAAAGCTATCCTCTTTCGGCTTTTCCGAAGAGAAAAGTCGAAGCTACAAGGCACAAACATCTTCATAGATCACGACCTAACTTGGAAAGAAAGGAGGAATAAGGAAAAAATAAGAGAGATATATAGAAAAATAAGAGAGATAATAAGAGAGGCTGTGATAAAGCTACGAAAAGAGGGAAAAGTGATGAGGATAGGATACAATAGACTGTGGATAGATGGAGCAGAGCACACATGGAATGAAAGGGAACAAGAATTTTTTCGGAGCAGAAGAAGGACAGGGGAAAGTAACAAAGAGAAAACGGATTAGATTAGATTAGATTTATTTGACGTACAATATGTTGTACGATAAATTGTATACAGCAGCAATAGTAGTACAGCAAAAATATGTATTGTGAAAGTATGATAATGTGAAGATGGGTCAAGCGAGAGTGTGTGAGTGTGTGCGTTTGCGTGAGTGTGTACAGGCGTGTGTGTGTGTGCGTTTGAGTGAATGTGTACAAGCGAATTCAAGTGTTTGTGTTTTCAAGCTCAAGAAAGTGCTCTTTAGCTAGTCTCTTGAAACCTGAGACAGATGTAGTGTTACGAATGTGAGATGGTAGGTTGTTCCATAGGTATGAGGCGCTGATATGAAACGAGTTCCTCAGCGTCTCCGTCGCGAATGTCGGAATATCCAGAGGTATCACCTCCCCCCTAACAGGCCGAAGTGTCACGCGGAAGTCAAAGTATGCCAGTACGTATGATGGTACGGCTGTATTAAACATTTTTCTTAGGAAACAAACAGTGAAATACTTCCTGCGTCCGGCAGTGGATAGCCACTGAAACTCCCGCCTGTATGGGGAAATGTGCTCATCTCTTCTTACGCCATAGATGTACCGAATTCCTGTATTCACGAGCCTCTGAAGTTTTAGGTCGAGTTCCTGCGTCAGGTCACAGTATACGAGGGAACAGTAGTCTATAAGAGGAAACAGGAGGGCTTGCACTAAGTGCTTGCGCAACCTGAGATTGGTGCTTTTCCTGAAAAAGTAAAGCCTCTACATTAGTGTGTGAGCACGCTTACATACTTGTGTAATATGCTCCCTCCACGTACGCTTAGAGTCGAGCACCAATCCCAGATTACGCACGGAAGATTCAAAGCTGACCTGGGCACCCCCTATGTTAATGAAAGTGTTAGCTGTTGAGGGTAATGCGTTTATGTAGTAGGGAGAGCCCAGGACAATTGCTTTAGTTTTAGCAACATTAAGTTTTAGCTTATTCTGTGCAGCCCAACCAGTAATCCTCTCAGCATTGGCAATCATCTTGTTTGATAAAGAATCGAGCTCTTCGAGGTGGCATTGACTGTAAATTTGCAAGTCATCCGCGTAGATGAGATGGAAAACATCGGTATCAAGGTAGAAACCGTCATTGATGTACAATGCAAACAGCAGTGGACCCAGAACGGACCCCTGCGGAACGCCGATGTTGAGACGCCGAGGAGAAGAACGTTCGTTATTGTCACCAACGACGGCCTGCTCTCTACCAGAGAGGTAGGAGGCAAACCAGCGGATGACTTGCTTTGAGAAGCCGAAGGTGGATAGCTTTCTCAGGAGCCTGACGTGACACACAGTGTCAAACGCCTTGCTAAAGTCAAAGAGAAGGAGTAGTGTTACTTTCTTTTTGTTTATCCCAGCTCTGGCATCATCAGTTAGCTTAATTAGGCCAGACTGAGTGCTGTGACCAGTGCGGAAGCCTGTTTGAAGGTTATCTAGTAATAGCCTTGATTCAAGGTATTCTGAGACTTGCCTATGTACTAGCCACTCCAGAGCCTTGGAGAGAAAGCAGAGAAGTGAAATCGGACGGTAATCAGTCAGGGCTGTTGGTGAGCTGACTTTGTTGAGTGCGCGCACAAGTGACATTTTCCAGGCAGATGGGAAGCAGGGTTCGCTAAGGGACAGGTTGAAAATATGACTTAGTAAGGGAGCAAGAACCGGCAAAGCTTTTGAGATGACAACCTGTGGGATGCCGTCGCTCCCCCTGGCCTGAGTGTCAAAGTGCGACACCGCAGCCAACACGTCCGATTCCGTTATAGGTTTGAATTCGAAATGTTCCGGGAGGTCAAGACTTTCCAGGGTAACAAGATAATCCTCAACAGCAGGAGACAGCGGATCATTTGAGATCGCGCTGAAATGCGCGTTGAGTTCATCTGTGGTGAATCTAGATGGTAAGGGGGCCTTGGTGGCAGAAATTCCAAGTTTCTCCAGCTCTTTCCAGATCTCAGCAATATCAGTCAAGGTGGACAGGCGTGAATAGTAATAATTCAGCCTGGCCTCCTCGACTTGTTTGTGAGCATAGTCTCTAGCTAATCTGTAAACGCGTCGATCTGATTCGAGCCTGGAGTCCCTGAAACGCCTGTAAAGTCTATTGCTCTCGGATACAAGGCCACGAAGAGCCGCAGTGTACCACGGGTGACGTTGTCGTCCTGGAGTCACAGTCCGCAATGGAGCGAGGTGGTTGATGGCGTTAGTGAGGTTAGCGTTGAGTAAAGATATGCAGTCGTCAAGTGATGAGGTGGTGAGAGATGACCAGTCACAAACGCTAAGAAAGTCTCTCAGCTTCTCAGCGCTGATTCCTTTAAAGTTTCTGTATGAGTATGTATTTGGTACGTAGCGTGGAATCTGTACGTCGAGAGTGGCCGTGATAAGGTCGTGTCCGTTGATGAAAGGTGCGTCTGTCTTCCAGTATGACTGCAGGCGATCCTGCTCGTCGATTAGGCACAGATCAAGCCAGGTGTCAGAACCCTGTTTATGGTGTGTGGAGCCATAGGGAACGGACGAAAGGGAGTTCTCATCAATGAAGGCCCTGATGAAATTGGCATCTTCAGATGAGGATAGTTGGTCAGAGTTAAAGTCCCCCATTATAACCTTCGTGGAGTAGTTGTGCATGTGAGTTGTTAGTTCGTTAATAAAGTTAGAACCTTGGAAAAAAGGAGCATGAGGTGGACGATACACAACCCCCACGAAGATGGGAGAAACTCCCTTGGCCGATATCTCACAAAAGAGGTATTCAGGCTTGCCTGGCTTGCCGGACCATTCACCGTCGGATGTTGAAATAACACTAACCGTCAGAGATTTGTGTATATAGAGGGCCACACCTCCACCGTTTCTGTTTCTGTCTCGTCTGTAGAGCAGGTAATCATCCAGCGAAGGGATGGATGTCACCTTCTCGCTTAGCCAGGTCTCAGTAACAGCTATTACGTGGAATAAAGAGCGAGTGGATAAAAAGAGCCTGACCATCTCAATGTGACCCGTGAGAGAGTTCGCATTAAAATGATAGACCCTTAGACCTTCAGACAGAGATACCTTAGAACCCGATGAAGACACGGCGGATGAGCTTGATGGCGGACGTGGTGGGATGAAGTGTATGTGTGGCAGCTTCATTGTGGAGTGATGTTTACGGCGAGCGGGATCCGAGCTAAAAAATTATCCAGCTCGGCGTCGGTGGTAATGACGGTGGCACGCTCGTTGTCATCGTTGCAGCGGACGAACAGTCTCCCGTCCCTGACGAACGTTCGGCAGCCCTGCCTCCTCTTGGCTTCCAGCCTAGCCCGTGAACGCAGCTTGTGGACGTCGGTGGGGAGTAGCTCATTGATGTTTATGAGCCCTTGGTGGTCAGGGCTCAGAGCTTTGGCCTCCTCCATCACGGTTGCGTCCAGCTCGTTGGTGTGGAGCTTGCGTTTACGAGCTTTGGCAACGACGATTGCTCGTGCTAGTGCACTCGACGAGAGGGTGACGGCCAGTGGTGGCAATCTGCCGTCACTCCTGGCGGTGTCCCGGGGTGCATCGAGCCTACCCATGACCCTGACGGATGCAATATCTCCGCAGGACCGTAGGGTCAAGTGCGTTTATGACTGCAAACGCGAGAAGATGCAGCGAGGTCTCACGGGTGTAGTGCAAGCCCGTGATAACAACAACACTATTTGAGGTCTGCTCCTGCCGTCGTTTGACCTCAGCCAGCTCACTGCGGAGGCTGCTAATTTCCGCAGCGCTGCTGCTGTTGTTGCTGTTGTTGTTGTTGTCCTGCTGCAATGCTGGGCTCCTCGATGAGAGATCTTGCACTTGCGCCTGCAACTCGGTGATGGTGGACTCAGCATTAAGTATGCGAGTCTTGAGTGCAGGCAGCTCATCGAGGGCCTTTAGGCGCTTCTCCAGCGGGCTAAGACGTTGCTCAATTCTCGAGATCCTCTCCGACACGATGTTTTGTGTCTGGATGGCTTCCGCATGAGCATTGCGGATGTCATCGAGAGCTACACGAATGTCCTTCAATGCAGCTTCGATGGTTGGTGGTGAGCGAGTTGGTGAAGTACTTCGTGAAGTGCTGGCTGATGGTGGTGCCGATCTCGTCTTCTTCATCCCCGGTTGTTTTGGGGTGGTCTTAGCCGCTGTTGTCGCAGTCACCCCCGCCGCCGATGTTGACCTGGGCCCCGCTTTGGCACCCTTGGCGTCCGCACAGGGAGGACAGGCTATAAACTGCCTATCGTTTACCACGACTGTCTTGATGTTGATGGTGTTCAGACATTTGACGTGGTAATGGAGCTTGCAAAAAGCACACCTTTTCGGCTCCTTGTGCTGAATAGGCTGTTTACAGCTGCCGCATTGCCGAAAAGGCACTTCCCCGCTCTTTTCGCCGTTTTCACTCATTTTCGTCGATAACTTACTGGCAGTCGGTAGAGCAGAAATTCGTGATGTGATGTTGAGTTATCGACGGAGTGGTAGAGTCGGTGTTATAACTCTTACGGCTAGATGGAGCGTTAGTGTAAAGAGCGAGAAAGCACCGACCTCAAACAATGTGCAGACGCCTTAGAAGTTCTCCCTCGATGCGGTAGATGTCTCCTCGATGTTGATTAGGAGCGGAGAGAGACGCCGTGCGAGCGGGAAACCAAGCCAAGCCGAGCCGAGTAGATTTTGAGGTTAGAAGCCGTGCAGAAAGTTTGTGCAGAAAAGATGTTGAAAATAAATTGTAACCTTCAGGGATTTATATGTGGTCGTAAAGGTTGCAAAAAAGAGCGTGCAACAATCTACAACAAAAGAGGGCCCGAAGGCAAGAAGCGGCAGAAAAACAGTGCGAAAGTAGGAGCAGAATGAAAAGCTGTCAAAGCGACTCACCAGAGAGAGAGAGAGAGGGGAGGAACATACGGATAGTTAACTGGAATATAGCGGGCATAAAAGGATCAGATGAGGGTACATGGAAATACTTGAGAGGATTTGACATCATCTGTCTACAAGAGACATGGATAGAAGATAGAGAGGGTACATTCTGGAAAAAGAAGCTGGTTGGCTTCGAGTTCAAGACAAGGGATGCAAAAAAAGGTGGAGAAAGAGGAAGAGTAAACGGAGGTTTAGCAATGGCAATAAAAATAGATGAAAAGGCAGAAGAGGTAGAATGGATAGAGGAAAAATCAAATGAATTCATAGGGGCTAAAATAAAAAAGAAGGGAGAGACATTGTGGATAGGGACAACATACATGAGAGAGGAGAAACAGGAAAACTACAAAGAAATAGATGAACTGATAGAAAGGGCCAGAGGAGAGAAGGTGCTAATATGTGAAGATATGAACGCAAGAACAGGTACGGAAGGAGGAGGACTGGATGAGGAAGGAATGGCGGAGGTAAGAAACTCTAAAGACGAAAAGAAAAATAGAGAAGGGAAAGAATTGGTGGACAGGACAAGAGAACTAGGCTTAAGCATTCTAAATGGAATCACAGAGGGAGATGAACAGGGAGAGTATACTTATATAGGAGGAGCGGGCTGTTCTGTAATAGACTATGCCATAACAAATGAGGAGGGGAGAAGAGGAATAAAAAAAAAAGAAAATAGAAAGGGCAACCAAGAAAAGAGTAAGAAAAAAAGGGCAAGGAAAAAAGGAACACCTGGTGGGATGAAGAGTGCAGGAAGAAGAATGCCCAAGTAAAGATTATTATTATATACCATTATAGCTACAGGTAAAGACTGGATAGAAGCTCAAGCAAACATGAACAATTTCTTAAGTGTAATTCCCGAGTGGCTGGCAGTAAACAAGTTGTCCTTAAATGTAGGAAAAACAGTGTGCATGACTTTTGGAAGTAATATTGGAAGCGTACCAGCTCAGATAAATGTTAAAATTCTTGATAAAAGTATAACTAGGGTGGAGAACTTTAAATATTTAGGAGTTGTCTTTGATAGTAATCTAAAGTGGGATAACCACATACAATATATAGTTGGAAAAACTAAATACCTAGTCTATATTTTTTATAAAATATCAATATCAATGCCCATAGAGACTCTCAGAATGATTTACTACGCTTTTTTTCATAGTATTAGAACTTATGGCATCATTGCTTGGGGCGGTGCATATAGGAATAGCCGAGACCAAGTTCAAAAATTACAAAACAAAATTTTAAAAATCATCAATAAAAATAACTTTTTGTTACAAGACAATCCATTAAATATAGGACAACTGTTTGCTTTCGAAGCTCTTAAACTACACTACTATGATCTCAAAGAAAAATTCTTAGCATCAGATAGTGTTACTAGGAATAGAAGTATTATTATACCAAAAACAAATAAGAGAATCAGCAATAAGAACAGCTATATGAAAGCAATTAATGTATATAATGAGCTTCCTAATCGACTAAAAGTATTAAATATAAATAAATACCCTCAAAAGAAAATCATAAAAGACTGGATACGATACAACTGTTAGAAAAATAACAAAAGAACAAAATTGTTTCTGTATGCAATACACAAATTTGTTATTAGAAGCTAATGCCAAATGTATATATCTTAGTTTTAAGTTTTAATTTTAAGTTTTGTTTATATTTTTGTTTTTCCTTTGTAACCAGACTGCGAACAGGTAATTTTATTTACCTCTGCAGGTTTCCAGGTATGAAATACATACCTTGTAAATTTCTTCTGGTAATAATAAATAAATAAAAGAGGATAGGAAGAGATATAACATTTTTAATATAAATTTTTAGATTATCATTGAAACATTTATTTAAATAATTAATTCTTGGTTTTCTGTTATTACTGAATCTTCTGCTAATAATATTTTTAAATTATTTTGTTGATAATGCAACATATAATTGACCATGACTAAAAACTGAAGACGGTAAATATAATCCTACATTGTCAAACGATTGACTTTGAGATTTATTTATAGTCATTGCGAATCCTAATCTAAATGGAAATTGACTTCGTACCATGGTAAATGGTACTTCTTCAATTGAAGGACTTCGCAATTGAAACTTCGAATCAATTCGGGGTATTATTTGTTTATTTGTTTATTTATAAATCAACGGGCAAGAATGTCCTTACAAAAATATAGAATTCATGTACATAAAATATTGAATAGAACGAACAATATAAAACAACAAGATAATATAAACCAAGTCACCTAACTAAATGCCGATACAAATGACTTGAGATTCACTTAAAATTCCGACAATTGCTCAATGACAGTGATACGTTGAGGGAGAGAATTCCAGGCACGCTTTAGTCTGGGTAAGGTCGAATAGAACCCAAAGTTCGAATGCGCCAGATGCTCGTGTATAGGTCTATGGCTACGCAGATTATAGGATAATTGTCTAACTGAGAAAAGGTCGGAAATCGGCGGACAAATCATAAATTTACGCAAAAGTTTAAACGTAAGCAGACCATCGTGGTACCGATGCACTGACTGTATCAAAGGAATACCCAACGATATCGCAATGAGTGAATAATCGTGATCAATAGGCGCCATGGGCTGGCCGGACCTGTAGGCCAAGTAACGAATGAATTTATGTTGAACGGAATCTAAATGGTTAATAGCAATTTGAGTGTATGGAGACCAAATTTGACAACAATAAATGAAAGTAGGCATGACCAGAGTATTATAAAGATAAAGAATAGCGAATATGTTGGAAAAGTCACGAGTAGTTCTCTTCACAAATCCGATCAGCCCACGACACCTAGAGACCGCGTAATCAACATGAGGTCCGAAGGTTAAGCGCGAGTCAAATAAAACCCCCAAGTTCCTAACCACCTCCGTGCGGGCAATAACCGATCCGTCAAGCTCGTACTGGAACTGTAGTTGCGTCTTGCCCCTATAAAATGACACAACCTGGCTCTTGGCCGCGTTTATAACCAGGCCATTTTCGCACGCCCAACCGCCCAAAGCATTAAGATCAGTCCTCAGTCTCTCCACATCATCTTCCGAATGAATACGCATAAAAATCTTGACATCGTCAACGTACAACAGGGCATTCGCGAAGCGAAATTGCTTCACAAGATCATCAATATAGATACAAAACAGTAAAGGTCCCAGGTGAGAGCCCTGAGGTACGCCAGACGACACCAAGACAGCTGGAGACATACTATTATTTATTCTGACTGACTGATAGCGGTTCGAAAGATAAGATGACAATACGTCAGTCAAAAACGCATCGAAAAGCTTCGGAATGCAGCTGATGAGAGAAATATATAATATATAATTATAGAAATATATAAATTATATAGCCTATAATTTTTGACATCGTGTCTATCGCCGTGTTTAAACACCGGAAAAATATAAGAACGCTTCCACGCCTTAGGAAAATACCCATTAGCCAACATCTTGTTTCAACTCACGGACGATAGGGCGCAGATCCTCCGCCAAAACACTTACATTGAAAATAAGCTCGTGCGAGTCAAGAAGACGATTCAAAGGGTTAGCTGGACTACAGTTATAAACTGAATTGAAATGGGAGGAGAACATTCAGCCTTTAAATCATCAAGATACGTTGTAACTGGAATACCAGCCTCGCCCTTCAAACCCTTGACCAATGACCAGAACGCGTTTATGTTGGATCTAAGGCCGGTTTCCACAGATTGAACATAATCCCGGTACCGAGATCTCGACATCCGGATACAAACGGCGCGGAGCCTCTTAAATTCAATTTCATCGCTGGTTTCGCCAGTGAGCTTCCACGCTTTATGAGCCAACTTTTTATCTCTAATAGCACGTATAAGTTCTCGATCATACCATACAGGATATGTACTAGGACTCGATCTCGACAGAGGAACCTGTTTGCTAATACAGCATAAAATATCATCGAGACAGTCACTAGAAAGGATCGAATCCCAGTCCACATAACTAAGATGGTTAACAATTGATTCGTAATCGGCAGCAAAAAAGTTACGTTTGACACAGGTACAAAATCACTATCACAACAAATATTAACATTAAAAGCACTCGGAACGTGATGACCATCGGTAGGAACAAGCTGTTCATTCAGTTCAAAGAGATCGATGAAATCAGGAGATCCAACATAAAATTTTATGTATTCAAATAATTTTACCTTTAGAGGTACCAGTAATAATTTAAGCTTTAACAACATAAGATCGTAATTCTTGTATCATTAATCTAGTTCCATTGCATAAACCACCATATAAATTAAAATTTTTCAATAAAATTACAATCGCATCAACTTTTAATGTTAATTTATGAGGAGGAAGTCCATTGGGTGTTAATGAATGGACAAATCTATTGATATTGAATTAAACATATGTTAATTTTTTTCTGCGTTTACCGAATCAATCCTTAAATTTGTATGACTTTCTCCTTCCAATTGATCTAATATTCCGTCATTAATTTTTAAAACATCAATATTAGTCGGTGCTAATATTACTTTTGGATATAATGTTTTATCATCAAGATCAATCTTATTTCTGAAAATTTCATATGTTAAATTTCCTCTAGATAAAGTGAGTAAATAATGTTCGAATCATATGAAGGTGCTAATGGAGTAGTTTGGCAATCATTAGAGTAATTGAAAATTTGAATATTTCGTCAATTAGAGGTAAATCATAATCACGTAACGTTATTCCATGTAAAATTAAAATATTATAAATTTTCGTTAAACAAGTTTGTTCTGCAATTTTATCATTTAATTTAGGATCATTAAGATAAGTTTTATATTTATTGTATAGTTCTTTAGCATTGCAAGGATGATGAAATATTAAAATAAAAGAATATAACTGAATTAATGCATTGGGGAATTGATAATTTATTGCTTCCTATAAACATATATTCCATTCATTATCCGCTAATATTAAATGTAAAATGTTCTTCATAAAATGAAGAATATACGATACCTTCTACAGTTCGTATATTCTCAAATGATGTGGCACCTTTTACATGTAATAATAACATACGTAAGTAAAATAATTCACGTTTTTTAGGATCAACAAAATACATACGACTCAATATGGGGTTTATATATTCGTTTTCGTTTTCGAGTCCAAATTTTTAATATTTTATCAAACAGGTAATGATTGGGAATTTCAATATATAATAAATCTCGTGTTGAAGAATTAATTTTGTTTAATTCAAATGAAGCTATTAATGTATTATTCTTCACATTACAATCTATTAATTCTGTTTCAGATCCTTGTTTAAAATATACAAATTGTTCATTTTCTAAATGGACCGCTAATCGATAAATTACGTGGGATTGATCGTATAAATTAAATTCTAATAATCTATACATTGCTTCGGGCAGACATACGTACCGCATAGCTAAATATTGTTCTATTTCATCGTAATTTAAAACATTAGTGATCTTATTTGAATTATTAGATGTAATATTAGACTCATTATTTAAATCATTCTCTTTTCTAAAACCTACTAAAGCGGAATCGGGACCTTTATGTAAATATTCAAACAAATATTAATTAATTTCACAGTGCTGCACATCTCGACATTAATATGACAATTAAATGTTAGCGATAAATAAAGATTATATGGGAGTACAAATTGATTATTAGTAGTACGATTCGATCCGCACTTTATTATTCGTCCATCATTAAGTCAACGATATATTGGGTATCCATTTTCTACATTGTAATTAGTAGATGAAGCAAACGGTTCAGGAAACTTTTTAGTACATATAGATTTTGATTTATCCGTACATAGTGACTTTTTATTCTGAATTTTACATGGTCCATGTATCATATGTTATTTAAAAAGACCATACAAAATAGGATCATTACTTTCATCTGGTATTTCAGTACTAATAATATTGTCAATTTGATCAGAACTATGAAATTCATTCCGTACACTTAAAAGAAAGGAATAATATAGCAATGCTGTAACTTCGGTTTTATTTTTGATTTCACTTTCATAATTAGGTTGCCATCTTCCTTGTCCCAAAGGAAAAATTAAAGGATATGTCATAGGATCAACATGTTTACTTATAATTGGAATATTTCAGGTTTTGAATATTAGAATCAATAGAAAAATCACGATTAAATGGAGGTTCTCCTTTCTCACCTACAAAAACTACTGCAACTTCATTACATGATGGCAGAAGTTCAAAGGTTTTATTATTAGAATAATTTTGCCGTGTAATAAACATTTAACTTCTCTAGGTAATTCATTGGCGTTTCGAGAACGTTTTAACTCTTTTTCCTCAACTTCATGCATCATTTTGTATGCTTCAGCATAAGGATTTATTTTACGTAAGATATAGTAATTTTCATTTAGTAATTTTATGTTGCATTTTATATCAGTTGAAAACCAAATTTCCTTAGCTATTTTATTGTCTATTATATATAATTGTCTAAAATTTTTATTTTCATTTGTTACTATGAATAAGCAGTATGATAAGTTTGACCACGAATGCGAAAAACTGGCCAGGAACAATATCTAGTTGAGCCCCAAAACTGGCAAAAGCTAAAGCATTGTTATAATTTCGTATTGATCGCATAAATTGTTTCGCAACAAACAAATCGGATATTGAAATTTATCTTTTATTATAACTTTTCCTTTATGACAACAATTGCTATATTTTTTATCAACTGGTAATTCTAATAAAAAATGTTAAGCACTACAAAATTCACATTCTTGATCCATTTTGCCTAAGTAATTTAAAGTATACGTTTTGTCATCATATTCAGAATTATCAATATATCCTATTTTATCATTATTTAATTAATGTGTGTTTTATTATATTCGTTAAGATTCATAATGAGGAAGATTTATTTTGATGAGTAAATAAGGAATCAACGTCTATGCTTTAGAACAAAGTAAATCGTCTACTTTCTAGAAAATTGACAAATCTCTTAAATATTGTAAAACATATACCAGGGTCAAGAATAAAATCTAGATCTAGCGTCAGTATAAAAATAATGACATTTAAAAAAACATTTTAAATTCAAAGATAACAAAACTCCACAAACTTATGAATCTCTTAATGCAATTATTATAAAATATGTACTAAGGAGTTAAAATAATATATAAAATAAAATATATAAATTTGAATGTAGTACTGATGTGGAATTAATGATATTTTTAGAAAGAAATTTTACATTTAGCGTTATCACTTAGTTTGATTGATTATGTATATTTTAAACTTTATACTTAAACTCTTTGGAATATATTTTATGATGTTGTAAATTTTTAAAAAGTGGAAAATATACATTTTTTTATAAATATGATTCTAAAGAATAATAAGTTAAATTTTTTTCTAAGTATTAAGAAAAATGATTAAAAAATTATTAAATTATTACCAGATAAATTCTAAGTTTATAAGCGCAAAGCACGCTGATCTAATCCTAGTATAATAAATAAGAGATTAGAATTAGTTTGTATTAAAAATAAAATTTTAATATATAAAGTTAATAATAATTCATTAGAACTTATAAAGTATAAAAAATATCATTTTAATTAAAAATAATTTAATCACAAGATAAAATCTGCGGTTTTGGTCGAGAAAAAAATGAGGCTGCAAACTATTATTTGTGCAGATATGTTCTTTTTTTCAAAGCTATGTGTTTGTGAATACGAAATGACTGCTTGAAGAAGAAAAGATGTTATCTGTACATTTGGTCCAGATGAAAGGCATGCTGCAAATAATTTTATTGTGCTGATATGATCTTTCTTTTAAAACTATGTATTTGTGCATATGAAATGACAAATGCCGTATGGTTTCATGCATATCACAAAATGTAATCTGCAGTTTTAGTCAAGATCAAAAGAATGCTGCAAATAAGTTTTTGTGCAGATAAGATCTCTCTTTCAGAGATATCTGTTTGTGAATATAAAATGGCTAATGCTGAACGCATTTATGCATATCACAAGATGAAATCTGCAGATTTGATCCTGATGAAAGAGATGCAGCGAATAATCATTTCTGCAGATATGATCCTTTTTTTAAAGCTATGTGTTTGTGAATATGAAATAACAAAAATTGTTATGTAATTATTTTCTTTATATAAAGAGCACTCTCATAAGTTTATCAGTAAAGAAAGAGAAATTAATATTAAACAATATAAATTCTTAAAATAAACCGTAACTTATAATCAAATAAATGTTTTAAACAAACATTACCATAAATTGAATACTTTCATTAATGTATTATATACGTTTACTATAATTTTTAAATATATTTAATACAAATTTACTGCACATCCCAAGCTGATGTGAATTTTCAATATTTTAACGTTTTTATCAATTATCTATAGTCATTTCTATTGATTAATCTCAAATGAGATCTCTACTATTAGGTTTACTGCTCTTTTAGGTTTACTTCTAAAATACTCGTAATATATTTTAAATACTGACTTATTTAATAATTTAGATAAGTATCAAATAAAATAATAATAAAGTGAATTTATCTTTATATGAGGATATAAAATATGATTTTGTATAAAATTATATAATTTTCCATACTTATATTGATCCTTAGTGAAACAAAAATTCTGTACATATCAGTTTCCATCTGAAGATTTTTGACTAAAACAGAAAATAACTGAACAAAACAGAAATGTTCAGCGGAAGAATGTCAGAATTAAGACAAAGTCAACAGTTATTGACAGGTATTATTATTTTTTTTAGTCTACTGCGGATGGTACCAGATTTCAACAGATAGATTCTATTATCAAGTGGCGCAATAGCACCACGATGGCGAGTTTGAGTAGCAGATGAAGCCGCGGTGCCCACGCTACTATTTACTTCTATGTTAAGGTTCGCATTCTTCATGAAAAAGAAATAAATGCATTTTTTTCTTGTCTCTAATATATTTTGACTTATATCATGTTTTATTATACCTAACTATGATTTTCAACAAAAATATTAATAAAAAATGCCTTTGATATGATACACGAGTGTGTCATTCACAAAATGCTGAAATCAAATTAAAAAATGTTAGGACCGTTAAGTTAGCCGCAACAATTGTTAGACCGTGAGGTTGGCCCCACAGCTATACACAGATGGATATTGCTTTCTCATCGGTATTCTGCATGCTCACTCACATGTAGTTTTTAGTGTCTAGGTGTAGAAGTAATTCGAAGACGGTGTCTAGTGTACGGGGTGGCCGATGACGAGGTCTAGGTGGCGCGCTCCGTGGTATTTCGTGTCAAGATAAATGAATCATACGGTAACGGCGTCTAGGTGTACAGGGTGGCCGATGACGAAGTCTAGGTAGTTCGCACTTGATTTTGGTGTCTAGGTGTAGAAATCATTCGAGGCTGGTGTATCAGAACAATCAGTGATTTCATCTTAGTGATAAAAATGTTACAATAAAACCATGGTCAAAAGGTACAAAAAACGGTTTTATTTTATTTTTAGGAAAAATATGAAATACTTAAAAAAATTTACTAAAAAGGACTAAAATCCCAAAAAATTAACTTTTAAAAAAGTGCGACGGAGTTGCCAGCGATCAGCTCCCACTGATTTATTATTTCCGCGGGGAGGTTCCGCGATCGTCACGCGCGTGGGAGCGTACGTTGGTCCGAGTGAGGATGGGGAGGAAACTCTCAAGAAAACTTACTGTTTCTTTGTCAGATCACACTCTTTATTCCCTAGCACTCTTTACATCGCCGAAGCCCTAGCGGCTAACGACGCCACGCGACAATGGCCGCCCTCTTTGTCTCGCTCTCACGCGTGCCTTGTCCCAGTGCCGCTGCACCTGAACGCTGGCTGACGCAACTCTCGCTCGCGCTCGTTCTCTGTCACGCTCACTCTCTCACTCGCTCTTACACTAACACTCTTCTCCGACGTGCCGCACTACGTCAGAGCACACCGTCTACACGCACACACTCACACTCAGTTTAACTATACCTCCGCGGGACTGGGACGGACCCTGCTTCCCGTTCCTCGAACCCGCCGCGAAGAAGGCCGCCTGGAATCCGATGCGGAGAGCGCTCGGGTCCGGGTCAGCGGGTCTTCTGTCGTGGCTCTCTCCTTCTACTTCCCTCTTCTTCTTCTCAAGGCTTCCTCATTGCTCTCTCTCTCTCTCTCTCTCTCTCTCTCTCTCTCTCTCTCTCTCTCTCTCTCTCTCTCTCCGGGGAAGATCTTATCGAATTTACAGCCACTACTCTTCTTTCCTTTAGCTCGAGATACGTGTGAGCACCTCGAGATACAGTCAAAGACTCTTCGATTTTCGGGCGCGAACACGCTCGCGCTCGCGAAAACCCCACTCTGCCTCTCCCTACGTCACGCGGGAGAAGGCCTCCAAATGGCTTATGAGTCCGCACGGACTCCTCACGCGGAGCGGTCGAGACGCGGATTGGCTCATCAGCCGTCCCTTCGACGTGGCTCCTCGGAACTCTTCTCTGAAGCCGGCGGCGGCGCGCTGGCGGTCTTCTCGGAAGACAGCCGCCACGCTGCCGCGACGCTGGCCCTCTCGCAGCTTAGCCTAAAACCATGTTGCCGCTCTGGATTTTCATCGCAAAATCCCGAGCGGCTGCGACGCACATCGTCGCAAAAGTAAAAAGGTTAGGCGAGTTTGATATATTCTGCAACGAAATAGCAAATAAAAAATAACTGAGATGAATCAACCAAATTGCAGATTATTATATTTAATCACAATGAAGCAACAAAATTTGTGTTGGTAATAAAGGGCTCACTTAACTTAAGTTAAGTTATATACTGATCAATTAGAAAAACTCACAAGATACTTACTACCTAACTTGCCATGACCGTTTCACTTTGTTTATTGGTGAACAACTAAAATTTTCTCTTTATGTATTAGAACGTCATAAAAACACCATAAGTAAAATGAAACGGTCATGGCAAGTTACGTAGTAAGTATCTTGAAAGTCGTTCCTAATTGATCGGTATATAATTTAACTTTAAATTAAGTATGCCCTTTATTGTGCGACGCTGTGCCTCCCAACACAGGTGCGCAACACCTAGAGCCTCGCATGCACTAGGATTTTTCTAAACGTAGGATTTGACCGCGATCATCACGTTTGGGAGAACGCTAGGGAGAGGGGAAAATGATCACACACAATGGTTAAGTTTTATTGCACATGTATTTCGCCCAGCCCTTCCCTACAATACGGTGGCTGTAGTGCCTCCCGCGCACAGTTTAGCCACGCAGGGCTTACACTGGGACGCTTAAACACGAGCCACGCTCGTGCAGCAGACGGCTGGCCACAGGCCCAGGTCCAGTCTGCTGACGGCTGACTCTCTCTCTCTCTCTCTCTCTCTCTCTCTCTCGCGCGCGCGCGGGCTATGCCTCCCGCTTGTGGCAAGCCCGACCTGCTGTAGCCGCGCAGCTATAGGGTCTTGCGCTGTCTCTATCTCACGCACACGCGTCTCCTCGCACTGTTCTCTCTCTCTCTCTCTCTCTCTCTCTCTCTCTCTCTCTCTCTCTCTCTCTCGCGTGCGCTGGCCAGACGCCTCGCGCAGAAGACGTCTTGGTGTGCGCCCGCACTGTACACCAACACCCTGGTCTCTCGAGTTCTCTCTCTCTCTCTCTCTAGTGTGCCCGCACCACACTCGTCTCACTCTCGGATCTCTCTCTCTCTCTCTCTCTCTCTATCTCTTTCTCTCTCTCTCTCTCTCTCTCTCTCTAATACTTTCTTACTCGCTCTCTCCCTGGTGGACGTCCGTCGGTGCTCCCGCCGGCGCCTCCCTGACTCTCGTGGACCTGGTGACGGCTAGCTTCCTCGGCTCTCCCACGCCAAGGCTGCTGGTTGCTCTGGTCCTCCGGACAATGATGGCGGACTGGCTAGCTTCCTTCCTCTCGTGCGGATGGTTGCTGGCTCGTCCGGGTGTCGGCACTTGCTCGTGCCAACGCGCTGCACCTATGACTCTCTCACACTCTCACACACTCGCACAACCTCGGGAGACTCTCCCGATTCTCCTCGCAACAGAGGAGGCCACGTATCTCTCTCGCACGTCGACGTACTCCGTCGACAGTCGTGAGAGAACTCTCCGATTTCCCGCTCGTTCTCGCGCTCACTCTCCACTCGCGCTCGTCGGGCCCGCGCATCTTCCTCGCGCCTGATTGGCTGGCAGTCCGCGCGGATAGCGAGTCGCACATCGGCGCCCACTGATTGGCTCGCGACATGCGGAGGACCAATCAGCGCGCGCGCCGTCGAGGCTCACTCTCGCGCCAACGATGCTCACTCTCGCGCTAACGTGGACGGTTAGCCGGCCCGTTCCTCGAACTCGAGATCAGGCTGGCACTGACAACAACAATCCAACTCGCTTGTTTCTTCCGCGCACTCAGAGCTTGGCCGCATCGAACGAGATTCCTCGTATCGACGCGGCTGCGACGTTTGCAACGTCGCAATCCCCTCCCCTTAACAATGCTTCCTCTCTCGGAGAAGTTGGCCTTAAACCTTTTACTGGGTCCTGGGTCCAAACTTTCCTCTTTTCGCAGCATCTCTCCAGCTCCACTCTCTCACTTCCTCTCTTCTCCATTCTCGCTGACTCCTCTCTCTCGAAGTTGGCCTTAACCCTTTCACTAGGTCCCAGACCAACACTCTTCTCTCCCCTGCACATCTCTCTAGCACTACTCTCTCACATCCTTTTCTCTCCACCTCCGCTGTCTTCTCTCTCTTCTCATTTCCTTCCTCAGCACTCCGTCTTTCTAGCATTGCCATTTTTCTCCGGCAATCTAGACACAGACCTGAGTGGCTCACTCGTCTGCAAAGTTGTCATGATGTCTGTGGCAATTGCCTACGCGCAGGACATTCCCTTCGTGAATGTCCTTTTTGTTGGCATGCCCAGCAGATCATCTCCGGGCAATTCAATGCCCGGTGCCCCACTTTACAGCAGGTGAAGCACGTACCATCTCCTCGCCTCTCCCCTCGAGCCACGGCATTAGCGGTCGGACGCACCAGGCCGCGCCATACGGTAGCTCTCTTTCTCCTCGTTGAAGCTCTCTTTCTCTCACTCGTCCTCTCCTCAACCTCGATAGAAGGCAACTCGTCACCAGGGCCTGCATGCTCTGTCCTCTCGACTGCAGCGGCTCTCTGGGTCTCTCCTTCCTCCTTGTACGCCGCACCGGGAACGCGCATCTTCTCCGCTGGCAGCGGAGGTGCGTAACGGCTATCTAACTCTTTTAGCCGCTCCCAGCGTCGGCCGTACCTCTCCAACTCCTCCCAGCTGTTGACGCACTTTTCGCCAATAGCTCTCCGGTATTCCGGAAGGAGGTTCTGATATGCGATACGAAGCAAATCACGTTCGGATGGAGGTCGGCGAAAGCGCGAAGCCAGATACTGAAGACTCGCGATATACGCCGCAATCTTCTCTTCTCTGTGCTGCGTTCGCTTGCGCAGATCTTCCTCCAAATCCTCCCGACAATACGGAACCATGTATCGGCGACGAAAGGCCCGGCAGAACATCTCCCATGTTCGTAGGCTCTTTCTCTTCGCCCGATACCAGCGGCTTGCCTGCAACTTGAAAATGCACGGCAACACCGCTAGCAGCTCGCGGTCTGGCACCGCTAACGCTACTCTGCACTCACACAGTCGATCAAAGAACTCCTCCGCCTCCTCGTGATCACTCTCGCCGGAGAACTGGAGCTCCCAATGCTTCAGGAACTCCAAAGCCCTGAGCGAGTCGGCTGATCTTTTCCGGCGTTCGGATGACGTCAGGTTCGCTGAGTTAAACTCGCAGCTCGAGTTAACTTCGAGCTCGCTGTCACTGCTCAGCAAACCTCTCTGTCTCCGTCTCTTTCTCGACGCACTTTTCTCTCTCATCTCACTCTCCTCCTCCGACTCCTCTTCCGCACTCTTCTCTCCTTGTCCACTCTCCTCCTCCGACTCCTCTTCCGCACTCTTCTCTCTTTGTCCACTCTCCTCCTCCGACTCCTCACCCGAGCTCACACAGCTCCGTTGCATACTCGGCCGACCTCCAGAGTTGCCCCAAGAGACGCGGCGTCGCACCGTTTCGCGCTCTGGCTCTAGCAACTCTTTGTCCGCGTCACCAATATCACTCGTGAACACAGACGGTCTGCCTCTCAGCTGGTCTAGAGTATCTGGGCGAACTGAATCAGTCATTTTGACTGGGGCTCGCAAACATGGCTTTCGCCCTATTCGCTCTTCCTCCATTTTACGCGTCTGTTCTATCGCCTCGACCCGTACCTGCTCTCGCGCCGCCTCCCTCGCCTCCTCACGGACTCGTTGCAGCGCCGCTCATGCTCTAGCGTGGCTAACTCGTCCCGCAGCTTCGCTCGAGCTTCCAGGAGGGCTTCCTCGTAAGCTTCTCGCCAAGCTACAGAAAGCTCCTCCTCAAAGACTCGAGCTCTCGCATCCTCAAGAGTGAGTCCGCATTCTTCCAACTCTCTCACACGAGCGTCTCTCTCGCTGCGATCGACACTCACTCGGCTCGCATAGCCGCTGTCTACGCTGACGTCTATGCTTGAGCCCGAGCCTCCTCGCAACACATCTCCCTCGGCCACGTCACTGACTGTGCTGGAGGTTGCGCAGGCCGCGGTTCTTGCTATCGTCCTTTCGGACAAACGCAAGTAACCTGGCCGTTCGCACCTCGGGATCACAGTATACACACTGTCTCTCTCACTCGAGCACAAACTCGAAGATCTCTCTTGGCTCTCATTGTCACTCGACAACGAGACCGAGGAGTCTTCTCGCTTCCGACTTCCGTCGAAAAGCTTTACTCGCGAGCCCCGCCGACGACGCTTATGACTAACTGTGTGCCAGTCGTCGCCGTTGGCTGACTCGCTGTCGCTAGAGCGCACGCGTCGCAGCACATCTCGTGGGGACACGGTAGAGCCTCCCACGCTATCACGTTTAGCGTTGGGCTCTACTCCGAGTCCCACTACGAACGGCCGTTTCGTCAGCTGATTCATCGCACAATATGGTGCGACTTCAACAGCTGACGACTGATCGCTGAGCTCTCTTCGCCGTCTCTCTCCACACGAAAAGACGTCAGCAGCTTGCCTCGTGGCCCGCTGCGCATCTTTCCGTCGCTCACACTCCGCGCACTTTACACTAACACTCGCGAAAACACTTTACCTCTCCCTTTCGATGATCGCGAATCCCCACAAGGGATGCCAATTGCGACGCTGTGCCTCCCAACACAGGTGCGCAACACCTAGAGCCTCGCATGCACTAGGATTTTTCTAAACGTAGGATTTGACCGCGATCATCACGTTTGGGAGAACGCTAGGGAGAGGGGAAAATGATCACACACAATGGTTAAGTTTTATTGCACATGTATTTCGCCCAGCCCTTCCCTACAATACGGTGGCTGTAGTGCCTCCCGCGCACAGTTTAGCCACGCAGGGCTTACACTGGGACGCTTAAACACGAGCCACGCTCGTGCAGCAGACGGCTGGCCACAGGCCCAGGTCCAGTCCGCTGACGGCTGACTCTCTCTCTCTCTCTCTCTCTCTCTCTCGCGCGCGCGCGCGGGCTATGCCTCCCGCTTGTGGCAAGCCCGACCTGCTGCAGCCGCGCAGCTATAGGGTCTTGCGCTGTCTCTATCTCACGCACACGCGTCTCCTCGCACTGTTCTCTCTCTCTCTCTCTCTCTCTCTCTCTCTCTCTCTCTCTCTCTCTCTCGCGTGCGCTGGCCAGACGCCTCGCGCAGAAGACGTCTTGGTGTGCGCCCGCACTGTACACCAACACCCTGGTCTCTCGAGTTCTCTCTCTCTCTCTAGTGTGCCCGCACCACACTCGTCTCACTCTCGGATCTCTCTCTCTCTCTCTCTATCTCTTTCTCTCTCTCTCTCTCTCTAATACTTTCTTACTCGCTCTCTCCCTGGTGGACGTCCGTCGGTGCTCCCGCCGGCGCCTCCCTGACTCTCGTGGACCTGGTGACGGCTAGCTTCCTCGGCTCTCCCACGCCAAGGCTGCTGGTTGCTCTGGTCCTCCGGACAATGATGGCGGACTGGCTAGCTTCCTTCCTCTCGTGCGGATGGTTGCTGGCTCGTCCGGGTGTCGGCACTTGCTCGTGCCAACGCGCTGCACCTATGACTCTCTCACACTCTCACACACTCGCACAACCTCGGGAGACTCTCCCGATTCTCCTCGCAACAGAGGAGGCCACGTATCTCTCTCGCACGTCGACGTACTCCGTCGACAGTCGTGAGAGAACTCTCCGATTTCCCGCTCGTTCTCGCGCTCACTCTCCACTCGCGCTCGTCGGGCCCGCGCATCTTCCTCGCGCCTGATTGGCTGGCAGTCCGCGCGGATAGCGAGTCGCACATCGGCGCCCACTGATTGGCTCGCGACATGCGGAGGACCAATCAGCGCGCGCGCCGTCGAGGCTCACTCTCGCGCCAACGATGCTCACTCTCGCGCTAACGTGGACGGTTAGCCGGCCCGTTCCTCGAACTCGAGGTCAGGCTGGCACTGACAACAACAATCCAACTCGCTTGTTTCTTCCGCGCACTCAGAGCTTGGCCGCATCGAACGAGATTCCTCGTATCGACGCGGCTGCGACGTTTGCAACGTCGCAATTGACCAAAAAAACTTTTGTTATTTTATTATGATTAAATATAATAAATTTGACTTTGGTTGATTGATCTCAGTTCTTTGTTATCTGTTATTTCGTTGCGAAATATATCAAACCTTTTACTTTTTTTAAAGTTTTTTTTTCTTATGTTATTAAAGGTGTGTTTTTAAAAAAGTTAAGAAAAATGTATAGAAATCCGAAGATAGCTGTTTTGATTGGGAACAAACTAGTGAACGTAGAAATCAGCAATTATAAAATGAAGAAAACTGTTTTGAACTATAAAAAACTGTTGTTTTCACTTATCAATAGTTATTGTCTGTTGTATTCATTTTTTTATTTATTCTCTAAATTGTAAAATTTTACAAAAATGTTTCTATTGGTCTATACGAGCACAATTAATTTTGAAGTAATAGGCTATGACACTGTTTATTCTCAAAATTTGAGATCTTGAACAGGCATACCCTTCATGAATGGTGTGCATCGGCGCGTCCGTCTTGGGAATCGTGTGGAGCATCCCCTCGGCGCGTCCGATCTTCCGTGCACCTAGTATGCATGGCAAGCAATTTTGGATTACCTTCTCGACTCTCCGGTCCAGATTTCTAATCCAATAATCGCGCTAGAAGCTCGGCTGTCTTGCGGACTCCAAAGTGTTCAACTTCGTGTGCTCTTCTGATGATTCCGTCGCACATGCCGTCCGGCACGGCCTGCTTCTTGAGGCCTGGCGGGTCTTTGTAGACTAGTCCGTTGCGCAAGCTGTAGTCTTGGAACTCTTCGTTCTGCAGGCACAGCTTGACAGCGACCAGTCGATCGTCGCGGCCTTGGGCTCTCACTAGTCTGGCTATCATCTCGTCTTCGATGGCGTTTACCGAGTCCACGCGGCTGAGTGTGTCAACGTGGCGCATTCGCGTCCCCGCGCGATGCTCGATTTCGTAATCAAATAGTCGAATAAACATTACCCATCTGCCGACTCGGGGTGACAATTCCTCTGTGTTCATCGTCATCTGGAATGCCGCGTAGTCCGTGACGATATTGATGTGTAGTCCCAGCACGTAGTTTTTGAACTTCTCTAATGCTTGAATTACTGCCAGGAACTCCAGTTCGTAGCCGCTATATTTCTTCTCTGCCCGTGACGTCTTCCTGCTTAAGTAGTACACGGGGTGTAGCTTCTGATCTTCGGAATTCCTCTGCAGCAGGATGGCGCTGTAGCCGTCTTTCGACGCGTCGGTATCGAGTTCCGTCTCTCGGTGCTGGCTGAAAATCTGCAACAGCGGCGCTTCGACTAGCGCTCGCTTCAGGGTGACAAACGCTCTGCGCCGCTGCTCGCCGAACACGAATTCTGCGTCTTTTCTCAACAACTCGCTTAGCGGCTTTGCGATCTTGGCGTAGTCGCGTATGAACTTGCAAAAGTATCCCGCCAGTCCTAGGAATCGCATCAGCTGCTTGGCTCTCTGTAGTTGATCCGGCGTCGGAGAGATCTTGCCGTCTTCTATCAGGTGGCCTAGAAACTCCACCTTGGTCCGCAGTAGTTAGCACTTTTTTCAGTTGATCAGGACTCCGAACCGCTCCGCGCTCTCTAAGACTGTGCGCAGGTTGTCGAGCGCCTCGCGATGGTCCTTCTCCTTGACGATCCCACAAGTATACCACCTTCTTCTCCTTGATGGGCTCGGCGAACACGTAGCGGATAAACCTCATGAAGACCGCCAGCGCCGTGCTTATACCAAACGGCACCACGGTGAACTCGTACTGACCGTCTTGCGTTACAAACGCCAAATAATTACGGTTATCTTCCTCGATCTTCACGTGAAAGAATCCGTTCTTCAAATCAATCGTTGAAAAGACTTTGGGCTCAGCGAGGCTGTCTAGGACGTCTCCGACGATTGGCATCGGTGTGGCCTCCTTGACCATTCTCTGGTTTGGCTTGAGGTAGTTTACGCACAAGCGCATCTCACCTCCTTTCTTCGTCGTGACTACCAAAGCGCTGGAGTAATCGCCGTAGCCTGGCACGATGACTCCCTGGTCGAGCAACTCCTTGATCTGCGCGTCCACGACCTTCTTCTCCGATGGTGACAGTGTCGGGGTTGGCTGTGGAACGGCGTCTCGTCCTTGAGAATTACCTTCATACGGATCGGCGCCTCTTCCTTCGGCTCTGGCTTGTAGTTGGTAATGAGGTCTCGCACCTCTTCCAGGTACTTGTTCGGGACCCCTTCGAGAGCTCGCGTCATCTCACTTGACTCTTCGACGATCGCCTGAATGGATTTTTCGCTAGGGAAGCACAGCTCGACGATGGCTTTTTCCTCGTCAATGATGAGTCTAGCGAAGTCTCTTATTGGGTCGCCTATGAATACTTCCTCGGTCGCAGCGTCTTCGGGCGTGATTAAGTACTCGAGTTCGTAGGTTGCTCTGCCGACGACGGTAGGGATTCTCACCAATCCCTCTGCGCGCGTGAGCGCCCAGCCGAATCCCTTGATCACGCTCTCGTGCGGCTCTACCTTGTAGTCGTGGTTGATCTACTGCTGGATTTTTCGCCATACGTTTACTCGTACGACGCACTTCGTCGCTCCGGTGTCCAGCAACGCTGTGGCGGCGACGCCGCCGATGACGACGTCCTTCGTTGGACAGTCTCGGCTCCTGTGATCCGCCTGGCCACAGTTGTAGTATTTGTCCTTGGCCGCGGGCTTGTCGCTCTTCTGCGGCTGCTTGGCCGACGAGCCCGACGGCTTTCCTTGGAATTGTCCACGGCTGCTCTGCTTCTTCTTCGCTTCTTTGTACGCGGTGCCGTATGCTTTCAGCTGGCTGGTAAACGCGTTGAGGTCTCGACAGACGTATAAACTCACCTTTATGCTAGCGTCTCCCAGCAGTCCGTTAACAATGTACCGAATTACTAGCGTGTCTGAAAGACCGCCTTGCTGGCCTAGCCGTCGCATGCGGTGTACGTAGCGCACCCAGGTCTCGTCTCGTTCCGGCCGGCTCTTCTGAAGCGTCTCGATGACCTACCCCTCGTTCACCTGGTGTCTAAAAGAGCTGATTATCTGGGCTCGGAAGTCGGTCCAGGTCCGGACTCCCTGTAGACACTCGCTCCAGTCCTTCGCGGCTTCCGTCAGCACGCGTTTCGCCGCGATGGGCGTCTGATAATCATCCCAGTCGCTTAGTCGCGCTTGCTCCTCGACATCGATCACCCAGCGGTCGACGAGCAGCGTAGTGTCCTCTCTGGAATACTTTGGCAGCATGTTCGCTTCCTCCCGGAAGGGGACTCTCGCTCTCTCCCGCCCCTCGCCGCCCTCGATCCCTGGCGTCTCTCCTCGGAGGCCATCTTGGTTGTTCAATGGCAGCGTCTCGAACGACGTGCGGCCATTGAGCGAGTTTTGCGCTTGGGCTACCACCGCTGCGGCCCTCGTCGCCTGGAGCTGCTCTCGGAGTGACTTCAGCTCCGCTCTCATCGCGTCCATCTCCTCTTTCGTTTTCTGCCTTTCTGCTGCCTCTGCCATATTAGTTACCTCTGTTGTTGTTTGTTGTTCGGATGCGGTCGGATTCTTTTCGGACATCCCTCCGGTATCGCCTGTTGCCTTTCGCTGTGCTCGCCTTGTCTCTTGTTGTCGGAGCACTGTCCCCTTGGCAGCTCTTTGCGGTTGCTATCGCGACGGCTCAGGGAACACCTTTCCCTTGCTTGACCTCGCCGACGGCTTCTCCGTGGTGGCTTCTAGTTGACGCGTTACCTGCGTCTCGTCTTCTGCTCCTTGGACCTGTTGGCGGCAGTTCAACTCGCCTTGCCTTGGCGTTGTTCCACCTTACGTCTTCGTCACCGACGCTTTTGGCCCCTCTGCGGTCCCACGTTGCGAGTATACTATCCGCACCTTCGGATAACTTCGCCGCGCGTCTCTAGTCCGCCTATGACTGAACGCTTCCTTGCAACTCACCTTGAGTAATTTTTCACCGTCGTCTCGTTGCGCTCCTTCGGTCATCATTTGAATCGGCACTTCCTGGTTTCACTCTACTCCATCGATTCTCTTACCTGCATCCCGGCTAAAGCTCCACTTGTGGGAATGAAGGATTGCTTGGACAGGGTTTCCATAGAGAATCAAAACACTTAGTTGCTTGTAGTTGTATATTAAAAAAATGCTTAGAGTTGTCTAGGGTTTACATTGGATATCGTACTCGTTGTTGCTAGTCGGCTGATAGAGACTAAAACTCTGCCGCCGCCGCTCACTCGGAGTGTTTAGGAACGTTCCGCCGGGACTCGGAATCTAGGGTTTCCCCGTGACTTACTTCGGCCGTGCGGGGGGGGGGGGGGGGGGGGGGGAAGCGTCGCTTCGCTTGCCGCAATTTGTAACGGGAAAGCGTCGCTTGGCTTCGGGTCTTAAATGCCTTCCCACAATACTGTCATCAAATAATTACAAAGAGTTTAAAAACATTTTTTAATATCTAAAATTTATTTCTATTTTATTCTATATTTTTAAAGTCGGTCCTGTGTATTAGTAGCTATAACTACTATTATAGAATGTTGGCTGTATTGAATACATTGATTTATACTCGACGGTAATTAATTCTTATGAAACGTTTTTGAAGTCGTGCTTTTGATTGGTTAGAATTTATCAATCTGGCAATCTTATTGGAGCATTTCAAAAATGTTTCACAAGAATTAACTACCATCGAGTGTACATCTAATATTTAACAGTATATTTAATAATGACAGGTCAAATAATCAAGAGGATGTCGGCGCAAAAGCTTCGCATGGCCACCACGGAGTATTTTGTATTTTCAAACTTCTAGATAAACAGAAAGACTAATCGAATTTTCCTTTCGGTAGAACGAACGGTTCATTAAACTTAACACTACCGCGCTACGGACTGGGTTTTTTATTTGCAAGCTTTATTTAAAAAGTTTTATGTAAAATTAGATTTTAAGGTTGACGCTGCAATCGCATGAGTACAACGAAGTACGCGTAAACCTCTGTTCGTATTTCCAAGATTTTAGAAAAACAAAAAGTCTGATCAAATTTTCTTTCGGTAGAACGATTCATTAAACTCAACACTATGGCGCTACAGACTCGGTTTTTCATTTGCAAATTTTATTCAAAAAGTTTTATTTAATAGAAAAACAGTGTTATTTGGAACAACATCCCCTTCAATATCATCACAATTAATTTGTAAATCGCGAGTGATGCGAGCATTTTTTGCTAGTATTATTATTATTATAATAACGTACTCAATTTACTCGGCCATGCTACCACGCAATTCACGAAGCATGACTTATAATAATACATTAATATAATTGTCATTTAACATTTATTAAGTTATAAATTTAAAATGATCTTATAATTATATTCAATTGAAATTAAAAATTTTTATATGAGTTTACAATTAAATTTTGCAGTATAAACTAATGAATAGATAAATCTGACATAGCTGTAACTTTAAAAAACGCGTCATAATATGGTAATTGATCCCGTTTTAAGCATTTGAAAGTTAAGGCAAAAGTGGCACACCTGGTATATAGATTCAGAAGCTTTGAAAGTTATACCAAAACAAGTGATCATAACCTCGCAATAATACAATCAGTTCTTTGATCTGACACCATTGTTCGAGTAAATATTATCCAGAAAGGCGTCCGGCACAATTGATCGCTGGGATAAAAAGGAGCGAGGAAGAAGTTTTGCGCCCGCTTGAGGCTTGGCGTGTCCCCGGAAGGGCCTTAATCCGTGTATGCTATAACGACTTCTGCGACGCTTTCACACACGATATGAACCTCACGACAGGCGCGCCTAATATGAAACTGATAGATACAGATAAGGCTAGACGGTTATTGTACGTTAACCTCGTCATCTGGCGCAAGAAGTCATGTTATAGTCAATGTAGAGTCACGCTGCACTAGACTCGACTCGGCACGCCGCGTGTGAACGCACCTTCGTCGCGTCTCAGTATGACGGCGATAGTGGTGCGCGTTAGTGGTGTACGTGCACGCTCCCCACTGGGCGCATCAATCCAAGTGGACACTCTCCCTCCTCGCGCGTGCCGTATAACTTTAAATTAATTTTCCACGTACCTCACAAACCGCGATTTTAAAAATAAAAATTAGTATTCATATCAGTTTATAATAAATTAAAAAAAAATAATAATACAAGTAGAAACAACTACTTTAGAATTTAAATTAAATATTCTAGGATTTTATGAAAATTAAAAGATTTTGATAAGAAGCAAACCTAATAAATTGAGTATTTTAATAATCAAATTTGTTTGTTAAGCTATTTTTTAATTAAGTTGCTATTGTACCTATTGGCAACCAGTTAGTTGCGGGGGTATCACGTCTTGTGACGTATCGACATGATTGCGGTGATTGATAAAATGATATTGCCAAATAATGCCGCGTTCAACAATTAAGTAGAGCAGTGGACTCAACGAGCATACGTGGAATCCACTGACTATTAGTCAGATTTCAGACCTGCACTCTGCTACGACGCTCTGGGCAGTTGACAGAGCTAGCAGTAATCAAGTCGTACTCAGCCTTGTGAGAATTATTTAGAATCCAATAAATACAATTTCTAACGAGAGTGAATCATTCCTTGCCCACTACTGGCGGATTGTCCCGAGCATCCCCAGCAGCCGGAGTAGAGCGGAAACCATCCCGTTAATACTACACAAAGTAAGTGCAATAAAATTATAAATAGTTATAGGGCTAGGTAAAGACTTAACAAACCTATGCTACGCGCCGCAAGTTTTGAAAAAAAATTGATTTAACAATTACGTCGACAAATCAGAGGAAGGCGAGTGGAGAGGCGAGGAACAAATAAAAAAGATCACCTAAATTTACTGACCCAACGCACCACGTGTTTTACACGGAGAGTCCATGAACTTCGGGTCAGAGATTTGGCTCAAACTTTGGGCTCAAATTTATTTTTTAGCTCAAAAGTGGAGAACGTAAGTAGTATACCCTGGACTATGGCGCGTTAAAACAAACCCTCTGCACGGGGGCCTGTTCGCTCCATAGTGTGGGGTGGAGAGGGAGTCAAATTACATGATGCCATACCGAGCACGCGGTTTGTCCAGCAAGCCACAAAGAATAATTGATAAATATATAAAATAATTTAAATAATATACCTCTAATCGCGATATATGAAGACTATTTTCAGCTGTCTTTCCTTAGCCCTTAAACACGTTGTCTCAAAAATGCCCTAGCAAAACACACTTAAGTACAACACCACGTATTTTGGCTCGCGACCACTCTTTAATTTAGGCACCATTGAATGTTTTTTACGCCATATTAAAAGTTTATCTCTTGGTGACCTAAATAAATCTTTAGCCCTTTCCAATGGCATCTGATGTATCTTATATAACTGATAATAATCGGGCACGAAAATTAAGGTACCACAGCAGAGAGTGTCTTAAGATAAACGAGATTGAACAAATAACTGCTGTGCTAACAAGTTAGGACGGTCAACTACTACTTGACACCGGTAACTGCTGTTCGATTTGTACATCAACCTCGAGAGAAACAGCAGCAGCATCACTGTCTATTTCCTCCCCTGTTGATCAAACTGCTTCTGGCATAGGTAGCACTTATCTGTCCGTAATATTTTATTTGCACTATAAAGATTTGTCACTTTTACGGATTCACTGCCCGACAGTTCGCTGTCCGCTTTGTAACTTCCGTAGTCCTAGCACAATGCAGCAATGTCCGTACCCTTCGTATCTCCTTCGTATTTACCTTGGTAATCTCTCGCGATTACTCAGAGAGAGTTATGCAGACACTGATGCATGTTCTTTTCTAGAGGTATGATGTTACGACAATTTGTTAGCCCCTAAACACGTGCGATCCTACGCTCACATCTTAATAACTCTCGTTTTGCTGATGCTCCAAAAATTCGGAAACAATGCCCAAGTCGCAAGACTTTTGCACGTGCATTAAAGTATGTACTATGCAGGAGCATCTTCTTAGTCATTCTTTTTTTCACTGACTAGCAGAGCAAATAAGTTTGGCAAAGATACTGCCTAAGACCCAAGACATTCAAACATGCATCTCTAGTATAATCATACAGCTGCTGTATAAGTAATAATTCTCGAGAGAAAATAATTGCGCATGTATCCTAGCTTAGCGCATATAATATTATTTAAATAATGCCTAAAACTTTATTTTGATTATGGGTATGGGTATTGGACCCCTATAATCGCTTCTCGTATGAGAACCAATATTCGTTTATTTTTTTGTAGAAATTAAACGAATGCCTCTCAACTAATCATTCTAAAAAATCCTTACTTTAAACTTTCTTTTCATTAGCTTTTATGTCACCTGTAAATATTAGGACTCGCCGGTGTCGCTCTAAGAAGCCTTTGGAAATAAATTTTAAAAAACAACAAAAAAAAAAGAGCGTGGGATTTTGCACTGTATTCCCACCGTTTACTCTGCACTGACACTGAAAAAAATGGAGGTAGGGAGATACTAGGCTGTAGAGCTCCTTGCTGCCCGTCGTGTGGTAATAGGGGCCTCGCACGTCTAGTCGTGTGGCATGACCAGCGTGGATTTTACCGGCGCTCGCTCTTGTGTGCATTTACGCGTGGTCATGCCACATGGCCAGGCGTGCGAGGCTCCTACTACCACGGGACGCGTAGCAGGGAAGCTCAACAGGCTTAGAATTTCCCTACGACCATTTTTTTTCAGTGGAGAGAGTATTTAAGGACCCAAACTTAAGGGTCTTCCTAGTTTCCTTTGGAAACTAGCAAGAATTAGTTTTAGAGTCAAGTCAACAACAACAAGAACAGCATAATCATCATGATTACATGTCGACAAAGATGCTTTTCCTTTGTTTCCTAATTATTCAATTATGGCACATACTCCCACTCTAGTTTTTCTAAAAGCTATTCCATCAATGTCTGACAACCAACAGCCGACAAACGGAAATAGTCGTAAGTACTAAGCTTGTCAATATAGATTTTGATCTATTCCTTTTTTACAGTAGTAACAGTAGTAACTTTTTTTGCAGTAGTAGTAGTAGTAGCATTAGTAACATTAGTAGCAGTAGTATCAGTAGTTCTAATAGTAGTACCAGTAATTTTAGTAGCAGTAATAATTCCAGTACCATTAGTAGTAATGGTACAGATACAGCTGAAGAAGGCAAGATTAAAATAGTGTTTAAGTTTTTTGTTACATTCAATTAATTTTTCAAATAATCATAATCAATTTATAGGTGTTTCTTCACAGACCGGTGGAAGAGACGAGCGCCCTAGATTTGTGATTGAAAGAGAATCAATGCGTTTTTATCGTTATTTAAATATGAGGGTAGAGAGAGTGTTAAATATATAACCCAGCCTCCAGTGAATACAGACTTTTACATCTGGTTAGAGAGTTGTGTACAAGAAATCTACCGAAATATTTGCAAGAGATGTACACTAACTGACTGTTAGTATCACGATCAATTTAGCACAGTTTAATCATGGTCTCATCTGGCTGTCATTTAGACGTATACAAAAGTAGTATACTCCAGACTATGGGGCGTCAAAACAACTCCCTCTCTTTGTTCATGAAGTGAGACCTGTCTTGACGCGTCATAGTCCGGAAAGCAGACCATAGTGGTGGTAGAGGGAGAAAGAGAGAGAGAGAGAGAGAGAGAGAGAGAGAGGTTTGGCAAGGAGGAGGGGATGACGAAATTCGTGAAGGTAGAAATCTACCACCACCGCCGTCATTTAGAGAGAAAGAAAGAGAGAGAGAGAGCAGCAGGATAAAAAAGTTTTTACAAGACGGGGATTTGAACCAGCGAGCCCGAGAATGAGAGGCTGGTGCTCTATCTACAGAGCTAGACTGTAACGATACGACTCAGTGTGTCATAGTACAACACACACATACTATCTGTCACTCCAATACGCACACATGCTCATGCACACACACACACACACCCGCGCGGGGATGCCGATACCCCGTATATGGCGCGTCTCCTGGGTGATGGATAGGGGAATGCTCATCGGCGCGTTAGGTCTCATCAACTGGCCGAAGGGTAGAGCAGAAATAAAATATGCTCCGCGGACCAAACAGGCTAGCAGTAGAAACTTCAAAGATAAATCAGACGTGGATAGTGAGTTAATAACATTACTACCCTAAGCGGGTCAAGCCACAGGGCCCAATCTCGCCAACGATTTCGATCGAGTAAAAGCCCCCCAACCTGATCCCTGCTGCATGTAGAGACGCAGGTGATTTGAAAATGGAGTTAGATGCAGACAGGGATAAGAAAGCCGTTTGCATAACGCAAAGGAATACATACTTGGACCGCTTTGGCAGCAAAATCAAGGAATTGATGGACTATGACATGAACAGGCACAATGTGCACAAACAAAATAAAGATCTTGCCCGAATCATAAGAGCAAGCTATAAAAATCTCTGCATGGCAGATGATAACTTACAGCAACGCAGGAACGAAATAAAGGAAAAGATAACTAACCTAAAAAGAGCGTAGCAGAAAGTCGTCACAAGAAGAAGAAAAAGGCAAGCGAAGAGAATAAAAGCGTCCCTGGCGTTATAAACCAGAATAGGACCAGCAAGAATGGCCCAAAGTGTGCAAGACCCCTCAGACCGTATGCTTCAATCATTAAGACTGCAAAAGGAAAGAGCTATGCAGACATTTTGTCAAACACGAAAGTGGCTCCGTCACTTAACAGGCTAGGGAATAGCGTAAATAAAATACGCAGAACAGTTGCAAGAGATCATCTGATAAAGCTTAAAAGCACAAGAGAAGTCAAAACCTCGGACTTCCAAAAAGAAGTTAAAGCAGTAATAGTGGAAGGTGCCACAATAAAAGAACTCCAGCAAGAAGAAACCATTGAAGTAAGAGATCTAGGTGGGAAAAAGAAATTGACGCGGCCCGCAAAGAGTGTTATCGAACTAGAAGACGGGAACAGCGGGCTCGGAAGAAATACTACAAGACTATAAAGAAATAGTAGACGCCCTAAATAAAAAAATAAAGAATGCTAAATGGATACTCAATGTAATGTATTCATCAAAGATAGTAGTAAATACTTGTGCATCATAGTATGTAGGTCGGGTAGTAGCGAACACGCATACCCAAATGTACATTACACACTCACACCCCAGTTATGTATAGACTCAAGTCGAGTATACACCTACTCCGACATAGTCGTAAAAGCTTCACGTTATTATAAATAAAGTTGCCTATAGACTGAAGAAGTGAGTAATTATTAGTACTGTATCCTCCTATAAACATTCCGGATTACCGACATAACACTCAAGAGGAAAATCCGAGAGAATAAACGACGGTGATTGAAAGAGTTACAGGACGAGGTTGAGATGGATCCCTGAGGGCGACCGTACCAAGTGGTAATGAAGAAGATAAAGGAAGGTTATATCTCCCCTCCTAAAACCCTGAATTGCTAGATCGTATTGTGACCATACTGTTTCCCCTTCAACTGGAAGTAACAGTTATTCCTGAAGCGAAGGCGAATGACGAAACCATCCCAGCAATCACCACAGAGGGATTACTGGCTGCATGCAAAAGAATTGGAAAGAACAAGGCTCCAGGCCTGGATGGCATACCCAATATTGCATTATAACAAGCTATACAGGCATGCCCCAATGTCTTTGTGGACTTGTACAACTCATGTCTTGAAGAAGGGACGTTTCCTGAAAACTAGAAGAAGCAACGCCTGGTGCTACTACCAAAAGGAGATAAGCCACCTGCAGAGACTTCCTCATACAGACCACTAAACCGCCTGATTCATTAGCAGGTAGATATACTGTATATTAAAACAATATTTTATTTATTGGACCTATAAATTTAGTTAAAGGTAGCTACGTGCAAATTAATTGGCAGCGGTTTTTTTTTCAAGAATTTAGTGTAGATGTAGTGAAAAAATGTCAGTTTCTACCTTTACTGGTCTACAAAAGTATGTCTAAAGATGCATATATATGGTGATCATATAGAATATAGTATGTTTAATGTATATAGTAAATTTGACTGAAAAAAGTTGGTTCGAGCAAGTACGATGTGTAATATAAGGTCAATTCTTATTAACATCAGGTCCTGCGCACTGACGGAAAGTCAATTTTTGGTGAATTAGGCTTCGCTACTAGGAAAACTTTTTCCAATTAGGTATTTTAAATTTTGAAATACTGTGGATCTGTTCAAAATTTAATTTTCTAGCGCGATTCAGCTCACACCTAACGTCGCTCGGTTAATATATATATATATATATATATATATATATATATATATATATATATATATATATATATATATATTATATATATATATATATATATATATATATATATATATATATATATATATATATATATATATATATATTGTAAATTTGACTGAAAAAAGTTGGTTCGAGCAAGTACGATGTGTAATATAAGGTAATATATATATATATATATATATATATATATATATATATATATATATATATATATATATATATATATTGTAATAGTAATAAAATTCAAGTTTTATTAAGATCTTTTTCCTACTCTCAATTCCTAATAGGAGTGGAACTGAAAAATTTTAAATAATGATGATTTGAAACACGAAAATTACGCATTGATTTTTAATGGAAGGTAAAAAGACTCTTGTTATTTTATATTTCCTAATATTTCAATTCAACATTTTCGTTTTAGAAATCGTTTAATTTCATAATTTCAGTTTTTTAATTTTTGTTTTTCATGCTTCAATTTTTTCGAATTTTAACTAGTTATCATGGAATTAAAGACGCTAAAATTTTAGTAAACAAATAGAAAAATATGATGTCTTATTATTATCTAGTAAGCAACTTAAAATTTTTATATTATTAAAAAAGTCATCCATGCATATAGTTAATTATCACTGGCGAGAATTTGTTATGTATTAAATTTTTATAGTTCTCTACGTCAATTTGTTATTAAAGTCAATTAAATGATAACCATATACTTGAATTCAACAGCATTTCAAAATTTTACTTGATTTTTGACATGCAATCTACAGTTAATTTTCAGACATTGTCTAATATTCAACCTATTGATAGACATCAAAAATATATTTGAATTGAATGCTTTTTTCTAGTTTGAGTACAAACGGACACTGGATTTGTTTGTGGTGCAAAGGCAATGTAATACGAATTTTTGATAGTATTAACAAAAAATTTCTTAACGATGATCATAAAATTTTTATTCATAGACTGTTTTCTAATAAAGATAATTTACGCATATCTTTTGAACAAGTATAGTATCAGACTAATTTTAATTGGGGTGTTTTTTCTAAATCATTTTCAGTCGCTGTTGTATTCAATATTTGCCCATGCAATGTTCAATTTAATATTAGTAAAATGCGAAAACATTTAATTAGAATATTTGATACATAAACTTTATCATTTTTTCCAATATCAAAAGATTATAAAAATAAAATTTATTTTGAAACAATTGCTGAAATTTCAAATATAAGAATTGTTACTTACGTAATAAAATTTGCTGAATTTAAATTAAATTTTGATAAAATTAATATTGATGAACTTGAGGTATTATATTATTATTGAAATTTAACTTTCACATTAACGTTGAAGTGTGTTAAACATTTATTCAAACATATGGTGTAGGTATACTTATACTGACAGTCTGCATAAGTCCCCCTGTGTATGTACTTTTTGTCAGCATAAGTCCTAATTTATATATAATTAGTATTCATATATCCAATCAAGTGCGGATTTCAGAATTTTCCACGTTTTAGTTAAAAGGGCAAATGCTCTTTCTATGATCATCCTTGAGGGTCCTTAGGTGTACCTCACCGATTTCGATCATTTTGTGATATGTTGTAGTACTCGAAAAAATATTAGACAAGTGTTTTTTCTTACGTGTTAACCCATCGATTCAAGAGGTGAAAATCACCCCTAAAGTTTAAACCCAAAAACAGGATTTTTCTAATATCCCAAAAACTATTTGAAGTTTTTAAATAAAACCAACGCCAAATTCTTTATTATACAAAGACACTACTATAGACACAATTTTTATTCCGAAGGGTGTCAACCCCTATTGTTTTTAGGGGTAAATATGCAATTTTTTGCTATTTTTTCAATATAAAATTGATCAAATCGGATAGATTTGGTTAAAAATTGCCAAATCATCAAGAAAATAAGAAATTAAAGTTAATGTGTTTCGAGATTTACGAAGAAAAAACTTTTTTCTCGATTGTTTTACCCTTAAGGTTATTATTTTATTGTATCCTTAAATGAAAAATTATATTCTTAAATTATTTTAAAATTTTTTTAATTAATTTGCAGATTCACACGTTTATTGTATATTTTTTACTTTTTAATAAAGCAACAATGACGTTTGAAATGAATTTAAATTTTGAACTCTAGTGTAATAAATTATTTGTCAAGATTCTATTACCAATAATTGTATTTAGAGATGCTGAGTAATATTAACTGCGAATAATCTAGTGTAATAAATTTTATTTTAAATACATTCTGCAAACTTATGATATTACAATTATTTAGAATATGCAATTTATGTATAATACGTCGGTAATTGAAAATTGCATAATTTTCTTAATTGTAATTAAGAATCATAAGTAGAATAATGATAATCATGAAAAAAGTGTTTCAAGCATAAAGGTTTTTTCCACCATGAACATTAAACAATTGGGACATTAGAGTACCCTGCAATTTCACAAAGTATATTAGATTGTGATTTAAAAGCAAAATTTATTGGATTTTAAAAATTTTCAGGATGAACATCCGTGTAACCACTTTTATACCATGAATATTTAAACAGATTTATGTATCTCGGAAAAGAGATGTTGATAGAAACGATAATTGATTGTGCACTAAAAATTGAAGTTTAATGATATTGTTTCTCAAATGAAGATTAAATTCTTCATTCATTAGTATCACGCTGTCCGAAAAGTGTCTTATGTAAGACACTTTTCGGATAGCGTGATAGTTCTCGAGTACTACAACATATCACAAAATGATCAAAATCGGTGAGGTACACCTAAGGACCCTTCCTTGTTAGATTATTAATTTTTGCGTATGACTTCCTTAAGTAATTTTTTGAGGTGAAGAGAGTCATATATATATATATATATATATATATATATATATATATATATATATATATATATATATATATATATATATATATATATATATATATATATATATATATAATATATATATATATATATATATATATATATATATATATATATATATATATATATTCTGTCTCTATATTGTTTTCTGTCACATCGAAGATCAAACATTTTTTTCTATTTCAACTCATGGTAAATATGGTCCAAAAACAGTTTCCGATGCACTTGAATTTTTTCAGATTTTTAAATTACTTTTTACCTAAATGGTAAGGTGCCAAAGATGTCAATTTTTGGGTTTTCAGCACAAATTAATTAATTCATAGCTCCTCAGGGAAGAATTTTTCACTATAGATATGCATATACTTTTTTTTTGTAAAATTTCGTGTAACATTTTTAATTTTTTCTATAAAATCACAGCTGTTTTCTACGTATGAGTCAGGTTTTTGATGCTATGTTGTAATATTTCAAGAAGGCTTTTTGATAAAAAATACGTAGGTGAGCCAATTGTAGAGATAATAGGTCGTAAAACGATATCTTTTTTGTGAATTTTAGGTAATCCATAACATTTTGGCAAGGTGGTGTCTGTTTGTGTGAATTTGAATTTACTGTATTTTTCCCTGAAAAAGCCGTTAGTGTTCCAATTGTTCATGAATTTTTTAACTTTGTTCTGGATTTTCGATAATGGATTTTTCGCTATTTCGGTGTATGTATTTCTATCTGACAATTGTAGTTCCATTTTTTCTATGTAATCGGATCTTAGCATCGCAACGGTCACATTTCCTTTGTCGGCTAAAGTGAACACGTTTTTGTTATTTTTAATAAAATCTTTAGTGTCTTGCAATTTTTCTTCTATTTTTGTGTGTTTAGTTTTGTGTCTGTATCGTGTGATTTTTTTTATCAGTATATTTCGTATGTCATTGGCGGTTTTATCCGGTATGTTATTGTGAGTAATCAAGTTTTCTATGTTTTTTATACATTCGATTGTTTTTGTGTCATCAAGTTCACTTTTTGGATTGAATTTTCGTCCTCCTCTAAAATCATTATCTACCCGCCTTTGTTAACAAATATATACGAAAAAGAATGTCAACGTTAACATCGAACACATTGTCAAGGCAACAGATTAGCAGTAATGAAAAATATAGTATTGTAAGCCTACCCTATATTCAAGGTTGTTACGAGCAGACCAGTCATACATTCAAGACTCTCGACATCTAAACTGTACCAAAAATAAATAGCCAAATGAAAAACATCATCATAAAAGGCAAAGACAAGAAAGATAAAGATCTAGAAAACAACGTTGTCTATAAACTTGAATGTAATGATTGCTCTGCCACGTATGTAGGCCAAACAAAAAGGAATGTGTGTATACGTATAAATGAACAAAAAAAAAAAAAAAAAAAAAAAAAATCTGTAATCTCCGATCACGTCAACAATCTGAATCACACTTTCAATTTTGAAAACTACCACATTAAAGACAGAGAGATCAATTTAAATAAAAGACTAGTTTCCGAAATGCTACACATACACCTACAACAAAACGGTATTAATAAGAAGAAAGACACTCAAAATTTTAATACAGTATACACACATTTTATACACCAGCTGAAAACAAAACAAACATAAGCCAGGCTCTGATGTCAATAGCGGAAGAAATTGTCAACACGGCCGCTCGACTCTTTTCTCACTGCTCTGCGCTATATAAACACGACGAAAATCTTGACTCGCGCGAATTAGAATCGAACAGCTTAGAGAGAAACACTGTTCACCTACGTTCCCCCCGCCACGCGACGGGGAAGCGCCTTCTCGACAAAACTTTGTACCGATCTTATCCATAATTGTAAGTTCTATTCTTCACACTGTACATATATTGTTATACAACAAGTTTTTAATAAAATTTTTTCACATCAGTCTCCTGACAAGGGCGGCATTGTCCGTCGAAACGTTGAGAAGAAATGAGAAAATGTGTTAAAGTTCTTTCTCTCCTTTCTCACCACACAACCTGCCTCGGGAAGACCGATAGAGACGAACCAATATTCTTGATCACCATCGAGGGACAGCATCAGACAGAGAAAAACCATTTTTCTTTAAAAATATTTTTGTACTTTGTTTCACTTAAGGTCATCATATGTCTATCATCATTCTAATCTATATCTATTCCTATATAGCTTCCAATTTTGCCTAAATCTTTCACTACAAACCTTTTTATTAGACTAGTTTTGACTTCGATTATATTATTTTTGTCTCTACAACAAATTAAGAGATCATCTACAAAGACTAGGATGTAAATTGAATCTTTGCTTGCATTGTTTACATATAAACAGTAATCGTAGTTACTTCTTACAAAGTTTATTTTTAAGTAATTGTTGAAACGATCGTACTAAGCTCTATGGCTTTCTCACAGTCTGTACAGCGTTTTTTGCAATTCGCAAACTTTATTGTCACCAGTTTCGTAACCTTTCGGTTTATTTGATAGACTTCTGTTTTTACATAACCATTTAAAAATGCAGTCTCGACATGCATTTCTTCTATGAATAAATTATTTTTACAGCTGTATGACAATAACATTTTTAACGTTTGCATTTTTCCTACTGGTGGATAAATGTTTTCTAAATATTCCTATTGTTGAAATCCTCTTACAACTAGTCTAGCATTATCAATATTATTACTTTTCTTTTTAACACCCATTTAACATCAATGACCTTTTTGTCTTTTGGCCTGTTAACAATTTGCCAAGTTTTTTTTTTTATTAAACTTTTCATTTCAGAGTCCATCGCAATTTGCCATTGTTTATATTCGTTAGAATTCATCGTCTCCTCAAATGTATTCGATACATTTGCATCAATGTGATTTACATAAATAAAATGAGTTACCAGATTTCCAAATCTATTTACATGACTTTTCTTCAGATTTCCTTTACACTTTTAAGCTTGAATTATTATTTTCAAGGTTACTTGGAATATTATCCACATCAGTATCATTTCGATCAAGTTTAAATACGCTTATCAAATCTCTATCTTTTTGATTATCGTTCTTTTCTAAGCATATAATTTGCGTATTTTCTTCTACTACTTGAACATGTCTAGCATGAATAACTATACCGCTTGCGATTCTTTAGATAAGCAACTGTTTTCATGATTTCAGGCCAATAACGCAGTGGATTCTAGCTTCTAGTATTAAACATTTGCCCATATCCATTGCGGATCTATTATATCATTCCGCTACTCAATTTAAATCATGGACGTACGGTGGACATGCAACTAGTTCTATTCCTATTGATTTAATCATAAATCTCGCGATTTAAATATTCTTTACCGTTAATACATTGTATTTTCTTCACCTTTTTATTGAATTTATTTTCAACTAAATTTTTTGAGACAACTCGCTGTCTCTGATTTATTTTTAATGCAAAAAATGCTAGTGCATTTACATAATCACCAACAAATGTTACGAAATATTTCTCTCCACCATAACCAATTGTATTATGTGGACTATTTAAATCTGTATGAATAAGTTCTAAAATTTCGGTTGTTTTTGACCTGTTATTTTCAAACGGTACATTTGCTATTTTACTTTCTATACAATTTGCACATTTCATTTTAATATTTTTAATGCTATATGGCAAGTTTTCAACTAATCTATTTTTGACAAATTTATTTAAATATTGAAAATTTACATGACCAAGTGCCCTATGACATTTCTGTTTATTAGTTATTTTTACTGTATTCCCATACATAGATTTTTTATATTTTTGTAATACAAAACTTTTCATGACATATAAGTTATCTTTTTTATTTGCAACTGCTATTAATTCTCTAGATTTATTGTAAATTTTAGCACTATCATTTTTGGCTACTACGGTATAATTTTCAGTGACTTTGGATAAGCTTAGTAGATTTTGTCTAATTCTCTCTACGTTGTTAACATCTACTTATTTTTCATTGTAATAATTTTTGAAATATAACTTTACAGTTTCTTTTTTTGTTGCTTTCGAATGTTTACCGTCAGGTAATTTTACTTCGATAGGATTTTTCAAATATATGAATTTATCAAAGAATTTATCATTATTTACAATGTGGTCTGCACAACCGCTATCTAGAATCCAATTTACTTGTCGTATTTTTTCGCTACCATTATCTAACCGTTAATTACGTACATTTAAGCAAAGAGTATTGATTTATACTTTAAGAGAATGTATAAGGCATAGTAATGGTGGATAATTACAAGGCATAGTAACGACTCGTAGCGTGTAAATGATAAGAAAATTTCCAATCATTTACATGCTGCACAGCATAATCTGTACAAAATTTTCGCATGAATAAAATAAAATAAAATAAATCTAAATTTGCTTATCATACGCTATATCGATACAGAGAAATAAATTAAAATAATTCTAGTATAATTAGGAATATAATGTATGATTAGTAATAAACTCTAATCTCAATTTAACTTATCTAACATAGATCTGCTCACGGATACGTAGATGTTCGAATATACGATTTTTTAAACTTTCTAATGATACACTGAGTCGAATGCTAAATGGTATCAAGTCCCAAAAATGTATGCCTTGGATAGTGAATGAACTCCTATACATTTCGGTCCCAGCAAACGGGAATAGAAAAGCAAAAGACTCATTTCTAGCTGAAAGACGCACTTCTTCAGTCGCTTTTGGAAAGAACTCAGCTAAGTAGCTTGGATTTGGCGTGTAAAAATTTTGAACAACAATATACCAAGAAAGTAATTTCGTCTTTAGGCAAGTGAAAGCTAATTTAGCTGCTTCTAATATGGTTACAATGCTGAGTCAGGTCTGAAATTGAAAATAAAACGAACAGAGAGATAGAGAGAGTGGGATAGAGAGATTCAGCCCAGCATCAGGTCCAGAGGAAGAGGAAGCGGACACGCTGTCAGTACGAGAGGAAGCAAGCGAGCGGGCGAGAGTTGGGCGAGCAAGCGAGAAAGCTGAGGAAGAAGACATTTGGGAGAGAGAGAGAGAGAGAGAGAGAGAGAGAGAGAGAGAGAGAGAGAGAGAGAGTTCGACGAGGAGATAGGTAGCAGTGGAGCCGAGTGTGCGTGTGAGAGAGATAGAGAGAGATTTGAGTGACTTGCGAGAGAGTCGTGTGTGTAGAGAAGCGCAAGAAAAGTTCGCGGGAGAAAACGCGAGTTGACTCAAGAGAAACGCCGCACAGTGGCGTGTTTTGGGATTTTCGTGACAAAATCGTAGACCCCCCAGTAGAAACGAGCTAGGATACTGAAATTCGGTATGCTATAAGATGAAGTATTCTAGATCATGGAAAAAATAGTCCCGATATTCGAGGACTTGGTTGAAGGGCGCGTGAGCGACAACAGGTGTCTCGAGCGAGACCGACAGTTACGATAGTTTTGAGTGGGAAGAAGGTGAGAAAAAATAAAAAGCAAGCAAAAAAGGAGGAAAGATAAAGTGTAAGAAGATGTGTGTGAAAGAAGCAAGAAGAAAAAGTGAATAGGAAAAGAAAAAGAGAGGAAGAACAGGAAAGAAGGCACAAAAGGTTAGAAAGCCACGAGTGTCATGGCGGACGGTAAACCGAAAGGAGCGGGAAATAGCGGAGAGAAGAGTGCGGCGAGCAAAGATAAGGAGGAGAAGAAAAAAGTATTAACAAGGCAGTCAACTTTAAAAGGCTTAGTAGGAGGAAGAAAAGTGACGTTCAAAGACGAGGCGGAAGTGAAGAAAGTGTGGGATGAATTAGGAGCAATGAAAGAACAGAACAAGAAAATGAAGGAGAAAATCGCGAAAGAAGGAAAGGAGAGAGATATAGAGATGAGGAAAATAGAAAGTGTAGTGAGAGAGCTGAAAGAAGCATTGAAAAATGGAAAGGAAAAGATGGAGGCCATGGAAGAGAAGGTGGAAAGTTTGGAGAGCACGGTAGCGGAGCTGAACGAGAGGCTAACGGCGGCAACGGAGAGGCAGGCGGAGACATCAGCCGAGGCGGGAGAGGAGCGGTTCGATGCCGGAGCAACAGAGGGCGCGAGAGGCTCCACTTGGAGCTTAAGGAGCGGGGACGAGCATGCGGTCGATGCGCAGCGGCAGAAGCACAGCACGAAGCGGCAACAGCTGGGGCAGCGGTGCGTCAGATGCGTTCTCAGGGAGAGAGGTGAGTTTGATGAAGAAGATGTTATATGATAAGGATAGGGCAGAAAGAGCGTGCAACATCGTAGTGAAAGGATTGGCCGAGCACATGGTAGAATTAGAAAGGTTGATAGGAAAGAAAGATGAGGTGAAGGATTGGGTAGAAAAATTAATAGAGGAAAAATTAGGAACAGAAGTAAAGGTAGAGACAGCGAGAATAGGAGGAGGAAGAAGTAGGGTAGATAGAGTCGTAATTGCTAAATTAAGAAGCGAAGAGGAGAAGAGAAAAGTGATGAAGAATAAGAGCAAGCTAAGAGGGACGAACATTTATATAGAGCATGATTTAAGTTACGAGGAAAGGAGAAAGCAGGAGGAAATTAAGAGATGGTGCATGGAAAAGAAAAGAAAGGGATGGAATATAAGAATAGGAATAGGTAGGGTAGCAATCAACGGGCAGTGGGTAAGGTGGGAGGAAAAAGATAGATTAAAAGAGATAGAAGCTGAAGACAACAAAAGACAGGAGAAAGTAACAAAGCAATTTGAGTGGATGAGGGAAAATAGAAAGGAAAATAGGTCGGTGGTAACAGAAGGAGAAAAGGTGGACGGAGAAGAACATTTCGAGTAGGCCAGAAATGGAGATCGGAACAGGAGAGGGAGGAAAGGAAGGTAGGAAGAAGAGAAAAAATTTTTACAAGTAAGCAGAAAGAAAATAAAGGGAAGGAAAAATGGAAAAAAAGGGAAGAGGAGAAGAGTAAGGGAGGGACAGGGGAGGCAAACACAAAGAAGCTACTGTTCTGGAATATTGCAGGGTTATGGAATAAGGACATGGATTTTTGGAGATACATCAAAGGGAAAGACTTCGTAAGCCTGTCAGAAACATGGGTGAAAAGAAAAGATATAGATAAAGTAAGAGATTTATTACCAAAGGAGTTCGAATGGGAAATAGTAGAGGCAAAGAGGACACAAAAAAGAGGAAGAGCAGCAGGGGGTTTTATTATAGGAATCAAGAGAAACTGGAGCAAGGAGGAGATAGTAATAGCGGAGGAAATAACAGAAGGCTTAATTAAAACAGAAATCAGGGAACAAAAGGAGATAGTAAAAATTTGGTCAGTATATAACCAGAAGAACACGGATAAAATAATAAAAAAATTGGAAGAGATAGAAATAAAGGAAGAGGGGAAAGTGATAATAGGAGGAGATTTTAACATCAGAATAGGGGAAAAAGGGGGCTACATAGACATAGAAAACGGTGAAACGAGACATAGGAAAAGCAAAGACAAAAAGTGTAGCAATGAATGGGAAAAAGTAGTGGATTTATGCGAAGAAAAAGGTTGGAAAATTCTAAATGGAAATAAAGAAGGGGACGAAGAAGGAGAATACACTTTTATAGGAGGTAGGGGAGCAACGGTCATCGACTACATAATAGTAAATGAGGAGGTTTGGGAAGAGGAGTCAAGGTTTGAAATTCAGGAGAGCATAGATTCAGACCACGCACCACTAGTTTTCGAATATAGGAATGAAGGTCAAAAGTCAAAAGAGGAAGTAAAAGAAAAAGGAAAAACAAGGAAAGTATTGATATGGGAGGAAGAAGCGGTGGAAAAATACAAGGAAAAAACAAAAGAGCTGTGCAGAGAGATAGAAGAAAAGGAGGAAGATAGCATTGAAACAAGATGGAAAGACACAAAGGAAATAATAAAGAAAGCGTGGATTGTAGAAGAAAGAAGGGTAAAAGAAAGAAAACTAGGCTACAGGAGATGGTGGAATAGGGACTGCTCAAGAATGAAAAAGATAGCAAAGAAAGAGTATAAGAAGTGGAAAAAAGGGGAGAGTAATAATGCAAAGTATAGGCTAGCTAGAATAAAATGGAGAAGGAAATGCAGGGAAAGAGAAAAAATTTGGAAAGAAGAACAAATGAAAGAATTAGAGAACATAAAAAGGGAAAGTCAGGTTTGGGATTACATAGGAAAATTTAGGAAAAAGAAAACAAAGAAAGGGATTAAAAATGAAATCTCAGAAGAACAATGGAAAACACACTTTAAAAAACTACTACAGGGATCTGGGACAAAAAAGGTAGGAGAAAAAAGGGAAATGATAGCAGAAAAAAAAGAGGGAGAAGGTATTACGGCAGACGAAATTTTGCAAGCGTGGAAAGGCATAAAGAGGAGGAAAGCGCCGGGATGGGATGAAATCCCAAATGAAGCATGGATACACGGTAGTCAGGAAATAAAGGAAAAGCTAGTAGCAATAATAGGAAAAATATGGGACGGTGGGGAGATCCCAGAGGACTGGAAAACGGGGGTCATAGTACAGATATATAAAAAAGGAAACGTAAACGAACCTAGCAATTACAAAGGAATAACATTGTTGCCGACGGCGTATAAAATCTATGCAGAAGTGCTAAGGAAAAGACTAGTAAAGGAAGTAGAAGAAAAAGGGTTATTGTCAGAAAGTCAAGCAGGGTTCAGGGAAAACAGATCGACAATAGATAACATTTTCACACTGGACCATTTGATAAAGAAAAGTAAAAGAAATAAAAAGAAACTATACGCGTTATTCATAGACTTGAAGGCGGCGTTCGACACGGTAAACAGAAAAAAACTATGGAATATTCTAGGAGACATAGAAGTAAGTAAATATATAATAGAGCAACTGAAGGGAATATATGAGGAAACCAGGGTGAGGGTAAGAACGGAAGGAGGAGTTACAGAAGATTTCTGGACGGAACTATGATAAGACAAGGCTGCGTGTTGAGCCCAATTCTGTTCTGCCTATATATAGGAGAGTTAGAGAAAGAGTTTAGGAAAAGGAATATAGGGGGAGTAGAGACGAATGGAGTTAGGATATGGAACCTAGACTATGCAGACGACATCGTACTTCTAGCACTGAATAGGGAAGCAATTCTAGACATGATGGATACTCTAAGAAGATTTTTAAAAGAGAGAGACTTAATATTGAGCACGGAAAAGACAAAGATACTGATTTTTAATATAAAAGCAAATGAAAGGAAAGAAGTATGGAGATGGGAGAGAGATAGGATAGAAGAAGTAAGAGTATTCAAATATCTAGGATTCACGTTGAATAGGGAGGGCAACTATAAAGATCATATAAAGGAGATGAAAAAGAAAGGCCTAGCGGCAGTTAAGGAAGTATGGGGATTAGGAGAAAGGTCCTGCAAGTATGATATAAAAGTAAGAAAGATGCTATTCAATTATTTAGTGAGAAGTGTAATGGAATACGGAGTAGAAATATGGGGATGGGAAGAAAAATTAGAATTGGAAAACATTCTAATATTGTATTGGAGATGGAGCTTAGGATTAGATTTTTGCACGCCCAAGTACTTAATTCAGGAGGAAGCGAAGTTAACAAAGCTAAAGGGAAGATGGGCTCTAAGGGCACTGAAGCACGAAGATAGGATAAGAAAGCAAGAAAACGGGAGACTAATAAGGATATGCTGGGAAGAAAAATTAAAGAACAGGAAAGAAGATGAGCACATGATGAAAAAAGAAAAATATTTAAACAATATAGGACTTAGCATGGTGGAGGTGGAAATTTTGAAAGGATTAGAAAAAGATATAGGAGAAGAGATTATAAAAAGATATAATACAAGATACAAAGAGATAGTAACGCTAGGCAGACCAGAGTACCTAAAGAAAGAGAACAGAAACATCAGGGAAATAGCTAGGCTTAGGTGTGGGAACGTGGAAAGTGCAAGCTATGTAGGAAAGAACTAGAAACATTGGAACACGTAGTCGAAAACTGTGAAATAATTAGGAAATGGGAAACAGATACAAACAAAAATATAGTAATAAGATTAGAGCAACTGAAAGAGGTCTGGGAGGGAAGAAGAAATGAAGAAGTAGGAAAATGGGTAAAAGAATTAGAATTAGAAATAGAAAAAGAGAGACGGAGACAAGGGCAGGCATAGGACACAAAATGGGGAAAGAAGGATAGAGGGTAAAATTACAAAAGGGTAGAAAAACAAAACGTAAATAAGTTGTAAAAAGAGAAAGAGCGCAAAAGTAGAGATAAGAATGTAAAAGTGCTGTAATAAATAGGAGGAATGAAAATGTAAAAATAAAAAATGTAAGATTGGAAAAGGGTATAAGCGTAAAAAAGGCAAAAATGTAATAAGGTAAATGTGTAAAAAATGTAAAAATGTAGAAATATAGAAACTGTAAAATAGATGGTGAAATGTAAGATGTAAAATATAAAAAATGTAAAAGGTAAAATGTAAAAGATAAAAATGTAAATATGTATAGATGTATAATTATATAAATGTATAAATGTGTAAAAATGTATAAGGTAACGCCGAAATTAAGTTAAGATAAAATAAATGTAAAGGTAATAAATGTAATTGCAAACCATAATGATAGGAGGGAAGAAAGAGGGGAGAGCATGGAAATATAAAAAATACCGTATTGCTACGGTTATGTAATTGCGAGAGTATAATAAAAGATTGTAAAAATTTTTTGTAAAAATCAAGTCCATTTCTGGGCCATGTAAAAGGCTGAATAAACCATTATATATATATATATATATATATATATATATATATATATATATAGCCCCGATATTCAAATGTTGTTACATAACCTAAATAAAGGTGCCCGAACATGGAAACTTTCGATAAAAATGTATTAATTTATTTCCAAAGCTTAGAAAAAATAGATCTAATTTATTTCTGGACATGTTTTCTAATCTATTTTTTTACGCTAAATCGAACTACTGTAGCTCAATTGACGTAGAATAGCCCCCTTAAGAGAAAAGCGCAAATTATCGCGTTTTCCTTGATTTCGTCGGGACGGGTCGAGTCGAGCGAGCGAGATAGAGAACGAGTGTGTGTGTGTGTGTGTGTGTGTGTGTGTGTGTGCGAGAGAGATAGAGCGAGTGTTGGAGAGTCGGGAGAGGCGTATTGTCGCGCAAGAGAGAAAGAATTAATAGTGAGTTTATAGAATTTAAGTGTATTTTTTCCAATCATCCTCGAGTAACCCGACTCGAGGAGATCTAACGGGACCTCACCCGAGATCGCAAGGAGATTCGGAAACGTTTTCATAAATTATAGTGTCGCCGATTCGGGGCTGTTAAACAAAAGCGAAAATTCGTTCTGCGGGTTTTGCCACTTCACACCGGTCATCCTCTGGACAGACTCAACCCCGACATCTACGTTTGTCTGCATCGAGTGAGAGACTCTCAACTCAGCTTACCTACATTCCTCAGCATCAGTCCGTGGAGCACTTAGAGGTACTCAACCCTAGCTCCTACGTTCTCCTGCATCTGACAGGAGAGTGAGAGCTCAACTCTGTGACATACGTTCCTCTGCATCGGTCCGAGAAGCGCATAGAGATTCTCGACTCAAGCACCTACGTTCCTCTGTATCGGGCAAGAAAGTAAAAGCTCAACCCTGTGACCTACATTTCTCTGCATCGATTCAAGGAGCATTTCGTATTTACGACTTATTAGCCTTCGTTTAGCAACATTTCACTCAGAGAGAGAGAGAGAGAGAGAGAGAGAGAGAGAGAGAGAGAGAGAGAGAGAGAGAGAGAGAGAGAGCGAGAGATTAGATTAGATTAGATTAATTGCTCTTTATTTTTGTACATTTTGTTGTACATCTAACAAATATAGTGTATTATGATAAAGGAATAAAGAGAGAGAGAGGGAGAGAGAGATTTTTATACTGGTTTAAAAAAACCACATGACGAAGTATTGGGAGCAGTTTTCAAAACATATCTATAGTAAAGAGTGCTCCATGAAGTCCTCAAATAGACCCCCATGAAGTCCTCAGTCTCAAATAAGTCTAAGGTGAGTGAAATAATAAAAAATGTAATTGTTGTCCTTATATGTTATTGCTTCCGTTATGGTATATATAAAAAATGTTTAAGGCTTTTTACAGCGTTTTTTATTTCAAGCAATTAATTTTTTTTTCTTATGTAACACGTGCATGACTCCGGCATTTATTTACCTTATTAAGCAGGACTACCATTACGCTTATTAGATGGGCCGGAAAAAACATTAAAAGCTTTTTCTAAAACATTTATGAATATTGTGATAAAATTTATACCTGGATTCCTTGACCTACAACTTGAAAGAATGACTTTGTGCTCTTTTAGTAGACCTAATAGCATATTTTTAGTGCATACTGAAAACACCTCAAGACACCACTGCGCGAATCAGTGCCCCCACTTCACGAAACGATGTATGGCTCAATGCAAAAGATTTTAAGCTTCTGCTGCCCGAAAACACGCTACGTTGTGCCTATCTATGCACGCACTGTATTGCTCTTTCGAGGCGATTTTGGGCTGCTGAAGTCCGAAACTTGCGACTCAGCTGCATGCAAATCTGGGGGACGCTGCTTGCCAGCAAATCGTGTAGGTTATATTCTGAGGTGCTTTCAGTGCAGGTAAGACAACAAAAATGTATTATTCAAAGCATTACTCACGTTAATAGCTGGATTAGATTCTAATGAGATAGACGATGATTGCACCATAACCTATATAAAGAAAACAAAACTTAATCTCAAAATAATTAAATTATCGATATGGATTATTATTATCATTAACAAAATTATATCCATACCGTTCCTCGTAAATTAGGCAGTTTAGAAGTATCAATTCTCCCAATGTTCCAATGCAAAATCTTATTAACTGAATCAAATGAATATTTTCCTTGATTTGGAATGAGGTTACAATTTAGAACAACTCTAGACATCGGTATTTCTAAACGTACATTTTCTACCTATAAATTATAAAAATAATTTTATGTTTTATAGTACATTTTAGTTTTAATCATAGTAAATATATGTTGATATAAACGTCATCCAAATTTTATATACGACTTCATAACATGCAATTTTTAACACCGCATATGGTGTCTACGTGACTGCAACGATGCTCTCAAGCGTACATCACATACAAATCAAACAAAAAAGTGCAACTAGATTGCAAAACTACAGCGCTAAAAAGGATTACGATAGCTGCCTGCATATTATAAAATTTCATTTATTTCCTGAGAATTCTACGAATAAAACATAGACTGCAATGAAAAATTAAAGATGCAGGAATCATATCAAAAGTTTGGGCTGCTATTAACTTTAATCTATTTTAAGATGTTGCAAATTTAATTTGTTTTTAAAATTTGTTGTAACTGCTCTAACTTGAGAACCAAAATGGAACTTTTAAATATAAATTAACGATCATCAACTATAATAAAAACCACTTTCTGTATGAATATCGAGTTACTTCACCAATAATTTCCTGAAAAAATTCAATTACTGAAAAGACATTAGCATAATCAAAAATTTGATTCGAAAAATATTTGAAATTTAATTTTTTTTAAACATTTTTAAAATTGTTATAAATTAGATTGTCAAACCGAGTATTTTTTAAAAGAAATTATAGTAATGAAAAATGATAAGAATCACTTTACGTACAGATAAGTTATTTTACTCAAGAATCAAGTTATGATAGTGCACGTGCATGAATCGGAAGAAGTACATGCAACTATACACATGCGTGCCGAGGCAGGAATCGAGGTGACAGGTGCCGCCCACAGAGCATATAAGGAACGGGTAAGAGAAGGAGAGAGAGAGAGAGAGAGAGAGAGAGAGAGAGAGAGAGAGAGAGAGAGAGAGAGAGAGAACAACTCCCTCTCTCTCTTGCAGAAAAGTGCGATACGCACATGGTGCATGTAAGCACGTTAGCTAGATCAGAGTAATGTCGCATTTATGAGCTTATCTTTTTAGTGAGAGCCAAAGTCGGCTAACGTCTCATACAATCAACACGACCGCGAATGAACACACACACACCTCGCGGGGTACCGATACCCCATATGTAGCGTGTCCTCTGGGTGGCGGATAGGGGAATGCTCATCGGCGCGTCGAGGTCTCCTCAATCAGCCGGAGGGTGGAGCAGAAATAAAATATGCTTCGCAGACCAAACAGGCTAGGGAAAGAAATCCCGAAGATAAATCAAACATGGATAGTGAGTTAATAAAATTACTGCCCCAAGTAAATCAAGCCACAAAGCCCAGTCCCGCCGTCGATTCCAATCGGGTGAAAGCCCCAGTGGTCAGCGCTGGCCGAATGGAGTTTGGGGGTGGGGGGGGGGACTCACTTAGGAGCCGCAGGGGTTTGTCACCTGACCCCTACCGCATGTAGAGACGCAAGTGATATGGAAATAGAGGTTGATGCAGACAGGGATAAGAAAGCCGTTTGCATAACGCAAAGAAATGCGCACTTGGACCGCCTTGGCAGCAGAATCGATGAATTGATGGACTATGTCAGGGACAGGCACAATGACCACAAACAATTTAAAGATCTTGCCCGAATTATAAAAGCAAGCTATAAGAATCTCTGCATAGCAGATGATAACTTACAGCAATGCCAACGTCCGGGAACTTAGGGGAGAAAACCCCAGACAACCCTAAGTCTTAGATCTCGGAAGATGGGTACAACAAAGGAAGCCCCAACTACTCCGCAGTATAGAAATAGAGAAAATAAAGGAGAGATTCCAGCAATCACCACAGAGGAATTACTAGCTGCAAAAGAATCGGGAACAACAAGGCTCCAGCCCTGTATGGCATACCCAACATTGCATTGAAAGGAGCTATACAGGCACGCCCCGATGTCTTTGTATACCTGTACAATTCATGTCTCGAAGAAGGGACGTTTCCCAAGATATGAAAGAAGTAACGCCTTGTACTATTTCCAAAAGGAGGTAAGTTACCTAGGAAAGCTGCCTCATACAGACCACCCTGCATGCTGGACACCCCGGGCAAGATCTTAGAGCGCATAATCGGCGTTAGAATGGACCAAGTCATTGAAAACCCAGGCGGACTTGCGAAACATCAATACGGCTTCAGGAAAAAACGCTCCACTCTTGATGCCATAAGCTTAGTAGTTGATACCGCTAGAACTGCAACAGAAGGAAAAAGATGGAAAGGAGGATCCAATAAGTACTTTGCTATTATTACACTGGATGTTAAAAATGCGTTTAACTCAGCCAGCTAGGGCAAGATACAGGAGGCACTATTGAAAAAAGAGGTACCCGAGGTATCCGCATATATAAGAAGGATTATTTCTGACTACCTGAAAGATAGAACCCTTTTGTATGACACAGAGAGCAGCACGAAAACCTATCAAGTAACCGTAGGGTCACAAGGGTCAGTGCTCGGCCCACTATTGTGGAACATCATGTACGATGGCGTACTCAGGCTAGAGCTACTCGAAGGTGCAACGGTTGTAGGGTTTGCAGATAACATTGCAGTAGTGGTAGTTGCAAAACAAAATGAAGAAGTGACGAAAATCGCCTACGAGGTAGTAGGCATAATCTACGATTGGTTAAAGCAGACTAAACTTGAGCTTGCTAGCCATAAAACGGAAGCTATCCTTATATTTAGTAGGAAGAAAATAGAGACAATAACGCTGTTAGTAGACGGACACGAAATAGACTCTCAGCCGACCATTAAGTATCTGGGAATCACCATAGACGCCAGACTAACGTTAAAGCAGCATATTGAGAGAGCGAGTAATAAGGCAGCAAAAGTCAGTGCTGCACTATCGCGACTAATGCCAATTAAAGGTGGGCCAACGGAGGGTCGAAGGTTACTCCTCAACAGTGTAACTAAATCAATTATGTGATACGGTACCCCAACATGGGTTGACGCTATATTGGTGAAGTCCTATGCACGAACGCTGTCAATAGTTTATAGGAGAAGAACATTGCGGGTCGCTTAGTATCAGAAGATGCAGTGTGCGTTATTTTAAGTATGTCGCCTACCTTCTAGCAACAGAACGAAAGAATATATACGAAGAAAGCCGGCGTGGTGACAATACTCAAAAGGAAGTTTGAAAATCCGCAAAGGAACAAACCCTAGATGAGTGGCAAAGACGATGGGACTTCATGCGGAAAGGGGCGTCGGACGCACCGCCTCATACCACGTATTGTTGGCTGGGCCAATAGACGACACGAGGAAGTGAATTACTACCTTACGCAGTTTTTGAGCGAAAATGGATACTTTCAAGCCTACCTACACCGCTTCAAGATAGAGGATAATCCAAATTGCCCAGTATGTCTGTAAGCAAACGAAGATGCGGATCATGTCTTCTGTAACTGTTCGCGATACAAAATGGAACGAGAAGAACTCGAGCGTTACCTTCAGACGTGGGTGACCCCTGAGTCAATGATGACAGCTATGCTAGCGTCGAAGGATGGCTGGTGCGCAGTAAACAACTACGTAAGGACCATTCTCAAGAAGGTGAGAAGTGACAAAGAGAATGGAAGGAAAGGACAAGGCGAAACAGCTGAGTAAAACTGTTGCTAGACGAAGGCCACTAGGTAATAGATACAAAACGCTCCTCGGACTGATGCAGAGGAACGTAGGTCACAAAGTTGAGCTTTCAC